>NC_138341.1:64375999-64810999 GCF_046562875.1 Panthera onca | reverse complement strand
CTTTGACCTGAGTTTGATCAATCAACCTCAATCTTTAGGGAAGTGATAAAGAGAAAGTGGTTGGCCTAGATTCACTCAATGTCAGAGTGTAAACTATGTTACTGATTGGATCCTACTACTTGGACCCTCGAGCTACTTGTTTCTGATGTCATTTTTTTCCCTTTGAATCTGTTAATTGTCCCATGCTTCTGGCTTGTTTCATCACAAGTGCCATTGCATATGTCTTCCAAACAAAATTGGTCCTGGGGTGGGTAAGAAATCTTCAAGAAAATGTTGAATCAATTACTGGCCTGAAATAAAGTGAAAGGCTCATCTGGGGCTAACACAAAGAGGTGGCTATAGAATGGAAGTGCCTACTATAGTAGGTCATGGGGTTCAGGGTAATTAAAACTCTTGGACCAATAAAGACCCCTGTGTAGAGTTAATTGTTTGTGGGATTCTTCAGAATAAAGTCAGATTTATTCTCCACTCCACACATGGCAAATTAACAGACCTGAAACTGCAAACCTGAGAATTAAGGACTTTCAATTGTTTCTTAGACTTGAGGCAATTTATCAACCCATGACCTTGAATGAAGACAGAGTCACCTATTTTGGATGTTGGACCTCACTAGAACACTCTAGATACATGTAGTGAATTTCTCCCTAGTCTTCCTCAAAGGAGGCTAGAGCCATCCACCTGGGCAACTTGGCCCTGGGAAGGATGTGCCTTAGTTTCTTTGTCTGTAAAATGAAGTAATTATGTAGCTGTCATAAAAATTGTTTTGAGGATTAAGAAAAATGTAATACCTATGAAGTACATAAAATAGTACCTGGTTCATAGTAAGAGCTTAAGGATGCTAGTTGTCATTATTATTAAATACAAGTTTTTATAAACCCTGTCCCCAAGAAGTGTGTCATGTGTGTATTTTATGGAGTCTTTGCTGTTTGCTATTAAAAAGAATGGTTATTTAAAGGCATTTTGAAGCACCACAATATGACAGTGTGAAAGATGTTTTTTTCAGAGGCCCTCAAATTGTCTCATGTTTTATCCCAAATCTACTTTCTTTGAACTTGCAGTCGGCCATATAAGTAAACTTTGTCAAATATTCCTGACTCCCAGAAGAGGTAATCCCTTTTCTGTAAAATCTAGTAGCACATCAGACATACTTCTTTTATATCACTATTCGCATTGCATTATAGTTAGTTGCTTTTGTATATATTTCCCCTGATGATTAGCTCTTTATGATATGAGGGGAAAATGTTATAGTAGACTCAGTGGCAGGAAATCAGGATTAAAGTCTGCATTCCTCCACTTAGTAGCTTACATTTTACCCATTAAATTCCCATATTCCTTATTTTTCAAGTGGGAATAACAATATAACTAAAATTTCTGTTGGTTAGTCTTACATTGTTATATGGTAAAATGGTAGGAGCATGGAAGTGTCAGTCTTCCTGGGTTTGAACTCCAGCTCCCAGTTCCACAATCACTAGCAGCGTGACCTCACCGACTTATCCACTCTCAGTTTTTCTGTTTCCTCCTCTCTAATGGAGGGTTGATGTGAGGATAAAGGCGGCCAACTCATACAAAGCAGGGTCTACCTAGCACATAGTAATTTCTCAGTACGTGTTAAATTACTACTGAAAAAAATCAAATAATATATACATGGATATGTGTCATAAACTGCTAATATAGCTATTCATTACTAGGATGAACTGTTTTAGAATGTGAGTAAAAGCATGAATTTACTTAATGAACACTTTTTACTTTTTTTTTATTATATATGTGTATTGATTTGCATAAAATAAAATAAAAAAATGAACCAGAACAGATAGGTGTATTTAAGGTCAATGCTGTGGGGTTCCTGGGTGGTTAAGCCCCTGACTCTTGATTTCAGCTCAGGTCATAATCTGGTGGTAGGGTCAAGCTCTGTGTCGAGCGCTGCGCTGGGTGTGGGGCCTGCTGACGATTCTCTGTCTCCCTCTCCCTCTTCCCCTCCGCACCTCTAAAACATTTAAAAAGTAAAGGTCCATTCTGCTTTCACCACTGTTTATTTTTAAGACCAACGTGGTGAGCTGCAACTTCACATTAGGACGAAATGAAAAATGGTTGAACCTAGCTTTAAAAAACTGCTATCCCTCAAGGTGTCCTTGACTTTGAACAGTTTGCAAAAGAGGGGACCTAGTCCTCTCCTCACCATGTGCTCTTCTACCATAGTTGTTACAACAATCACTACTGCCCCCTTCCCATAGTTTGGAGGCAGGAAACATTATCTCTTTGTGTCTCTATACAGTTGACTGGAGTGGCTTTTCTTCCTTAAAAAATATTTGTTTAACAGGCCTGACATCCTAGAAATAAATTTAACACAATAGTAAAAGCTTCCTTACATGTTAATATTTATATAAAGTATTTATTCTTTTAAAAAACACTACTTTTTTCTGTTCCTGAAGACTGCATGGTGTTTAAGTAACATTTGCAATTTAACATAAAGTGGTGTTTTATATGCAACTTAAATAACTTTTTACACTTCATTTCATGATTTTATATAGTGTCCTACTGACATTTGCTATCCATATTTGAAATCCCATATTATTGCTGGCTTCATAGATTGCAGCTATAAAATAGTACACAAGACTGAACATTTTCCACAAATCTCAAAAAGCTGTAGGAGGAAATAGGTTAAAAAATGTAATGTTTTAAAATGACTTAGTGAAGCAGAAGTTTCAGTAAATTTCTTTTGCTAGGAAACTACTGTTAAAATTGCCCAGCATTTAGAATAACAAATAGAACTAGACATTTGTAATTAATAGCCAATTTTGAAATAATTCAGAGCACTGTTATTTTAGGTAGAGTCCTTTGAAATATAATTATATCTGATTCCACTGGAGCTAATGATAACAATGTTCCAATTTAACTTTCTTTATATTTACTTCTATTAAAAATATTCAGAAATATAATGAATTGCATTATCAATTTATTTAATATAACCCTGAGACCATACTCTGTGTCTATAGTCTCTATTTATCTTAAGTACTTTGTTAACAGTATTTTTTGTCAATCTCCAGAAATATTCTTATGGGTCACACCAATAAAACCCTGAGAGATGTCTAAAAATTCCGTAGAGTGCAACTAACTAAACTGAATTGACTTACTCTGAATCTTTCAGATGACAGGTTTCCATGTTTTCAATTGGGCTTGCATTTATGGCAAGCATTTATTTTGAGGTTTTGTTTTTTAATTTTTTTAATGTTTATTTTTATGTTTTTGAGAGAGAGTCTGAGTGTGAGTGGGTGGAGGGGCAGAGAGAGAGGGAGACACAGAATTGGAAGCAGGCTCCAGGCTCTGTGCTGTCAGCACAGAGCCCAATGTGGGGCTCAAACTCACAGACCACGAGATCATGACCTGGGCCAAAGTCGGAGGCTTAACTGACTGAGCCACCCAGGCACCCCCTGCAGTTATTCTTTATCTACATTTCTAGAATGTGATTTCTTGAGGGTAGGGATTTTCTTTTTTATTCCTGTTGTGTCAGCAGTCATTGCAGTTTCTGGTATCTGGTAGTTACTTAATATATGTCAGCCAGATATGCATCTAAATTACCATACTGTAGGTACCATGAGATCCAAACATGAAGAAAAATATTTTTAGAGTAAAAGAAGACTCACCATAAGCACAGGTTAGAGCAAAAGAAATTGAACATCTGCAAAGAATATTTTCCAGACTCAAGGTCTTTTAACAGTCACAACCCCAGTTTCCATGTCTCCCTGCTCAAGACCTCAGTTCATGCTGACAAAACTTGTCTATTTCTTTTCTTTTTTTTTTTTTAATTTTTTTTTTTTAACGTTTATTTATTTTTGAGACAGAGAGAGACAGAGCATGAGCGGGGGAGGGTCAGAGAGAGAGGGAGACACAGAATCGGAAACAGGCTCCAGGCTCCGAGCCATCAGCCCAGAGCCTGACGCGGGGCTCGAACTCACGGACCGTGAGATCATGACCTGAGCTGAAGTCGGACGCTTAACCGACCAAGCCACCCAGGCGCCCCAAAACTTGTCTATTTCTTGTTTGTGTCTCCCTACCACTCTTCTTTTTTTGATACAGTTCCTTAGCTCTAGACATGTGATTCAAGAATTCATTTAAATGAGTCCCCTTAGCCAGTCCACATTTTAAAAAGAAATGCATTAAAGGGGCACCTGGGTGGCTCAAACTTTTAAGCGTCTGACTCTTGATTTCGACTCAGGTCATGCTCTCACAGTTTGTGGGATTGAGCCCCATGTTGAGCTCTGCACTGTCAGTGTAGGGTCTGCTGGAGATTCTCTCTCTCCCTCTCTCTCTCTGCCCCGCCCCTGCTTCCACATGAGCTCTCCTTTTCTCTCTCTCTCTCTCAAAATAAATAAATAAACATTTTAAAAAAGGAAATACATTAGAAGCAGAACTATATATATATATATATATATAAATTTATATATAATTATATATATATATATATATATATAAATTTATATATATATATATATATAAAAACACACACACACCTAGCTGGGCTATCTAGCAGTATTGGTGTGAACTATTAATGAATCTGTTTTGTTTCTCACCCTGGAACACTACATACACGTCTCTTGCCAGGCACCATGGTGTATGAAGCATGGTGTATGCATTTGAAGCAACTGCACCAGGAAATGGAACCATCCCAGTTAGCCTCCACATTTGCCAAACATGTGATCAAATTATTTTGCTTGATATTCTAATGAAAAGGCAGATAAATAAATGCAAAGTTCAAAATAAATTGAAAACTTACTCTATTTAAAATGATAGAAAAAATAAGATCTGACAAACTCCATGCTGTAGTTTTTGTAAGTTACTTTGTCCTGAGTAGATTAAGGGGTTATTTGGCCATGTATTTCAGGTTGGGTCATTACTGCCAATTACAAGACTGGGTCTTAAGATCTGTTTGATCTAATTGATTAAATACTTGGATTTATAAGCTAACATCTTCTTCTCCTCCTGAGTAATTACAGGTTTCCTAACTTAAACTGAGGAAATAAAGTTTGTGTTCCGGTTAATGGTTGATTTGTGTGTTGAATGCAAACATTCCGCCGGTGATTTATTTCATTAACTCAGTAATCATTTCAGCTGCAGTAACCTTCAGTCACAGGCAGCTAATGTTGCAATAAAGACTTCTGAGAGAAGCTGATACCAGAAGCCTCTGGCCATATTTGCAAATCAGCCCATGTATCAGGATACTCAAAGACTGATCCAGGGGGGCCTAAGACTTTGGTGATTTTTGCAGACAATAATTTTTAGAGAGCCTAAAGATTGGTTAAGGAGAAGAGGAGACTAACCACAGATTGCTCCAGGCTTCTAGTTTTAAAAGACTATGAAAGATGATGGCCTGCATACCAGACACTGCAATTATCCTACATTAGCTCATCTGAGGTCAAAGTAGGAATAACAAGTATCAGGTTTTATTTTTCTTCTGTTTTACATGGTATCTAAAATCAGTGTTGGAGAAGTAGGTCACTTATTCTGAAAGAATAAAAGAAGACAGAAAATTACATTGAAATTATTTTCAGAGTATTTCAGACTCACTGGCTTGAGATGTATAAAAATTCCTCTCCAGTCAATTAACTGAGTATGACATGGATAAACATTTGGCTAAACGTAGAATGGATGCCTTTTTTAAAGAAAAATACAAATAAGCCTGCACTTCCCAGACTCTCCTTGCTTTGAACAGTGAATGAATTAGGTTTAATGCTTCTAAGTTAAAAGTTGCCATTACTTTCTAAATTGGTCAGTCACTTCTCAGCATTCTTTATTATTAATATTATTATACTTTTTCCCCCATAGTTTAACAACAAATGCCTACAGATTAAGGCAAGTATAAGTCTGTTTCAGAGGGTTTTTGAGGTCTGTTATAGTGTTTTAAGACACTTTCTGTGTTTATAGGTGTCTGTATGTGGTTTTATGCTCATAGTTTCTCACATAAAAGTGAGACATTTTTTTCATTCTAACACTTGTATTGCATTGAGAATGAATCTGTGGTATTGAAAAAATGGGGTCATTTAGATGTTAATGACCTGCAAATTCACATTTGTTCCAAATGGTTCTCTGAACTTCATACATGCAACTACTCATTTGGCATTTCCACTTATGTGCTTCAAGCCATTTCAGATTCAGAACATCCGAAATAAAACACGTGCTTTTCCTGTCTGCTTCTATCTCTAATCAAAGCTGTCAGACAACTCTGGCCTCTGAAGTATTCTCACTGCATATACTCATGCTCTCTTCCAATTTTTCTACTTACTACTGTCTGAGCCATCTTTTAAAGATACAGATATGATTTGCAATTGGTTCTGAAAACTGTCAGTCAGGTTTTAGAGCTGTTTCTTGATTAATCTTAGGTTCTTTTACTTTTGATTGGTGTCTGAAGATAAAGAACACATATCTTCAAGCTCAGGAAAGCAACCTTACCTTTTATTCCATTTCTTTCTTCATCCTTTGGCTTTAAAGGAGAATCAGTAATGGATGGGAAAGACCTTGCTCTTAGATGAGGACGGGCCTCATAATGTTCTTTTTCTGGCAGAGGCTGGTACATCTTAGGATAAGGAAAATAAAAGCTAGTCTCATAGCTTGATGGTACCTTAAGACCATCTTCCAGCCAAGGGAGAGATAGACTTCCCGTAAGCTGATTTCAGTGGTATCAGAAGAGACCAGGGTGCATATTCCCATTGGGACAAGGTTATCCATAGTTGAGACACAGTGTGTTTCTTTGTTTCTTGTTTTTGGGGTTTTCTTGATATTGTTGTTGTTGGTGGTGGTGGTAGTGGTAGCCAAGTCTGGAGCCCAGCATGGTCTTGAACTCAAGACCCTGACATCAAGACCTGAGCTGAGCTCAAGAGTCAGACACTTAACTGATGAGCCACCCAGGCACCCCAAGCAAGGCATAGTGTTTCTTCGTATAAGAGGTTAATTTGCTATGGCTGAAGTTCAGGCACTTTTTACTGGATATTCTCAGCTTGTTGACTATAATTTTCGTTATGAGTATTAGTCATAATACTAACTCAATTTTATATGCGGAGTCTTCTATTAATTAGTAGTCTGTTTAAGGATTAACTGTTAAGTCTGTTAGTAGATCAGTTTAAGGATCTTTTTACCTGATGTAAACAAATAAAGAACAAGCTGGTACTTGTCTTTACTCCACTGTGTGTGTCATACTCAATACTTCATTACTTTTAGGACAAGGAAAAAAAAATCCTACCATGACATATAATGCCTCTGGCCTTTTTAAGTTTCTAAACAGTTTCATGCTTCTTTTAGCCTCAAGCCTTTGCAAATGCCATTATACTTTGCTTGATATATTTTTCCCTCTGCCTGCATCTAGTTCGCGTTATCTTCCAGTCTCAGCTTTTATGTCATTTCCCCATCCAAGATGAGGTCATATTTCCATATTACATGTGTACTCTTCTACTGTACTCTTCTGTAAATAATTTAGTGCTATGTTTATACATGTGATTATTGAATTGATGCCCATCTCTACCATTCGAATGTAAGTTTAATGAATCCACAGACTGCATATATTGTAGGTGTAGTGGCTTGCACAATGAATATTTGTTACAAGAGGTAGTGTTCGATGAATATTTGCTAAATGGGTCAATTAATTTAAACAAGAGTACAAAAAAATAACTGGATCCTATAAATATTTAAACACAATATCAAATGCAAAAATATAATCTCCACTCAGGTATTGGGTACAGGCATTTAGAGTCCAGAAAAATAAATGCCTTTGTTAAATATTTTTTTAAAAATAAAACTTAATAGTGAGCAGAGCATAATGTAGAGAGACATTGAATCACTATGTGATACATTTGTAATGAATGTAACACTGTGTGTCAGATATAATGAAATTAAAAAAACAAAATTTATTAGAATATAAGAAAAAAATTGGAACTATCAGAATGTGCAAATAAATAATTGTGCCCTCATATCAATTTTAATCTGTAGAGTTAATCTTAACTATTTCCATGTCTGGAATGAAGTGAAATACATTGTAAGAATTAAACAAAATTCACTCTTTTCAAAATGTATGTGATACCAATAAGTCTCCATTTCACAATTTCACCAAAGACTGAAGCAAGTAAAGGCATTTCTGTCATTTCAAGTAAATTGATAGAGAACACCAGTCAGGATCTATCTTCACATTTTAAAATATTCTAAGAAAAATTGTTTTAAAAGATGCATGCATTCATGTTAGAGGGACACATACTACTCCCTATAAACAGCCTAGTTTACACATCAGGGTGAAGAAAAAACTGTGCTTTTTATAAAGGACAGATTTGAACATTATTTATCTTTCTTCCAAAGAGTAAAAAACTAAGTAAATATATGTAAGGCTATGAAAAGCTAATCCATCTGGACAACTTCAGTTTTATGATCACTGAAGTCAAGAGATTTTGACAAATAGCATGTTTTTCCCTTTGTTTCTGTTTTATGTGAAGCAGGATTCCTTTCACAATACAGTTGAACCCTATTTCACCACATAACCAAATGCTTGAATGGATTCTGAGGTAAAACTTAATGTCAGAGATTTTGTCCAATGCAAATCAATGACCTGGTCAAGTTAAAGACATGTTTTAAACCTGATTACATGAGATGGCAAATCTTAATGAGAACATGCAACAACTATTATTATATTAGACGTAAATTCAATCACCAACATCAAACAACATTAGTTTTGATTGCTTGGGGGCTTAGAAATTAATTTTTATGAAATATTGTTTTGTGGAATATTGGAAAGAGTTTTTCATTTATTTCCCATAATTAGCATTAGGAAGAGGAGAAAAGTATGGTAATTTACTGGATTATAGAAAATTTAAAAACCAAGGCACAACTATGCCAATAAATTAAACCTAAAAAGATATAAAATGAACATGAAGTTGAATGTTATACCAAATATGAAGAGTTATTTGGTGATAGTATAATGTGAGAGAAAGCATCTAGATTCAGATATACAACTTGGTTTAATAGATTTAAGATGATGCCTGTGTTATAGCAGGTATTTAATAACAGATGAGTTAAATGAACATTACAGATGTTGTAATAATCGTATCTTTTAATGTTAAAACTATATTAATCCTGCCTAGTCTATGTCATAGCATTCTTGTGTTTTATCAAGAAAAATAATTTCTTACAGATATAAGTGTCAATGTAATTTGTGATAACATATCATTTATCATCTGACCAAAATACTTGTACCTGGGATATCCTGATGATTTAAAGATACTTAAATTATACTTTGCCTGGGATATACTTGGCCTATATAAAGATTCAAAACTTTGGATTTTTTCATTTCTTACCTTTTGAGTTTGCAAATACTCAAATATCTTAGTCTCTTTTCTCTTTCCTCTTATTTCTATATACTTTATAGGTAATAGCATTCAATTTATTTTTAGGAAGAGTTATAAATTGTCTAACAGCTCCTGCCCACATCTTTTTTATTACTAAACTAGACCCTCTTCCACCTCAGCAGGGAAAGATATTGTGTTATGACAAAGTGGTGTGTGAAACAAAATATATGGATATTGATTTTTAAACTCCAAACTCACCATTTTAGAAAGGTAAAGAGGTTGACATCTAAGCATAATATATTCCCTCATTTCTGATGACCACTACATCCCATTACAAAATGAGGTTGTCCCAGGTTCCGTTATACATTTCCTTCAGTGTTTGTAACTCAGCTGTAAAACAGACTCTGAGACAGAAACTCAACACACGGGGATTCAGCTCAGGAGTGCTTTATTTTTTCATTCACATTTAGTTTAAATTGGTTCACCTGTTTCTAAGTGACAGGAGTGTTGTAAAAACAAAATAAATGTGAGAATACAGCATGTCTGTTTCTGCATTTCTGTAACTAGGAAATTAATTTCTAAAATACAGGGTTTTTTTTCCAGATTGTTAGTTGCTGATATGATGTTATTGTTTAAGGGAGAGAGATTAAAATTTGTTGAATAGGCAAGAAACAGTGGGACACACTTAGATGAAAAATAACTCCTAGTTTCTCCTTGTAGGCATTTATTTATTTACTGACTTTTAGGATTAGCAGTTCCCTGTGTAGCCTTTGTCAGTGTATCAGGTAGATAATAATTTTCCTGTTAAAATAACTTTGAATGCATAAAGTTGGTGAAAAACCTAAGCAATGCAAAATGCACATTTACATACATTTTCAGGGTTTTTTCGTGAAGATAATTTAAATTCAATTTAATGTTTAATGTTACTCAAGCCATGTAATTCAGTACCAATTTCAGTAGAATCATTCACCAGACAACACTATATATAATATAATTATATATTACATAATACTTTGGCTGACACTGCTTTTCTTACACTTCCTGTACCATCCCCCTACATACAGTTTTCTGTTTCCTGGTCTGACACATGGCTTGTACTGAATTTAATTTGACTTGGACAGCCTCTGCTACTAGATCATTACCTTGAGGCACTAAATACAATCTCTGCTCCAGAACTTTCAGTCACTGAAGCATCTCCTCACTTTATTTCTCCCTTTTCATTATTCCCCCCCACCTCCACTCCCTTTGGCTCCACAGATTTAATGTTAACACATATCAGTACAGTACCTGATCCAAACAGACTTCTGAACCTTCTCACTAGACCCATATCTAGGTCTACCCATGTAAAGCTAATATGTTGAGAGAAGAAAAATATTCACGTTGATATCTCAAGTTTTTGGTGCAAAAGTAGAGCCCTAGGCTTTTGCCAACCTTGATTAGTATTTTACATGGGATTTTTCCTCTATAATTTTGAGTAAAAATGATCTGTTATTGTCCTTTTCTATGATCTCCTTATCCAATTTTGTAAGCAAGATAAATTGTAAGACAAGTTGATGACTTTTCCCTTTCTCTTCTCTGGAAGATTTTGTATATGATTGCTATTAATTTCTTCATAAATGTTGGATAAAATATTCCTGTAAAACCACCTCCTCTGGAGTTTTCTTTGTGGATAGTATTGTTTGTCTGATTGATTGGTTTCTTTGTTTGGATTAAAGATTTGATTTCCTTAATTGTTATAAGATAATTTAAGTTTCCCACTTTTGTTGAATTTTTAAAGTGTACTTTCATTGGACTGATTTAAAAAAATTAATAATGAAATTAATTAAATTGATCTTACATCAAGAAAATATTTTATTGTGAATAAGAGTTCCAACTAGCAACTATGACCAATTAAATTATGAGACACTATTCTCAGTGCCAACTAGGAATTATTATCTTAAGTCAGGACTGTGTAGTATTTAAAGATATGTGTAAGCAAAAAGAAGGCCTAGAATAACAATATAGAAGGAAGGCAGCCATATAGAGATAAGTTGGAGTTAGGTTACATGATTTTTTACAACCCCTATGCTTTAGGCATTTAACGTAACTCTTTATAAATGGTAACTGTGTTTGGATCATATGTTCTCATCCATAGTTGAACATTAGAGTCACCTGTGAGTGTTTTTAAAAAATATTGACACACGGTCCAAATCAAGTAAATGAGGAGCTTGGAGTTGAGGTCTGCCATCCGTTTTTGTACAAGCTCCAAGTGATAATAAGACAAAGCCAAGTCTAAGAACTTGGACTGATAAACAATTGCTGTCAGAAAAAGTGCATAGGTTTGAAGTACCATATTTATATTACTTGACTATGACAAATTCAAAGTAAAATATGGGATTGAAATACAATTTTTATGTTTCATTAATACCGTTACTTTTTTATTTTTTAAATGTTTTTTTTAATGTTTGTTTATTTTCGAGAGAGAGACAAAGTATGAGCAGGGGAGGAGCAGAGAGAGAGGGAGACACATAATCCGAAGCAGGCTCCAGGCTCTGAGCTGTCAGCACAGAGCCTGACACAGGGCTCAAACTCACAAACCTCAAGATCATGACTTGAGTCGAAGTTGGACGCTTAACTGACTGAGCCACCCAGGTGCCCCTCATTAATAGGTTACTTAACAATAACTTAACACCTACTATTACCTGAGCCTATTCAAGACATGAGGAATAAATTAGTAAACAAGTAGTCTAACTCCCTGGTCTTACGGAGTATGCTTTTGGGTTGTGGCAAAAGAGGAGCCACAAAGAAACAAGAAAGTTCAGAGCTGGTAAGTGTTTTTTGGGTAAGGGGGTGGATACTATAGATGGAATATCAGGGCAGTCCTTTCTGGCAATTAAGAACTTATGTTTAAGGAATGGGAAGGAGAAGATTGTGATGGGATTGTAGCAAGGAAAGATGGCATAATGGTAGGTAGAAGTCACCTCATAGCAGGCCTTGAAGTTGAAGCCAGCATGATTAGATTTCATTCGGAGCTTGTAACCCAGGGAAATAAAAGTTTGTTTTAAAAAATGGGGCCATCCTGGGTATAATATGAAGACTAAATTGAAGAGGAATCAGAGAGAAGGCAAGGAGACCAGTATTTATGTGCTCACATGATAGGGGGTTTTGACTTGTGTTCGGATGAAAGCATTAGTGAGAAAAAGAAGTAGATGACACAGAATATTTTGGAGTTTGTGCTGATAAGAATTGCTGAAGAATTTCATGCAGGGAAAGAAAAGAATAAAGAATCACTTCTAGGTTTTTGGCTTTAGCAACAGGGTAGGCAAGAAGATACAGAAGACTAAAGGGAAGAGCATTATGTGAAGAAGATGAAATCGGGAATGGAATTTTGTTTTGCCAGTGTCAAACTGTAATTCCTGTTAGAAATCCAACCAAAGGTATTTAATGGCCATTGGATATTCAAGTATGGAGATCAAATAGGCAGAAGCAGCCGGAAGTAGAAGTTTTGAGTCAAATGTATTGTGACAAATAAGTCAGACTCCCAATGAGTAAAACAAGTCATCGGCAAACTATGGGTCACAGGGACTGTAATGATAGACTTGCTGCCCAGAGCATAAAAAGAGGGGTACAACAGAGTCTGGTGTCAGGCTTAGCAGAAAATCAGTTCTTAGGAAGAGTTTGGACATACATAGAAGTCAGAAGTCAAGTAAAAGTTGGAGAGCATTGTGAAGAAGCAAAAGATTAGGCAAACCAGTGAGTCATAGCTCAGCAAACAGAAAGACTGGGTAACTTTATGTGGTCTCAACACCGTTCCTTCTCTTTCTGGTGGATCAGAGAATCGTCTGGAGTATGGCAAATCTATGGCCCAAAGGTGAAATAGGGAACCTGACCAAGTAGATTATTAGCTAAATTAATGTAGCCAGAAATAAGGCTACATGGATATTGGGCAGAGATTTAGGAACCTTATAGATGTGGGCTAATTGGATATTCCAGATAAATATTTAACTTTCCACTTCACAGAATTCTGTAGATTTAATTAAATCTAGGAATATGATTTTGCTGACCAATCAGAAAATACTTTCTTTGGAGGAATGTGTTTACTAAATCTGTAAATATATATACATACATACATATGCAATACAAACACATACATGTGTATATCAGCAACTGTGATGATCTTAGAACAAGTAAACCATGCAATGAAAAACCAGAGTAATTAAGTAATATTAAATTTTCTGCACAACATGAATTCATTGGATGTAAACTCTCCTGTATTTTCCTCAGGCTGTGTTTTTTGTGTAACTAAAGTGAACAAAGAAGATTTTATTACAGAGTATGTTTGTGATAGTAAAGGGAGTAAAATGTTTTATAAATAAGGGAAGTCTTTTGAATCCAAGATTTTGTATTATTTCTGGCATGATTTCTTTATATAATAAACAAGCCATCTGTACACATCTGATCATTTCCTACATTTTTCTTAACAACAAAAAAATGTCCTGTGAACATTATTTGCACATCTGCAGTGTTCTTGTATTATTTCAGATTTATCTCTTGTGAATTGCATAGAATATGTTGCAACAACAGAAAATATTCAAAGTGGAAAAAATTACTGCTTTGCAAGTAGGTAGATAACTGTAGCTTTGAGGAAACATTGGTATTCCCATATCAGGCCATTTGGAAGATTAAAACTTTTTTTTGTTTTAGTTTTCAGAAAATACAAAATAAGTATTCAATTAGTATTCATGTATTGCCTGCACAGGTAAATAATGCAATTAATTTTTATGTGTCAGCATACTCAAGAAAAGTAAAAAATAAGTGCTTACTTTGATGTAATGTAAGCTCGAAAGTTCAGAGGATAGGTTGTATATTTGGAAAATAGAGAAGCTCTAGGTTTTTAACTCTTTCCTCTAGGTCATTAGCACTACTATTGCAGGTAAGAAAGAATAAAGTGAGATATGAAACTCTAATTACTCAGTTTTTCTTGTATCTCACATTACAGTAAAAGGTGTAAGGTCCAAAAGCACTTTAAAAACGACCCATCTGAGATTAGAGTTACCTTAGGCTCCTCTTAGCCAATATTATAACCAGAAATCGAACTATTCCTGTATGTGTGATCTCTTGTATCTGTTGCTAACATAATTTAAATACAGCTCTACTGGTGAATGAAGTGGAAATATCTATGTACTTCATCCTAGTGTGAGTGAATTCTGAAGTCAAATGTCACTGTTGTAGCACCTGGCAAGAAACGGAGCTGAGAGGTAAGCAGGGTACTGGTAGGGGAGTACCGGACAACCACATGCAAGCCTGGTTCAGGCTGTGACTTGAACACCTTGTCAAAAGCTAATCAAGAAGCACTTATCTGTGTGTAATCTGGTACCTACCCAAAAAGGAAGGAAGGAAAGAAGGGATGAAAGAATGATTGTTTGCATCTATTTAGGTATTTTGTCTAGAACATCTCTAAATCATCAGAGATTGTGTCATTTCTTCAATAAGGAGATTGGAGCCTAGTGGAGTAGACACTGTTAGTCACTTCACCTTTAGCTTTGCTTTCTTCCACAGAACCTAGTTTTAGTGTCACATTTTATATCACATTTTCATTATCCGTTCATTCTTACACATACATTTAAGTTGTTTCCATACCTTGGCTGTTGTGAATTATGGTGCAGTGAACATGGGAGTACAGATACCTCTTTGAGATGATGTTTTTTTTTTTTTTTCTTTCGGATATATACCCATCAGTGGGATTGCTAGATCATATGGTAGTTCTGTATTTAATTTCTTGAGAAAAGTCCATACTCTTTTCCATGGTGGCTGTACCAATTTACATTCCCATTAGCAGTGCCCAAGGACTCTCTTTTCTCTAATCCTTGCCAACATTTGTTATCTTTTGTCTTTTTGATACCAGCCACACTGACAGATATGAGGTGATATCTCATTATGGTTTTGGTTTGGATTTTCCTGATGATTAGTGATGTTTAGCACTTTTTCATGTACCTGTTGTCCATTTGTATGTCTTTGGGGGAAAAAAAAATGTCTGTTTAGGTACTTTGCCCAGTTTTCAATTCCATTGTTCTTTTCAATATGCTGTTTAGCCTATATATTGAATTATATCTGGGTCATTACATTTTTATTTATAAATTTTCAGTTTAGCTTTTCTTTATATTTTCTATTCTTTGCTGGCAATCTCTAATTTTGTTTCACATGTGTTTTTTAAATGCTCATTAACACATTTTTATGGTCACTGCTTTAAAATTTTGTTGGCTATTTGTAACATCTCAATGTTGGCATATGTTGATTATCCTTTTTCAATCAGTGCAATATTCCTGGATCTTGGTATAATCAGTGATTTTTTATTGAAACCTGGACATTTTGAGTATTGTTTGAGACTCTGGATCCTACTAGCTTTCCTTTTACTTTATTTTCTCTGACACTGCCATAACAGGGAAAGGGTAGGATGCTATCTTATTACTGCCAGATAGGAGCAGAGGTCTAGTTTTCCTCCTTGGCCACTGTAGACATATTCAGCCTTCTCTGACACTATCTTGAGGTGAGTAGGGACTGGGAAGCTTGGGCGCTATGTCATAGTGTAGGAAGGGTGAAGTCCAAATTTCCCATTCAGCTATTGTTGGTGTGGGTGGAATGGGCCCACAATTTTTTCTCTGCTATTTGGGGTAAAGTAGTTACCATTTAAAAGTTTTCTGTCTTACTTGGTTGCCCCTTTCTCAGCCCTTTGGTTACAGATTAAAAAAAAAAATTAAAGTATAATTCACATACAACATTATATTAGTTTCAGGTGTACAAAATAGTGATTCAACACTTGTACATACTACGAAATAAATGATTGCCACAATATGTCTAGTGACCATCCATTACCATAAAAAGTTCCAAAAAAGGTTTTTTGTCTTATGATGAGAATCTTCGAGATCTACTCTCCTGGCAACCTTCAAATAAATATGCACTACAATACCACTGACTCTAGTCACCATGCGGTACACCACATCCCATGACCTATTCATTTCGTGCTGGGTGTCTATACTTCTGAACCCCTTTTACCCATTTTGCCCACTCTCCAACTCCCCGCCACCCAGCAGCCACCACTCTGTTCTCCCTATCCATGAGTTTTGTTTTGCTCTGTTTATTTTTTTTATCCTGAATATAAGAGAGATCATACTATTTGTCTTTCTCTGGCTTATTTCACTTAGCATCATACCCTCTAAGTTTATCCATGATATTGAGAATGGCAGGATTTCATTCTTTTTTATGGCTGAGTGGCATTTCATCGTGTGTGTGTTTGTGTGTGTATACCACATCTTCTTTATTCATTCATTGATGGACACTTAATTTCCACATCTTGGCTGTTGTATATAATGCTGTAGTGGACATAGGGATGCATGTATCTTTTTAAATTCGTTTTACTTTCATTCTCCTTGGATAAATACCCAGAGTAGAATTGTTGGATCATATATTAGTTCAATTTATAATTTTTTGAGGAATGTCCGTGTTGCTTTCTACAGTGGCTACACTAGTTTACATTCCCATCAACAACATACAAGTGTTCCCTGTCCTTATATTCCTTGCCAACACTTCTTACCTCTTACCTTTTTGGTAACAGCCATCCTAACAGGTGTGAAGTGGTATCTCATTGTGATTTTGATTTGCATTTCCTGCTAATTAGTGATGTTGAGCAACTTTTCATATACCAGGTGACCACTGGTGTGTCTTCTTTGGAGAGATGTCTACTCAGGTTCTATATGCATCATCCATACATGTATTTTGAAAAATATATAATCATGTCTTCAGAGGTCTGAAAAAAAAGTGAATATAGAATGAGTAAATGGATGTATAGTGGATGTATTTCTCCTGTCCTTAAAGAGAAAGTTTAAAACTACCTTTTGGCTTTAGGAGTGAAAAAGAATCTGGTCCACTCTATTTCTCTATACATAACTGTATTGAAAATACGCAAGACCATGAAATTTTAATTTGCTTTTCAATACTGAGTGCTAAAATAAAACAAATAGCAGTGAGTTCATGTTGCCTTCATTTACTTTTGTTTTGCTTTGTTATTTGTTTTTTATTTGTTTTGGTTTTTGGTTTTATTATTAAGGGTAAGTCACAGATATTTATAAAAACTCTAAAGTATTTTCCAAACTTAAGTTTCCATGATTTGGAAGCTTAAAAAAAAAATAGAAATGAGAGGCGACAGGGTGGCTCAGTCGGTTAACTGTCCAACTTCGGCCAGGTCATGATCCCGTGGTTCACGGGTTCAAGCCTTGCATCGGGCTCTGTGCTGACAGCTCAGAGCCTGAAGCTGCTTCGGATTCTGTGTCTCCCTCTCTCTCTGCACCTCCCCTAGTCATGCTCTTTCTCTCTCAAAAAATGAACAAACATTAAAAAAAATAAAAAATAGAAATGAATTCTCCAATACTACTTGTAGTATTAAGGCACATTGCAACATAGTCTCTAACATTCTCAGTGGAAAACTGAGGCCAAATGCCGAATTTTTTTTTAAAACAATATCTCAGAGTTTCTGTAATATTAAAATTTAAAGCATTTTAAAAATGTTTTTTTTTTTTACTTTTAAAGATGCATACTTTTAATAAAGTGTATCAAATGTTATAGCTGTGAATACCAATAGTCATGCAGTTTATTTGGAAATGAAAATTAATTTCTCAGATTATTGTATTCATCTGCAAAATGAAAAATGATTAATTCTTATGGATATTGTTAAGTTTCTTTTTTTACATTTTTTTAAATTTTATTTTTTATTTTTTAAATTTACATCCAAATTAGCATATAGTGAAACAATGAATTCAGGAGTAGATTCCTTAATGCCCCTTACCCATTTAGCCCATCCCCCCTCCCACAACTCCTCCAGCAACCCTCAGTTTGTTCTCCATATTTATGAGTCTCTTCTCTTTTGTCCCCCTCCCTGTTTCTATATTATTTTTGTTTCCCTTCCCTTATGTTCATCTGCTTTGTCTCTTAAAGTCCTCCTGTGAGTGAAGTCATATGATTTTTGTCTTTCTCTGACTGACTAATTTCACTTAGCATAATACCCTCCAGTTCCATCCACGTAGTTGCAAATGGAAAGATTTCATTCTTTTTGATTGCCGAGTAATACTCCATTGTATATATATATACCACTTTTCTTTACCCATTCATCCATCAGTTGACATTTGGGCTCTTTCCATACTTTGGCTATTGTTGATAGTGCTGCTATAAACATGGGGGTGCATGTGTCCCTTCGAAACAGCACACCTGTATCCCCTGGATAAATGTCTAGTAGTGCACTTGCTGGGTCGTAGGGTAGTTCAATTGTTAGTTTTTTGAGGAACCTCCATACTGTTTTCCAGAGTGGCTGCACCAGCTTGCATTGCCACCAACAATGCAAAAGAAATGTTTTTGATAGTATCCTGACAGTGCTACTTAAAGTATAAAACTTAGAGAACTATGAAATCTATGTTCTCTTAAAAAATAGAAGGCTTTGAATGAAAAACCCTTAAGGGTACATTAAATCTTATGACCAGTACTATGAATGTTAAAAATTATGCCATTTTGAAAAGGAATGAAATCTTGCCATTTGCAACAACATGGATGGATCTAGAGAATATTATGCTAAGTGAAGTAAGTCAGAGAAAGACAAATACCATATGATTTCACTCATATGTGTAATTTAAGACACAAAATAAAAGAAAAAAAGAAACAAAACAAAAAACAGACACGATTATAGAGAACAAACTGGCGGTAGTCAGAGGGGAGGTAGTTGCGGGGATGGGTGAAATAGGTGAAGGGGATTGAGAGTACATTTACCAAGATAAATACTGAGTAATGTACAGAATTACTGAATCACTATATATACACCTGAAACTAAGATAGCACTTTATGTTAAGTATTCTGGAATTAAAATATTTAAAAATAATAAAAAATAAATTAAATAGAAAGTACCACATAAGACATAGTTTAAAATGAGGGTTATCTCAGGGGTGGCTCAGTCGCTTAAGCATCAGACTTTGGCTCAGGTCTTGATCTCATGGTTCATGGGTTTAAGCCCCATGTCAGGCTCTGTAATGCCAAGCCAGAGACTGCTTTGGATTGTCTGTCTCTCCTTCTCTTTGCCCCTCCCCTATGTGTGCGCTCTCTCTCTCTCTCTCTCTCTCTCTCTCTCTCTCAAAACTAAACATTTTAAAAATAAATAAAAATCAGGGCATCTTAATACCCCCCCCCCAAAAAAAGTATGCCATTTAAAAAAAATTACCAACTTCTCAGAAAGACAGGTATTTATTTTTGCTGGGAAAGCAAAGACAGGATTTCTGAATGAGAGATCCAACTTATTATTTACAGCAATAACAGCAATTTTTCCTTTCTCTAATTCTGCTCAAGAGATGTGTCAAGAGCAGATGTCAGCTGTGTATACCATGCTGTGTACCACCGAAGAGGAATCCCAAAATTATGAATCTGGAATCTTCTATAAAAACTTGACAGTAACACAATTTACTTCACTTCCTGAGAAAGGGAGAGAAACCTTATATTTTTAGTGTAAATAAATTCTATATAGTCAGAGAAAGGTGGAGAGGCTTGTGCTAGGATACAAGGATTTGACTCCAAGAAAAATAAGTTCCCCTGTTCTTTGAATGAAAACAGACGTCTCCATCATAAAGGAGACCACCTATCTAACACATTGGGAAGGTGAGGAGCAAATGGGTCCTGGGAAAAAGAGACATTCTAAAGAATGAAAATATTTACTTTATCCTTAGAGCCTTATGCTGTTACATCTTCCAGTCCATGGAAATGTGTATACATTGATTTAGAAGTTCTATAGCTTAGATCTTTCACTCTTAATTATCATGTTGCCCATATATCTTAGTTTTTGTAAATGTATTTACATTTTGTTAGACTAAAAAAAGGTATCTTTTATGTCCGTTTTAGTAAGAGCATTTAATGAATATTATTTTATCAAATTATTTTTCCTTTCCAATTGAGATATTTAGGTTAGTATTTTTATTTTATTCAGTTCATATGGTGAATTACATTCCAGAAATATATGCAACTATTGTCATATTTTGTTACTTAAGTTTATACAGTTCTCATAAAATAAGACAGGAAGTATAATGCCATTCTGTGTTCACTGGAAAGATTATTATTATTTCTTCTTTAAATGCAGAGGACACATTTGCAAAGCTATCCTGGTCTAAAGATGTGTGTGTTTGCATGTGTGTAGACAGGTTTTTAATTATGAATTTTATTTCATAAAATTTTCATAAAATTTTATTTCACATTTACATGTGTGCATATATGCTTTTTAATGTTTATTTATTTTGAGAGAGAGAGTGTACGTGGGGGAGGGGCAGAGAGAGAGGGAGAGAGAGAATCCCATGTAGGCTTCACACTGTCAGCACAGAGCCGAATGCGGGGCTCAATCTCACAAACCATGAGATCATGACCTGAGCCGAAATCAAGAGTCGAATGCTTATCTGACTGGCCACCCAGGTGCCCCTGAATATATTCTGAATTTTTCTATATTTTTTGCATTAGGTTGATTGTGTTTTTATAAGAATTTGTCCATTTTATTTAAATATTTAACTTTATTTTCATAAAGTGATGCAAAATATCCTTTCATTTTATTTTCAGTCTCTGGAGGATTAGTAATGATTATAAGATCTTAGTAATATGTACCTTCTCAGTTCTATCCTTAATCCATTTTGCCTGACGTTTCTCAATTTCATTAGTCTTTTTATAGAACCATTCTGATTTTGTTGGTTCTTTCATGTACACTTGGTTATCTGTACTATTTACTTCCACTTCCTCTGGCTTTAATTGCTTTTTTTTTTTTTTTTTTTAACTAACTTCTTCAGATGGATATTAAAATCTGATTTTCAGATTTTCTTCTTTTCCAATATGTGTGCTTAATGCTAGCAATTTCCCTCTAAGCCCATTTGTGGCTGAATGATGCACATATATACCTTTTATGATGTTATTACTCAGTTAAAATATTTAAAAATTTTTATTATAATTATTTTTTAAAGCATGAGTTATTTTAAAATGCATTTTTTAATTTTGAAAAGAAAGTAAGTTACCTCTGTATTATGGATTTCTAACATAGTTCAGCTGTGGTGTGAGAACATGTAGAATCTAATCCTTAAAAAATTATTTAAATTTGTGGTATATTTCAGGATATAATCATTTTTCATGAATGTTTTTCTTATAGTTGCAAAGAATGTGTATTTTGTATTTGTAGTTGCAGAGTTACATATATGTTAAATGGGTAAAGTTTGTTTCTTATGTTTTCCAAATATTATATTCCTTTATTGCTTTTTTGTCAAGTTAGTATATTATAACATCCTGGTGTATTGACATTTATCATTAGGACATGTCACTCTTTTATGTGCTTATCTCCTGTTAGTGGAGCTATCCTTCTTTTGATAAGTGTTTCATGTTCTTACTGTCAACTTTCTATATCCATTTATTCAAGGTGTATCATTCTTATGCAGCATAGCTGGGTTTCTACTGGATGTCTTGTTTGACAATCTTTATTTTTAATTGACTTAAAATTAGTTCATGTATTTATATCAGTACATTTTTACCTAAATCTATATTTTTTGATATAGGCTTTCATCTTGTTTTATTTCTTTTATCTTTCTCCCACTGTTTTCTCTCTTTTGAAATATACATGACTGTTTATTATTACATTTCCATCCCAGTTAATTTGTTAGTTAGACATTCTACCAATATTCTTTTAGAGATTGTCCTAGAGACTACAGTATTTATCTTTGTTTTATTCAAGTACAATATAAATTAGAATTTTATCAGATTCTAGACAATATAAAGATGTTTAAAATGGGAACACCTTTTATTACCCTAACTTTTGTGTTAGTATCGTCTTTTCATTTCCTCTATATTTTAAGTAGCATAAAAAGTTATTATTTTATACAGTCACTATTCATTTAAATAAACCCACATATTTGAGCTTTGTATTACTGTTCATATCTCTTTGCATCTCTGTTTGTTTTTTTTTTTCCTTCTGGTATCATTTTTCTTTTTCTGAACTATTTCATTTCACATTTCTTAGTGAGAGTCTGATAGTCATTATTTTGCTCATTTTTTGTTGTTCTGGAAGTGTTTTATTTTTCTTTCTTTAATAATATTTTCCAAACATACAACATTTTTGTTGTTAGTTTCTTCTTGCACTTCATGATGTTCTTTCATTTTTTTTTGTCTTCCATTGTTTTCTGTTAATATGTCAATACTTAGACTTATTGTTGCTATCTTAAAGGTAACTTCTCTTTATTTCCCTAGTGACTTTCGATTTTTTGTCTTTATTTTTTTGTAATTTCTATGCCATGATTTGGTATGATTTATTTGCTTTTTATCTGACTTTGTGTTCATGGTACTTCTTGAATATATGCTTGTTATTTTTTATTGGATTTGAAAAACTGTCGGCCATTATCTGTTTGAATAAGCCTTTTGGTCCTTTTTTCTACTTCCTCTCCTGAGACAACTTTTCAGGTATCTCTTGTCTTTTACCTAGTTTTCTGCATTTCTCATTCTTTTCTCCCTGAAATTTTAATATCAACATTTTTTTTTGTTTTACACACATTTCAGTTTATTTATTCTCGCTTACTCTGTGTCCAATCTAGACCTAAACCAATCTAAATAATTTATAGAATTTCCATTTAATTCTTGTTATAGCTTTCAGTTTTCCACTTAATTTTCCATCCTGTCATTATAGATTGTGCTAATAACATCAATCAAGATCTGGATCTCCTATGGTTTCTTTTGTCTCTTCTTTTCAATAAACTTTTGTCTTTACGTATGACTGATTTTTTTTGGAGTTTTATTGAGATATAATTTATATACCATACAATTCATCCACTTAAAGCATATAATTCACTGGTTTTTATTATATTCACAGAGCTGTACAACCATCACATATATAATTTTAGAACAATTTCATCACTCCACAAAAGAAACCATTGCTAATGGGTACAGACTCAATAACAATGACCATCTGTTTTGTTTGTTCTAAGCTAACTATTGTGTATGAAAAGTTGTATAGACAACCTAAGACTTGGGATAATATTATCTCCCTCCATAAAAGCTTGGGGTTGAAATCATTTAGTAAATTTCTATCATGTTGTAGCTGAAGATACTCAAGTGTAGTACAAAGATGAAGTGATGAGTCCAAGATTCTACTCTAGCTATGGACAGAAACAGGATGAAAGGTTCATTTATGTTAGTTCTACTCCACAGATGTAATGTATAGTATATAAAGAGAGAGTAAATATCAAATGAAAGAAATTAGAATATGCAACTGAGGTAAAGATGTATTAAATAAAATGCATTGTTCTGAGACTATAGAAATCAGCACTATATCTATACATTGCTCTTTTATTCCTTCTTTCATTTTTTACTGTAATATCATGACACTTAAAATTAAATTTCATTTTCCCTGTAT
Organism: Panthera onca; assembly: GCF_046562875.1. Lineage (NCBI taxonomy): Eukaryota > Metazoa > Chordata > Mammalia > Carnivora > Felidae > Panthera > Panthera onca. The sequence goes on along the minus strand of NC_138341.1, from coordinate 64,787,251 downwards.
TAAATTTCATTGGCTTCAGAGTTCATTTTTTTTTTTTTTTATAATCACACAAATAAACACTTGTTTCCATAGTGGGCAATTTTATTTTATTTTTAAAATTTTTAACGTTTATTTATTTTTGAGAGAGAGAGAGACAGACTGTGAGCAATGGAGGGATGGCAGAGAGAGGGAGACATGGAATCTGAAGCAGGCTCCAGGCTCTCAGCTGTCAGCACAGAGCCAGATATGGGGCTCAAACTCACAAACCATGAGATCATGACCTAAGCCAAAGTCAGGCACCTAACTGACTAAGCCGCCCAGCTGCCCCCAGAGTGGAAATTGAAAACAAAAAATGTTTATTTATTTGAGAGAGAGAGTGAGTGGGAAGGGGCAGAGAGAGGGGGAGAGAGAATCCCAAGCAGGTTCCACCGTGTCAACACAGAGCCCGAAACGGGCTGTATCCCACAAACCAAGAAATCGTGACCTGAGCTGAAATTAAGAGTGGGATACTTAACTGACTCAGCCACCCAGGCCCCCCAGCGGTGGACAATTGTATTAAATATGTTTAATTCAAATTTGAGTTGTAATTTTAAGTTTGAGATTACATGTAAGTACAAACAGAATAATTAACTTCTTAAAAGCAAGCGTAACATCAGTTGTGTTTTTCCTTACAAGTCTAGGTATAGAATATATCATCTTTTATAAAGTAACTATGCATTCATAAAATGACCATGCATTCTGTTAAGGTAGTAGTGACTTATTCTGGCATGAAATAAGCTCAGGTAAAATTTTTTACATAATCAAGAATTTAATGCAGTATCTTTAGCTCCACAGAACAAATATATTAAAATAACTCCCTTCATGTTAAAATAACATATGGTTCTACATTTTACAACAATTGGTGAAATTTATAGAGAAAATTGAAATGGACAAGCAGATAGTATTAAAGTCACCAAGCATGTTATTGAATTAGAAGTAATTAACTATGCTTTAAAAAAGCAGCTACCATAGGATTTTGGATAATAAACTTATATTTCAAACTGACTTAAGTTGAGGCCTGATTATGCTATGTAAATAATTAAGAATATATGAATAGTAATGTTTTCTAAAATCTGTAAGGTTATAAAGTATAAATATCTATTACACATTTATTACTGCTGTGGAAATTTTTAAAATTCATAATTCACGGTCTGTGAACATTATGCTTTAACTTGATTTCTTCTTTTAGACCCTTTGGTTGTTGTTTAGTGAAGTTTATTTTCTGTGCATATTTACATCAACAAAAAAATTTCTATGATTTCCATTTAATTAAAGCTACAATAATTAAGTTAATTAGTGTGATAGGCAGAATACTAAGATCCTCTGTTTTAGTTCCCTCAAGTTAAGCCACTGATTATGTTATATTACCTGGCAAAGGGATCTTGCAGATGTAATTAAGGTTTTTAATCAGTTGACTTTGAGTTAATCAAAAGGGAGATTATCCAGGCAAGCCTAACTTAATCACCTGAGCCCTTTAAAAGCAGGTTGTCTTTGGCGGTTTATAGAAGCAAGACAGATTCGAAGGATGCAAGAGATTCAAGGAAGGTTCTCTATTGCTGTGGTGGAGGCAGACACAGAGCAAAGACCTGAAGCAGCCTCAGAGGCAAGGACAATTCCTCTCTGACAACCAACAAGAAAATGAAGACCTCAGTCCTGTAGCCATAAAGTAATGAATCCAGCTAACAACCTGAAGAATGAACCAGCAAGCAAACATTTCCCAGGGCCTCAAGATGAGAACTCAGACTGGCTGACACCTGGATGTCAATTTGTGATACCCTGAGCAAAGAACCCAGTCATACACCCCCCTGGAATTCTGACCTACTGAAGCTAGAGATAATAAATAGGTGTTGTTTTAAGCTGCTAAGTTTACTATAATTTGTAATGCAGCAGTAGACAACTGATACAATCAGTAAAATTTGCTGGATGAAATTTCCTTACATGTTCAAAGAGACGAAATGTAGGCTGGTTTAGAGTACCGGTTGCCTGCAGATAGGTAAGATATGTGAGAAGCTTAGTGTGGGAAGAACTGGGGCCCAGAGAAGGATTTCCCAGAGTCCACATTTTGTCTGAATCTTCACATGAATATGGATTAATAATTTGGATTTGAAGAATCATAGTGTCCTGAAAAATTCCTGGAAGTAGAAGTTAGCTTTATAGCTATTAAATGATGGGAAGCTCTAAAGGCTAGAAGCAGCAGCTTTTTCTATGGGTGGTTCCGGAGCAGAGAGAGAATATAGATCATGTAAGAATTTAAAATATCAAAAGTGACATGCACACTTCTGGATGAGAAGTGAGAGGCACAAAGAGAGAGAAATTTGAGAAAACTGATAGGGAAAAGAAAAACATCTTAGAAATAATTAATTATGGAAAGAACACAATACCAAAACCGTCTGATAGCCAGGGAGGAAGAATTGGTTATGTTTTAACAGAGACTTGCAGTGCCTCAGTGAAAATAAATGTTTAATGGGAATTTCTTTCAGGCACTATAGTAGATGTAGGAGTAATATTTTAGTACTTCCTCTGAGTTACACCCTATAAGTTCTGTGTATGAATCACATTTGTACCAGTGCAGTCTTGAATAGCTCCATTATCTTGGCAACTAGCAAAATATAAAGTATTTACATTTATAATATAAAATGTTTTTAAATGTTTATTTATTTTTGAGAGATGGAGAGAGACAGAGTATGAGCAGGGAGGGGCAGAGAGAGAGAGAGAAAGAAAGAATCTGAAGAGGCTCCAGGCTCTGAGCTGTCAGCACAGAGCCCGACACGGGTCTCGAACCCACAAGCCATGAGATCATGACCCAAACCGAAGTTGAATGCCCAACCGACCCAGCCACCCAGGAACCCCTATATTTATAATAAATATAATAAATATAATATAATAAATATAATATAATATAAATATAAAATATAGATACTATTTGCTAATATTTTTAAAACTGAGTTTTTCCAATGATGAATCCAAATGACTAACTCCATCAAAAATAGAAAGCAAAAGATACAGTTATGCTCTATTGTATATTTTACCCTTTTACTTTTTTGGTAACAAATACAAAGGGTGATACATCTTTAGAATAAACACTCCCTTTAATACATAAATGTATGTGTTTAAAAGATTTCTGTTGACTCTTAGACTCTTTGTTGACCCTAACTCTGATGAAAATTGTGATTAAATGTGTAGTAGACTAAGCTCACAAAAGCTAAAAAAATAAGATTACTGTTTTCAAGAAAACTCAAGAAGTGTTAACATTAAATGTTTTCTTAAAGTCATTACCCTTAGTTTAGTTTCCTAGGCTGCCGTAACAAACTGTCACAAACTGAGTGACTTTAAACAAACAAACAAAAACTTAAATTTGTTCTTACAGAATTCTGGTGGCTAGAAATCTGAAATCAAGGTATCAGAAAGGTTGGTTCTTTCTTGAGGGCTCTGAGGAAGTCTATTCTGTGCCTCACACCTAGCTGCTAGTGGTTGCCATCAAATCTTGGTGTTTCCTGGCTTCTAAGTGTCTCCAATCTCTGCTTCTGTCATCAAATGGCTTTCTTTCTGTATGCGCCTGTGTCTAATTTTCCCTTTTATTACAAGGACTCCAGTCATTGGATTTAGGGACCTCCCTATCCAATATGACTTAATCTTAACTTGATTTACATCTGCAAAGACCCCATTTTTAAATCAGGTCACATTCACAGGTACCAGGGGTTAGGGCTTGAACATATCTTTTTGGGGGACACAGTTCAACTCACAACACCTCTTTTAAATTTTTCTCAACGATTGTATCAGGATTCTCCAGAAAAACAGAAAAAAATATACATACACATATATACACATATACATACATATATACACATATACATACATACATACATACATACATACATATACACATACACACACATATGCACACACATATACACACATAAATGTGTGGCTGAAAAAAAAAATGGGTTGGGGCTAGCTGTAGAACCTTGTCAGGTTATCATTAGGAATTTCAACATGGTTCTATGTGCATCATATATTTATAGTAAGGAAGATATTTTTATCAGCTATATGTTTTTTTGAAATGTAGCTGTTTTGACATGTAGAGGATATATTGAGGACATTAGTGGCTGGTGTCAGGGTAAATTATTAGGAGGTTATTGCTATGGTCAGTCAAGAGAAGACGGTGGTCTGCAATGTTGGAATAGGTGTGAGAATGCAGAGCATGAGATATAAATGGAGAGACCTCTTTCATTTCATGTAAAACACAGAATGCCTATTTAAACCACAGGTAGTAAATGAGGACTCAAAAACTGTAGCCAAAGAAGGTAAATTTGTCATTCAGTAAGCATCAAGCACCGTCTTTCTTTCTACAAAGCATTTCATGACAGGATCTGATACCGTGATAATATAAGGTTTGCCCAGCCTCCATTTCCACATTCCAACCCACCTTCAGCTCAGTAACAGTAAAAACATCAGCAAAAGATTTTAGGCTTCAGTGGTAGGAGCTGGGTGCTCCTACCCAGGGATGCTCAAGGTGGAAAAGGACCCAGGGAGGTAAGGTAGAGGAAAATAAGGTATTTTGCTCACTCATGTCTGCAAAATAGGATTTGTTGAAGGTTGAATTTAAAATGACTTTTTAAAAATGTCTTCTAGTTGCTATGTAAATTTTTGATATTATAAATGAGGTAGTCAACTTTAGACAAATGCTTGTACTATCATTTAAAAATTATTTGGAAGAGGGGCGCCTGGGTGGCTCAGTCAGTTAAGCCTACAACTTCAGCTCGGGTCATGATCTCATAGTTGGTGCGTTTGAGCCCAACTTCGGGCTTCGTGCTGACAGCTCAGAGCCTGGACCCTGCTTCAGATTCTATGCCTCCTTCTCTCTCTTTTCCTCCCCCACTCTCACTCTGTCTCTTTCTCTCTCAAAAATAAATAAAGATTTAAATAATTTTTTTGAAGATAAAAATAAAACAATAAAAATTCTTTGGAAGTGATAAGTTATAGTTAACTTCAGGACAATGTAGCCTTCTAACCTCTAAAATCTATGACTTATTGTCAATTAGCATTGATAACTGCTAAATATATCTCTCACTCTACTCTTCAACAGTTCAGTGCGAATTGAGATTTTTCAGTAATGACCTCTTAATCTCCTCATTTCCCTAGATCTTCTTTTAGCATGAATTTTTCACTTTAGCCCTGAGTTATAGTTCCAGATTTTTATCTATATTGAATTGCATGCCTTCGTCCTTTGTAAGAGAATTAACCTAGATATATAAGTATGCAGTTACATTCCTCTTTGTTTGCTGTCTTTTCCAATTAGCCCCTTTACTTAAATTTTAAAGTCAGAATTTCATTACTATGTTTTAATTAATTTGCTTTAATGTTCACTGTGAAATTCTACCGACTTTCCCTGCATTGAATCAAAAGTAATTCTCTTATTATGTATCATGACTGAATGTTTCACAAGTTAATATTTCCCAGTGATTCATTATGCATTTGATGTTTTAAGAGCTTATAAAATATAAGAAATAAATGTAAAAGAAACTTTTAGTTTATGGAATCACATTCAGTTGGGGTGTTAAAGCTTCCCTAATGTTGATATGAGACTGATTAAGGGATATAAGAGACTGGCTGAGGGATTCCTTTGTAATACACAATCTCACATGCCTCTAGGTATACATTTTTAAATTATGCATGTGACTCATTGTACAGTCTGTGTTTAAGTGTCATTACTCCTAAGGTTCTGCAGTAGCACTGAGATCTGCCTTATGGTTAAATATCAGGCAATCTTATTTTCTCTCTCTCAGCACCTTCCTCCACCCCTCTCCCAGGGCTTCCCTATGAGCATTTTTTCTGTGGTAGTCTGTTACATTAGCAATAGGAAACTAATAAGATGTTGGTACCTGGAAGTGTGATGCTGCTATAACAAATACCAAAAAAAAAAATGTGGAAGTGGCTTTAAAACAGTAATGGGTAGAAGCTGGGAGAAGGTTGAGGAGCATTATAGCGAAAAGCCTAGATTTCCTTGAACAGACCGTAGGAAGAATTAGGGCATTAAAGGAGCAGGTAATGGAGACTCAGAGCAAGTAAGAATGCACAGTGGAGAAAACCTATATTGTCTTGGAGGATATTTAAAGCATTATAAATAGACTATTGGCAGAAATATGGGATATTAAAGCCACCGCTGGTAAAAGTTCAGAAGGAATAAAGAAAATGTTACCGGAAAGGGAAGGAAAAGGCTATCCTTGCTATTAAATGGCAGGAAATTTAGCTGAATTGTGTCAGCTGTATGGAAAGCAGAAGGTGTAAGTGATGAACTTGAGTGTTTAGCTGAGGAGCTTTCCAAGTAAAGTATTAAAGATGTGGCTTGGTTTCTCCTTGTTACTTGTACTAAGTTGTGAGAGAAAAGATATAAATTGAAGGACAAACTATTAAGCAAAAAGGAACCAAGCTGGATGATTAGGAAAATTCTCACATTATCTAGATTTCAAAAGATGCTACTATTAAGACATTCACTGTTAGGAAATCATGCTCTGGAGAGAAAGCCACTGGTATAACTAGCCAACCTTTGTGAGTGCCCGCAAGAGATTAAAAGAGCATGTATTTAATCACCCAGAGAGATTTTTGAATTGATTAGGCATGTTAATCATGGATTTCCTCAGTCATCCCATCAGAAATCAGGGGTAGTGACAAGATTGTCTAGAAAAATCTGTGGACAAGTCTCTTGTCTAATAAAGTGAACTCCCATGACATATGGTAGAAACCACCAAGATTCTTGAAGTGTTACCACAGAAATGCCACCTGTTTGTACTGAAAGGGACAAAAAGAGATGTGACTACAAAGTCAGAAGTGAGAATGATGCAACTATATGCCAAGAAATGCAGGCAGCCAGCCTCTAGAATCTATGAAAGGCAAGGGACACCTTCCCTCCTAGAGCCTCAGGAGATGCCAACCTGGTCAACACCTTGACTTTAACCCAGTGAAACTGATTTGATACTCTGACCTTCATAATTGTATGACTCTGTGTGTGTGTGTGTGTGTGTGTGTGTGTGTGTGTGTGTGTATGTGTGTGTGTGTGTGTGTGTGTGTGTGTGTAAGATACTCATTTTGTTATAATTTGTTACAGCAGCAATAGGAAGCTTTTACTGATTATGATTTTCTTTAGAATCATTATTACATTATTGGATAAAGGAAGATATGAGTGATTCATTATGCATTTGATGTTTTAAGAGCTTATAAAATATAAGAAATAAATGTAAAAGAAACTTTTAGTTTATGGAATCACATTCAGTTGGGGTGTTAAAGCTTCCCTAATGTTGATATGAGACTGATTAAGGGATATAAGAGACTGGCTGAGGGATTCCTTTGTAATACACAATCTCACATGCCTCTAGGTATACATTTTTAAATTATGCATGTGACTCATTGTACAGTCTGTGTTTAAGTGTCATAATAGTGGATTCTGGGTAGATTTTCTTGAAAAATACATTGACAACAATTATTTTTATAAATGAAATCAGGTTCTTTTGCCAGGTCATCAAAAATATTCAATCCTTGCTAGAATGTAAGCTTCCCAAGGTGAAGGACTCTACGTTTCTTATTTTTACTGTTTCTCCAGCATCTAATAACACCAGTGTCTCCTCTTGGTATGCACTCAATAAAGAGTTATTAACTGGAATATGTTAATTAATTAATTAATTAATGGTTTGTTATATCTAACATTTTTACTTAACTCTTTTGTCTTAGCACAAAATTTTCATTCTTGGTTACTTCTAATGACCTTATATCTTAAGTGATAGAGTTCCATAATAATTAGTTCACTGAACTTCTTTCCCCTCCACTCTATCCTTCTTCCAGATTAATCATTCTAAAACAGAGCTCAGAATATCACTTTCCTGCACAGTAACCTGGAGACATAATGACCTACCCATTAATCATACACTTCTTAACCTGCAATCTAGGGCCCTCTTGACTATAGCTTCACCGTATTTTTCTAGCTTAAACTCACTGTCACCCTACCTATAATCTATTCCAACTACTGCTTTCCTACCCTAAACTTTCCCACATCTCCATCTCGTCCAGTTGAAATGGTGTTTACTGTCACTACCACTACACCTGTTAAAATCCTAGCCAACTATCAAGTATCTCCTTTAAACTGCCTTTTTAAACTCCCTTAAAAAGACATCTTTCTCTTCTTTGAACTCTAAAGGAACTTTTTGTAACTATAATTTGTGTGCCATTTCTCCATATTGCCTTATCCTAATTAGGTGATAAGCTCCTTAAGATGAGGAACTATGTCTTGCTCATCTTGTTATCTTCTAAGTACTAAGAACAGTATGGTCCTAAATTAAAAAAAAAAAAAAAAAAAAAAAAAAAAAAAAAAAAAAAAAAAAAAAGATTGTTCAATTCTTTTTTTTTTTTTTAACGTTTATTTATTTTTGAGACAGAGAGAGACAGAGCATGAACGGGGGAGGGTCAGAGAGAGAGGGAGACACAGAATCTGAAACAGGCTCCAGGCTCCGGAGCCATCAGCACAGAGCCTGATGCAGGGCTTGAACTCATGAACCGGGAGATCATGACCTGAGCCGAAGTCGGACACTTAACCGACTGAGTCACCCAGGTGCCCCAAGATAGTTCAATTCTTAACACATCCATTTATTTCAAGAATATAAATTCTGGGGGTACCTGGGTGGCACAGTTGGTTAAGCATCCAGCTCTTGATTTTGGCCTAGGTTATGATCTCACAGTTTGTGAGTTTGAGCCCCACATCAGGCTCTGTGTTAATGGAATGGAATCTGTCTGAAGGATTCTCTCTCTCCTTCTCTTTGCTCCATCCTGCTTGTGTACACATGTGTGTGTTCACGGTCTCTCTCTCTCTCTCTCTCTCTCTCTCTCAAATTTAAAAACTTAAAAATAATTAAAAATAAAAATAAAATAAAAATAAAAACATATTCTAAACTCTGCCAATTTCTCAGCTTCTAAGTTATTTTCCTATTCTTTGTGTGTGTGGTGGGGGAGAATTATGACAGAGGAAGTAATCATGTAATTGAAGACTTAAATTTTTTAGGCTTAGAATCAATATTTAATGAAGTGTGACCTTAATTTCATCCTGCTGTTTTATCAAAAGGAATATCAAGTGTTTTAGAAATTTTAGGTTTAGCCACGTGATCAACCTGATGAGCCATTATACCACTTTTCATGGAGTTAATTCTAGAACCTAACAGGACATATGAATCTTATCCAAGATAATAACCTGAGGTATTATATTGCATAGTCTTTATACAAATAAAGAAAATTTCTATGCCCTTTAGACTATGGCAAACTGGATTGAAATTTAGAAAAATAAAAATCATCCAAAGTGGGAATCTTAGTGTTATTGTTTGAAACTCAAGACACTGAAATATTTTAGGTATATGCATTTCAGAAAACTCTATGGATTATTTATTCATTTGTTTTTGAAATTTACAAAGTCATAGCAAGCTGATATCAAATATATTCTGTTTACATTCTGTTTACTCACTGAATAAAAAAATTGAATGCTACACAAATATAGCACCACGTGCCTTGGTTTTCTTCCCCCTTGAATTACTTTGATAGCAAAGCTCTTTTTAAGAATATTCTATGATTATAAGAAGGGAGGTGTGTGGAGGGATGGGTTAAATAGGTGAGGGGAATTAAAGAGTGCACTTGTGTTGATCACCAGGTATTGCATGGAAGTATTGAGGTACTATATTGTACACCTGAAACTAATGCTGTATGTTAACTATCTTGAATTTAAATAAATACTTAAAAAAGAAACTAAAAAAAGAATATTCTATAAATATTGGCCTCTTAACAGAGCATCTTACTGAAAAATATGACTTCTGGGGCACCTGGATGGTTCAGTTGGTTGAGTGTCCAACTTTGGCTCAGGTCATAATCTCCTGGTCTGTGAGTTCGACCCCGCATGGGACTCTGTGCTGACAGCTCAGAGCCAGGAGCCTGCTTGGGGTTCTTTGTTTCCCCCTCTCTCTGCCCCTCTACCACTTCTGCTCTGTCTCTCTCAAAAACTAAATAAACACAAAAAAATTTTTTAAAAAGTATGACTTCATGTAGTGGGATTTTTTTTTAACATCAAATTTGATCCTTTCATCTTATAAGTAAAAGATACAGTTTTCTGCTGTCAGCTGGTTCCAAAGCATATTTGATGAGTAATAGTGAAATAAGTTCATAATGATAAAATAATCATTCCAGTGTCTATTAAAGTAAATTTTCATTGCTTCAGGATATAACAGATAATTTGGAATCCAGATCAATTTAGGTATTATGTTATTTGCCTTATCTTTTGTTACCCAAAAATGGTTGTTAGAAAAAGAATTAGTAGCAAGCCAGAGTAGAAAAGTAGAAACAATTTGATATATTAATTTGTTTTCAAGCACACAAAATAGCATGGGAAATTCCCAGGCCCTGGGAGCAGTAAATATGAAGAGCAGTAAATCACATGTTCACACACATTGTTCAATATTCTGACAAACTTAAACTGTTGCATTATTGTAAATCAGTTGGGAATTTTATCTTATTTATAATACTTTTGGATGCATCTTTTTGTGAACATCACATTTTATGCAGGTAGATTATAAGAGATAGCCTCTGTTTATGTCTGATTAGGCCCCTTTAAATCTCTTTGGCCTTGGCCAAATCCCTTTACTTATCTGAGCTCAATTTTCTCATCTGTATAACATCTGTTACCTTTGAGATACATAGTTGCACAACTTGAAGTATGTTAAAATTGTTTAGAGCTTTCCTGAATCCTAGTACTAATCATCAGAAACTGTGTACAGATTCTGTATTCTTTAAATATTTGTACTGTCTTTGGTAGAGCTAACTTCCCTTTGAAATAAATCATAGTAGGGAAAAAAAACTCAAACCACTTACCCAGTGGTAAGACAGATGTAAATACATAATAATGAGATGCTGTGATATGATTGGGTATAATGTATCCTCCTCGGTTTGGGAAATGATACAGCAAGGTTGCTGACTAAGTGCCTATTTTTTACATTAACAACATATTTCCTCAAAAATGACTAGTATTTCTATATGAAATAAATGCAAATAACAGTAAGTAGAAAAGACCATATGAAATGGTGTGTGTAGGCAACAATTCTGTATGGTTATTTTTATGTCTTATTATTCCTTTTTGACTGATGAGGGATTTAGAGTTGAGAATCCAAATGCATTGCTCAGCAACACTCAGCTAGTATGTGGTAAGACTGTCTTACCTCAATGCCCATGCTTTCATCACTGTGTTACAACACTTCCCAGGAAATTTACTAGTATGAAAGAAAGTAAAATATTGTGTACTTTGGATGATGGATGGGACATTTTATTAGAGACAGATTTATTTTATATTTCCTCAGCACTTCTGTAAAAACTTTCCATTTTGTAATAAAATTTCCATTGTCTCATGTTTTAAAATACTGCTTCTTTTCTAGGACTGAAATTTAAGAAAATATTGCTACCTTGAGTGTTTTACCTGCTGAAAAATATACAATGAATCTTTAAAGTCTGTTATTCCTTTTTCAGGTTTTTAAGGAGTCCAGGATTCTGAGAAATTGTATTGCTTTTTTTTTTTTTTTTCCTTTTTCATTTTTTTTCAACGTTTTTTATTTATTTTTGGGACAGAGAGAGACAGAGCATGAACGGGGGAGGGTCAGAGAGAGAGGGAGACACAGAATCGGAAACAGGCTCCAGGCTCCGAGCCATCAGCCCAGAGCCTGACGCAGGGCTCGATCGAACTCACGGACCACGAGATCGTGACCTGGCTGAAGTCGGACGCTTACCGACTGCGCCACCCAGGCGCCCCAATGTATTGCTTTCTTTGATGCTATTCAATGATCACACATGAAAATATATAAAAATTGTATATACAAATTACTTGTTAAATTAATTATGTAAACTTGAATATTCTGTTATTTGCCCACTCATTTTAGGAGGTTAGTAGTAACACACATTTAATTTTTTTTCTTTTTTTAAAATTTTTTTCTTACATAATTAGAAAAATTTTTTAAGTAGAAGAGAGGAAATATGCTTGATAGAGTACTTGTGAATCCACAAGATTTGTGTTTCAGTGTTTGCTATAATTTAAATAACTAAAAAAATGAAATGATTAAGCAAAACACAGAAATAAAAGAATTGCTGGTGTAGCCCATGGAACACTCTTTTATTATTTTTCTTAGATTTTCACTATTATTAAATAGTGAACTTCCTTTTATGGCATGACACTAGCCCTGAAATTAAGACATGAAACATTTTTATTTTGTTAAATCTGTGCTTAAACTAATAGTCTGCATTTATAGCTTTGAAATATATATCCCATATTAGAGGTTTCCTAATTTTTTGTGAGTTAGTAATTTCTGGAATTGTTCTACTTGTATACTTTCATGAAACACATCAATATTATTTCCTACCATGTGTGTGAGTGTGTGCGTAAAACGTGGGAAATAGTCATTTACTGACAAAAACAAATATTACTCTTATTTCTTACTTCAAACTGAAATACGATGATATAATGGACAATGCACCTACATGATTATTTAGTTCTTCACTCTTCACTTCTTAATGACCTAAAATAACCAAATTGATGTTTGTGTAACCAGTGGATCAATAATTTGTTATATGGTTATATCATTGGTTTATTTTTTTGATACAGGATTTTAAAGCATGTGTATACATTAGTGGCAGCTTTAAAAATAATACAGTTTTAAGCTTCTGTAAATAAAATCTTAAGACTCTTTAATTTCTTCTTTATCAATATGGATGCCTCTTATTTCTTTTCTTGTCTGATTGCTGTGGCTAGGACTTCTAGTACTATGTTGACTGAAAGTGGTGAGAGTAGACATCCTTGTCTTGTTCCCGATCTTAGAGGGAAAGCCCTCAGTTTTTCCCCATTGAGGATAATGTTAGCTGTTGGTTTTTTATAGTTGGCCCCTATTATATTGAGGTATGTTCCCTCTAACCCTTTTTGTTGAAAGTTTTTATTATGAATGGATGTTGAATGTTGTCAAATGCTTTTTCTGCATCTACTGAGATGAGCATATGATTTTTATCTTTCAGTTTGTTGACATGGTATGTGATGTTGATTTGATTTGTGAATCCCAGAAATAAATCCCACCAGATCATGGTGAATGATTTTTGAAATGTATGTAGTTTGCTGTCGTGACCGGTGTGACAAACACTGAGGTCAGGGTCCTGAGGGTAGGGGAATGCAAGAAAAAAGAGAGAGAAGAAAGTTTGGGAACAGGAGGGTCCCCTGGGCTGATGGCCCAAGTGACGGCTTTATTGTTGCTGTACACAATCTTTTATATCCAGACTCTTATGGGTCAGGCCATTCTAAGAATAAACAGGTTTCACATAATCGCTGCCAACCAAAACATTTAGTTCTGTGTTTCTTGTGCATTTTCTAGACGGGTCACAACAAGACCTTGTTGATAAGATTGCTAGCAAAACACAATTCCCATGTTTGTTTCTATCTGACTCGGGGTAGAAAAAAGGAGGTAGCATTACTGCCAACACCTGCAGACCACAGGCTTCAGGAATTAACTTTCTCAGCCTTGACAAGGCTTTCGTATGCCCTTGAAAGTGGGGGAATGGGAGGGGGAACCACCGGGTTGGCTAAGTCAACAGGGAACGTTGCTCGACCCAGTCTCAGCCTGGCGCTGGGGCCCAGCCTCCCACAGTTTGCTAATGTTTTGTTGAGGATTTTTGCATCTATCTTCATCAGGGATATTGGCTTGTAGTTTATTTTTTTGTTGTGTCTTTGGTTTTGGTATCAGGGTAATGCTGGCCTTGTAGGATATATTTGGAAGCTTTCCTTCCTCTTCTATTTTTTGGAATAGTTTGAAGAGAATAGGCATTAACTCTTCTTTAAATGTCTGATAGAATTCACTTGTGAATCCTTCTGGTCGTGCACTTTTATTTTCTGGTAGTTTTTTTTGTTGTTTTGTTTTGTTTTTTTACAAATTCGTTACTTGTAATTGGTCTATTCAGAATTTCTATTTCTTTATGGTTCAGTTTTGGAAGATTGTATGTTTCTAGGAATGTATTCATTTCTTTTAAGCTGTCCAGTTTGTTAGCATATAGTTTTTCATAGAATTCTCTTATAACCCTTTGTATTTCTGTAGTATCAGTTGTTACTTTTCCCTCATTTGTGATTTTATTTATTGGGGTCCTTTCTCTTTTTTTTGATGAGACTCTTTGTGGTAAAGGATGGTTGTTCAGTAGCGAATGAAGATATAGTAGGAGAGAAGTTTTACTTTGTTTTGGGGAAATATCTTCATAGTAACATATTCTACCCATACAAACAGCTTTCCATATCTTGCAGTTTGCAACATACTTTTCCTAAATGAATAATGGAACATATCTGTTATGGTGGAGAGTTTCTTGTATCACATTGTTTATTCGTGTTTTTCTTATAGAAAAATCCATTTTTAAGCCTGTACTGGTAAAGGATTGGATTTTTGGATATAATAGTGTGAGTTTAATTTTATCCATGCTGTTTAATCTGTTTAATAATCTATTTAATAATAATGTATAATAACTATACACTTTTCTAGGTTCAAACTGCAGAATGTGGTGGAGAAGGAGGTGTGATACCCAGATGTCTCATTAAGGAAACACTTATTGCCCCACTAACTATGAGTGGTAGCAGCTCTCCGCTGCAGAGAACTGGCTTGCCCAAGTTCATGTTCTTCTAAGAGCAGGCCACAATTGATAACTGCTTGAATCAGAAGCATAAAGACTTGGTCATTTTGACCCATGCATGACAATTGTGATGGACCATTTAGCTCCACAGGTCCCTGTGGGATTGACTGAAACCACTGGGCCTGGGCTGTAACACACTTCTGCCTTGGCCCTTATAGTCATCCTGCATACTCAACTCTGCCTGAGATTTTGCTTCCCTGGAGAATTATCCAACTTGTAATACAGAGATAAGAACTCAGGGAGCTCAGAGGAGAAAAGAATCCTATTGTGGAACACACACACACACACACACACACACACACACACACACATATTTAAGATTATTTAACCCCCTTGTATATATAAGATATAATATAAATATATTAGTATATTAATATATATTACATTTATATATAATATAAACTATGTAATATAAAACTAGTGCCAAAGAACATGATGTAGTTAAATACACATTGGGATTATTCTAAAAATCATATGTTAATATTTCTAAGAATTAATTTAAAAATGTTTTTAAAGTCTTGCTTAAAACCATGCATAAACATAAATATTTATAACTTATATATAATTTTCTATAGAGCATTATATGTAAGCATTTTAGGAATTCAGTAAGGTTTTTAGACAATTTTGTGTGAATTTTAGAATAATTCCAATATGGAGCTGTGCCAGTATTTAATTATATCATACTGTTTGGCATTAGCTTTTCTTTCCTTCAGGTTTCTCTTATTATAGATCATGTTACAACAAACATTCTTTTTGTAAATTTTGTGCATGAGAGTTCCTTTTTTATTCCTCTTACAACTCTGATTATTACAAAATTGAACTGTTTTATAGTTATAAAAAGTATTTTTATAAGTATAAATATTTATTTGTAGATAGAAGAGTTGCATTTTGTAATATAAGCTGTTCCAATAGAATGTTAATAAAGAACTAAAACAGAGCCTAAATAAAATTCAGTTTGGATTATAATTATAAATTAATCATGAGCTTTTTGTCCAGGCTCTGTGTTTTGGGAAAAGTATAGAATTTTATAAACTGGATCTCTCTTGTCTTCAATTATTTGTATTACATTTTTAAAAATATATTGATGCACTTAGGAAACAGGTTTTAGGGCAACCTGTTTTCCAAACTGTTAATTCTGCCCTATTATTAAAGTTTTTCTACAGCTTATAATGGGCTTCACTAGTTTTTCCTATGATCTATAATAGTCAGTTTATAACCAAATTTAATGATGCTAATCCATTTTTCTGGATGACTTATAATGCCTAGGATTTCTGGTTATCTAATACTTGTTAGAGATACATATTTTTAGCCCCAGTATCTTCTAACTGGATGGCATCAAATTGGTAGCAGTTATTTATTTTTTTACTGCACCTAAGTTGCTGATGGAAATGTCCATGTAACTTAAGAGCTAAGTCTATAAATATATGTGGATCATGATTGGAAAGCTGCTTCCAATAGGTTCAGAAAATGTAAGTCTGCAAAGGAATCTATAACTCAAATATCCCTATTTATTTCTTATATATTTTATATTTTATATAGTTTTTGTTATGTGTGTTCATTCAAACTTGAACAACATGGAGAAATATTTTTCCAAAAGCATTATACATTTATGCTTTATTAAAGCAATTTTATATCATTAATATTGAATTTTATCAGGCATTAGTAAAGTAATTATTAATGTGTTCTTATTTTTTAAATTTTCTTGGAGTGCCTGGGTGGCTTAGTCAGTTAAGCGTCCAGCTTTGGCTCAGGTCATGATGTCATGGTTGATGAGTTCAAGCCGCATGTCTGGCTCTGTGCTGACAGCTCAGAGCCTGGAGCCTGCTTTGGATTCTGTGTTTCCCTATTTCTCTGCCCCTAACCCACTAGCGCTCTGTCTCTCTGCATCTCAAAAATACATAAACATTAAAAAATATAGAAAATAAAATAAAGTAAAATAAAATAAAAAAAATTTTCTTAAAACAACCCTCCCACGTCCTAGGCAATTTTGCATTTAAGCTATGATCAGTTGGTCAAATACCTAGAGAAAGAGCCTGTCTCATTTTTTATCAACTAGAGGCCAGTGTGTTCAATATGACTCCTAATCTCACACACCTGACAGGTAATAACTTTTTACTTTTCTTTGGGAAATATTGATATATTCATGATCTTAGAGAAAAAGTGCCCAGTTTCTCACCATTAACATGATGTTAGAGTTGTTTTCCTTTTTTTAATCTTTTATTTTTCAGAGCAGTTTTAGGTACACAGCAAAATTGAACAGAAGGTATGGGATTTCCCATATATACCTTGCTCTCACACATGCATAACCTCCCCCATTATCAACAGCCCACACGATGGTATTAAATTTGTTACAATGGACTACATTGACATATCATCACCCAAAGTCCATAGGTTAGATTTGGGTTCAGACTTGGTGTTGTATATTCTATGGGTTTTGACAAATGTATAATGACATGTATCCACTATTGTATTATCATACAGAATAGTTTACTTCCCTAAAAATTATGTATGCTCTACTTATTCATGGATTCCTTTCCACTAACCCTTGGAAATCACTAATATCTTCACACTGTCCATCATTTTGTCTTTTCCAGAATGTCATATAGTTGGAATCATGCAGCATGTAACCTTTAAAGTTTGGCTTCTTTTACTTAGTAATATTCATGTAATTTCTCCATATCTTTTCATGGCTTGACAGGTCATTTCTTTTTAGCAGTGAATAATATTCATTGTCTGAATGTACCAGTTTGTCCGTTCACCGACTGATGGACATTGTGGTTGCTTCCAAGTTTGGCAATTATGAATAAAGCTGTTATAAACACCCATGTGTAGTTTTCGTGTGGACATAAGTTTTCAACTCATTTGGGTAAATGCCAAGGAGTGTAAGTGCCAGATCCTATGGTTAAGAGTATGTTTAGTTTTGTAAGAAACTGTCAAACTGTCTTCCAGAATGACCATACCATTTATCATTCCCACCAATAACAAACAACAGTTCCTGTTGGTCCACACCCTAATTAGCATTTTGCGTTGTCAGTGTTCTAGATTTTGGCCATTCTAATGGGTGTGCATCTCATTGTTTTAATTTGCAATTCTCTTTTGGCATATGATGTTGAATGTCTTTTCATATGCTTCTATGCCATCTGTATATCTTCCTTAAAGAAGTGTCTGTTTCTTGGCTCATTTTTTCACCGCGTTGTTTGTTTTCATATTGTTAAGTTTTAAGAATTCTTTACAATTTTTGGACAGTAATCCTTCATTAGGTGTATCTTTTGCAAAAAATGACTCCCAGTTTGTGGCTTATGTTTCATTCTTTTGACATTGTTTTTATTTTATTTTATTATTTTTTTTTTATTTTTTTTTTTGAGGATCTTAATTATCTCAATTTATTTATTTTTTTTTTAATTTTTTTCAATATATGAAGTTTATTGTCAAATTGGTTTCCATACAACACCCAGTGCTTATCCCAAAAGGTGCCCTCCTCAATACCCATCACCCACCCTCCCCTCCCTCCCACCCCCCATCAACCCTCAGTTTGTTCTCAGTTTTTAACAGTCTCTTATGCTTTGGCTCTTTCCCACTCTAACCTCTTTTTTTTTTTTTTCCTTCCCCTCCCCCATGGGTTTCTGTTAAGTTTCTCAGGATCCACATGAGAGTGAAAACATATGGTATCTGTCTTTCTCTGTATGGCTTATTTCACTTAGCATCACACTCTCCAGTTCCATCCACGTTGCTACAAAGGGCCATATTTCGTTCTTTCTCATTGCCATGTAGTACTCCATTGTGTATATAAACCACAATTTCCTTATCCATTCATCAGTTGATGGACATTTAGGCTCTTTCCACAATTTGGCTATTGTTGAGAGTGCTGCTATAAACATTGGGGTACAAGTGCCCCTATGCATCAGTACTCCTGTATCCCTTGGGTAAATTCCTAGCAGTGCTATTGCTGGGTCATAGGGTAGGTCTATTTTTAATTTTCTGAGGAACCTCCACACTGTTTTCCAGAGTGGCTGCACCAGTTTGCATTCCCACCAACAGTGCAGGAGGGTTCCCGTTTCTCCACATCCTCACCAGCATCTATAGTCTCCTGATTTGTTCATTTTGGCATGTTTTTATTTTAATAAAATTAAAAGTGCAACTTAGCAATTATTTCATGGATCATGTCTATGATATTGTATTAAGAAATTCATCACCAAACCTAATGTCATTTAGATTTTCTACTATGGGTTTTAGGATTTTTATAAATAATATTTATCAATCTCAGGAATTCCCCTCTATTTCTAGTTTGCTTAGCAGTTTTATTATAATAGGTGTTTGAGTTTGTCAAATAACTTTTCTGCATCTATTGATATTATCATATGATTTTCCCACTTTAGTCCATTGATGTTGATTATATTGAGTGGTTTTTAAGTTTTGGAACTCTTAAGTGTTTTAAGATTTGCATAACTAGAATAAATATCACTTAGTTGAAGTAGTGGGTTTTTATTTATTCAATTTTTGTTGAAACTGATTTGCTAATATTTTGTTGAGAATATTTGCATCTGTATTTATGAGATATGTTGGTCTATAATAATCCTTTTTGGTAATATCTATCTGGCTTTGGTATTAGGATAATTCTTGCCTCATGAAATAAAGGTTGCTCTTTCTGCTTCTATTTTCTGGAAGATCTTACAGAGAATTGAAATAATTTTTTTGCTAAATCTTTGATAGAATTCAACCATGAAAGCATCTGACCCTGATCCTTTCTGGAAGGTTATTAATTTTTCATTTAGTTGATTTAATAGATATAGGCTTATACAGATTATCCATTTATCTTTGTGTGAATTTTGATACTTTTTAGTACTTTTCATTTAAGTAATCAAATTTGTGGGCATAGAGTTTTTCATAGCATATCATTATCATCTTTTTAATGTATATGAGATCAGTAGTGATGATGGTGTCTCCTTCATTTCTGATATTGTTAGTATGTGCATACTTTCTTTTTTCTTTCTTATTTATCCTTGCTAGAGTTTTGTCGATCTTAATTGATTTTTTTTTCAAAGAATATGCTATTGGTTTTGCTGATTTTCTCTTTTTTCCTGTTTTGATATTATTGATTTCTGCTTTATTATTATTTTTTTCCTGCTTGCTTTAGACTTAAATTATGTGTTTGTTTAGTTTCCTTCAGTAGAAATTCAGATCACTGATTTTACTCCTTTCTTCTTTTTTTTTAAATTTTTTTTAACATTTATTTTTTTTTAATTTTTTTTTCTTAATGTTTTTTATTTATTTTTGAGACAGAGAGAGACAGAGCATGAGCGGGGAAGGGACAGAGAGAGAGGGAGACACAGAATCCGAAACAGGCTCCAGGCTCTGAGCCGTCAGCACAGAGCCCGATGCGGGGCTTGAACTCACAGAGTGAGAGATCATGACCTGAGCCGAATTCGGACACTCAACCGACTGAGCCACCCAGGCACCCCTAACATTTATTTATTTTTGAGACAGAGAGAGACAAAGCATGAACGGGGGAGGGTCAGAGAGAGGGAGACACATAATCTGAAACAGGCTCCAGGCTCTGAGCTGTCAGCACAGAGCCCGTCGCGGGGCTCGAACTCACGAACAGCGAGATCATGACCTGAGGTGAAGTCGGCCAACTTAACCAACTTAACCTGAGGTGAAGCTGGCCGCTTTTGCTTCCAGCAAAAGAAGAACCTTTCTTCTTTTCTAATACATACACTTACTACTATAAATATCCAAGTCCTGCTTTTACTGAATCCCTAATGTTTGTTATATCGTATTTTTATTTTTATTTAGTTCAAAATACTCTGAAAATTTCTCTTAAGACATTTTTGATCAATGTATTATTTAAAACCATTTTTAAATTTTTTAATATTTTGGGATTATCTATCTTTTTTTGTTATTGGTTTCTAGTTCAATTCTGATGTGGCCTGCAAAATGTTTTATATGATTTCTATCATTTTAACTTTGTTTCAGTGTATTTTATGGCCCAGAATGTGGCATATCTTGGTAAATGTTCTAAGTTAGCTTGAGAAGAAAGTATATCTTGCTACTGTTGGGTGGAATATTAAATAAATATAAATCAGATAAAGTGCACTGATACTTCCATTGCTTCTTTATTTATTGGTTTTTCTGCCTATTCAATTTTATCAATTACTGGCAAAGTTTGTGTTGAAGTCTCTTATTATGATAGTGGATTTATCTATTTTTTTGTTGCTGTTTTATGTATGTTGTTGATCTGTTGTTAGCTACAGAGGTACATAAATGTTTCAGATTGTTTTGTCTTAGAAGATAATTGATCCTGTATCATTATGTAATGACTCTATTTATACCTGAAAATTGTCCTTGTTCTGAGGTCTGTTATATCTAAAATTAGCAATTCTAGCTTTTTAAAAATTTGATTAGTGTTAGCATGGTAAATATTTCTCTTTCTTTTTACTTTTACCCTATCTATGTATACACAAAGTGGGTTTCTTATAGACAATGGAGTTATCTTTTTCTAATTTTTAATTTTTTTTTTTTTTGACAGAGAGAACAGAGTACGAGCAGGGGAGGGGCAGAGAGAGAGGGAGACATAGAATCCGAAGTAGGCTCTAGGGTTTGAGCAGTCAACACAGAGCCTAACATGGGGCTCAAACTCATGAAATGCGAGTTTGTGACCGGAGTTGAAGTTGGATGCTTAACCAGCTGAGCCACCCAGGTGCCCCTAATCTTATTTTTTATAATCCATTATGACAATATTTGTCTTTTAATCATGGTATTTAGACGATGAATAATCACTGAGAATGATTATTGATATATTTGGATTAATAGGTACCTTGTTTTCTATGTTTCGCATTTATTCTTTGGTTTTACCCCTTCCCCTCTTTTTCTTCCTTCTCTGGTTTAAATTGAGCTTTTTGTATGTTTTCATTGTGTCTCAATTAGCATTTAAATTATATTTCTTATAAAAAGTGTAGTGGTACCACTAGAATTTCTAATATACACTTATAGTAACTTAAGTCTATCTGCAAATAACACTCTACTGCTTCAGGTTTACTACAGGTACCCTAAAGTATTTGGCTGATTCTTTCCTCCCATTCCTCCTGACATTGATTATTTCATTTCACTTCAACAATAGTAACATTTTTACTATTATTACTTTAAGCAAACAGCTAACTTTTAGATCAGTTAAGAATAAATAATGAAATATTTCATTTTACCTTCATTTTTTCTTTGTACAACATTTTTCCTTTATGAACACCTGTTTTTGATTAGTATAATTTTCCTTCTCGCTGAAGAACTTCTTTTAACGTTTCCTACAAAGTAGATCTGCTGGTGATGAATTCCCCCAGTTTTTGATTTTTCTAAGAAAGTCTATTTCTGTATTACCTTTGAAAGATAATTTCACTGGCTATAGATTCTACATTGGTGATTTTCTTTTTTCAACACTTTCAATATTTTATATCACTCTCTTCTTGCTTGCGTGGTTTCTGATGAGGAGCCTGCAGTAGCTCTCCTCTTTGTTCCTTGATGTGTCTTTGTTTCCTAGGGCTGCGGTAACAAATGACCATGCTCTGGGTTGCTTAAAACAACAGAATTTTTTCCTCTCATACTATGGAGGTTTAAAAATTTGAAATCAAGGCATTAGTAGGCTTGGTCCTTTCTGAAAGCTCAGAGGTAGAAACAGTCCCATGCCTTTCTTCTAGCTTCTGTGGATTGCCAGCAATCTTAGAAATTCCTTGGCTTATAGTTGCATCATTCCAATCTCTGCCTCCATCCATGTGTTTTTTCTTCTTTGTATTTGTGCCCAAATTTCTCTGTTCTTATAAAGATATCAGTCATTGGATTAGGTCTCATTTTAATCCAGCGTGACCTCATTTTAACTTGATTACATCTGCAAAAAATGTAATTCCAAATAATGTCACATTAATAGGTACCAGGAGTAAAGACTTCAAAATATTTTCTTGGGGAACATAGCTCAACTCACAACAGGTAAAATGTTCCCCCATTGGCATGATTCAAAATGTTCTTATTGTCTTTAGTTTTGCTATTTGAATGTGATATTGATGTGGAAATGTTGGGGTTCACAGCCTGAGCCAAAGGCCAAGAAAGAATTCTTAAGATGTCTTAGGTGCAAAAAGGTGGTTTTATTAAAGCACTGAGACAGGACCTGTGAGCAAAAAAAGCTGCACTGGGGTTGTGAGGAGTGACTGATTATATAAGATTTTCTGTCCTGTGGAGGGGAGGGTGATGTTAGGGCTCTGGGAAATTGAGTGTATAGGTTTCTGGAGATTGCCTTTTTGCTTGCAAATCATTAAGACTCAGGTGATCTCTATCAGTTAACCATTTGTTTTCCCTCTCCTTTCTTTTTGGGCAGCCAGGAATGCCAGAGGAATGTCACACATATCCCACAGTGAAGGTGGGGGGAGGGGGGTTGTGGGCTGTTAACTTGTGTTTTGTCCTCAGCTTGACTTTTGCTCCCTCATCAATATGAGGGATATTGTCAATGTCAATATCAATTTTTGTTCCTTTAAATTTCTTTTTAATCTTGCCTGGTATGTTTTCTGAGATGGTTTAGTGTCTAGAATGAGTTTTGGTAAGTTCTTGGCCATTACTTCTTCAAATATTTCTTTTGCTCTATTCTCTCTTTATTTTCCTTCTAGTATTCCAATTATGTGTATGTTTTTAAATTTTTTCAAAATTCTTGTTTCTTTTATTTTCTTTTTCCCATTTTCTTTGTATTTGAGTTTGGAAAGTTTCTATTGACCTGGTCTACTCTTAGTCTCTAGAAATTCATTAAAATTGCCACTTAAATGTTCCTATTAGTTTATAGCTTCAGTTACTTTGGCTTCAGGCAAGCAGATCTCAGCTGTGACTCTCTCAATTTATCTGTCTCTCCAGATATTATGGGGGTGAGTTGTTTTCCCTGCAACCTCCTTTCTCTCATATGTCCCAGAAAAGTCATTGATTTTTAATTTGTTATGTTTTTTTCTTGTTTTAAAGATGAGAATATGACTTCTGAGGTCTTTACACACTGGAGTTAAAACTAGATCTTTCCACTGTTTTTTTCCCCCATAACACATATTTTATTATTTCATTGGATATCTCCGAATACTCATTATTTTAACTAAGGAAAATTGTTATCTTGCTCTTACAATTCAATATCAGTGGAAACATGTACTTCACGTATTAATCTTGTTTTTCCTCCTCTTGGTTCTTGCATTCCCCTAAGTATATTTGTAGCTTTGTATGTATTTATTAGCTTGAGTCGACTTTTCAGATTGCTCGAGTTTTTAAACTTGGAGTACTGGAAATTAGAAAGTATATTCATTCTAGCTGGCCATGAATTTTCTACTGATGTAAAAAAGGGAATTCCCTCATTCAATTCCTCTCCCATGCGAAAGTATACGCCCCAAACCAGGAGCAAATTACATTATAAACACAAAATGCTAAAGCCAAACCATTTAAATAAGAAGCATGACAGGAATACTTAATAGCATAATGACTAACCAACATTTTGAGACACTAATTAAAACAATATGAAAGTAAAATAAGATCATTATAAAAGTGTTAAAATAAAGACATTATTCATTCATAAAAACATTAAATAATTATCTCTTAGTAGGAATTGACTATATAAATATACAATCAATCCTTTAGAAGTTAGCAAAAGTTGGTAAAATTAAACAGAGAAACCGATGTCAGGTGGAAATAAGATAAATACACAAAAATCAAGTTTTATTCTTCTTTTTTTGCCTCTACTTAAAATAACCAACTGGAAAAGAACAAATTAGTTTATTCACAATAATAATAAAAGATACGAATTTTTAAGTGTAAAATAAAAGAGATAGATCTAAAAGTACTAAATAGTAAAACCTATACAATTTTATTAAAGGAAATGAGGACTTAAGTAGAAGAGTACAATATATTCCTACAAGGAAGACTCAATATAATCAAAATACCATTAATTTCTAAATTAACACATATAAATAATGCAATTACAATTAAAATCCAAACAAGTATGTGTTTAACAATATGAAATGGTTTCAAGTGCATATATCAAAAGTAACATAGGAATGCCTGGGTGGCTCATTTGGTTAAGCGTCCAACTCTTGGTTTCAGCTTAGGTCATGATCTCAACACTTCGTGGGTTTGAGTGCTGCAGCAGGCTCTGCACTGACACTGAGGAGCCTACTTGGGATTCTCTCTCTCTCCCTCTCTGTCTGTCCCTCCCCAGCATGTTCTCTCTCAAAATAAATAAATAAAATAAAATAAACAGTAATATAAATAAAAAATAAAGAAAATGTTAAAAAATGAAGAATAATGAGAAGGACTGGTCTTAGAAGATATTAAAGCTTAAATTAAAACCAGTGTAATCAAACTTTGGCTCAGGAATTGATCAAATCTTTGTTCACTGCCTAAGGGGGGGAAAAAGGCAAACTATAATATATCTATGGGAATTTAATATGAACATATATGATACTTAAACCTGTAAGATATTCATTTAATAAATGGCATTGGAACAATAGGCTGTTCAACTGATAGAATAAAAAGTTGGACTACTAAAAATTTAGAATAAAAAAAATAGAACATGATTTCCTTTTTATACTGGAAAACCTCTGAGACTATGAAGTAAATGATAGGCATTGTATTACCAACCCCCTCACAAAAGTGTGCAGAACACATGCTACAATAAACAGAAAACTGAGGCTGACAAAATATTTGCTGTGTATGAAATATTAAAAATTGATACAAAAAAAAATTGATACGAAATACAATGGAAAAAAGGGCAACTTGTGTGGAAAGACAATTAACAGAAAAGTAAATACACATATGAGAAAATGCTCAACTACTGCAATCTGTAATTGCATTTGAAAAATTACTAGATTGTCAACTACATTAATACTGGGTGTTAGCATGTGAAAAAACGTATCATATACATTTCTGTTATGAGCAAAAATTGTTATTTTTCTGGAAAAGATGAAAAAATACTTTTATATGCTTTATGATGATACAGTAGAAGAAAAGACTGCTGATTTCTAAATCAAATTATCCTGTCACTTATTTGATTTTTGTGGCTTCAGTCAAAGCATCCCTATAATCTTTGTGAAGAAGATGGCTAAAATAAGAGGCTCAGTCCAAGGAATCTTAATAAGAGTAAAGACTTGGCAGACCATCTCTGCATGATATGATATACAAAATGGATCTTGACAGTTTATAGAACAATAGTCTAGAAATTCATTACATAAAACTTTGTTGAGGACTGACAATACCATTTAATCCAGAATTGTAACTCCAGAAGTTGTGTTTAGTTGTAACGGTATATGGTTGAAAGGGTGCTGGATTTAGCTCTAGCTGTGATAGAAACCCATATTTTTCCAACATAAATAATCAGCAAAAATGGTAACAAAAACTAGCCTTCTGTATGTTTTGAAATACACAGTAGGGTGCTCCACTTAGCTTGTATGCACATTATATAAAGATGATGGACAAAATGGTTTTATGTTCTGTGAAACATAAGTGAGCACAAAGTGAGTGAGCAGTACAACTCCGAGTCTTATCTAAGTCCCTTCTCTGTCTCCAGGGAGACACAGAAAAGCTGAATTAACTGACTTGAGTAACATAAAATATAGCAATTTTAATATATCTTAAAGGAATGAGGACAGTAAGGATCAAGGAACTTGCCATCTATCTACTGGAAAAGTGAAAATAAAAACAGGATAAAAATTAACTGAGGGCTACAGGATGATAAATATAAGTGAAGAAATCCTCAGGGTTGTAAGTGAATGGATGCTGGATGAGTAGTAGAAAGATTTAATGATCCCTGCCACATGGTAGTCCCACTCTTATGCAACCTCCCTCCCTCTCTCATTCTCTTTCTTTCTTGCCTTCTCAGCTTACTCACTTTGATGAAGAAAGCTACCATTCTGAAGCAATCCACATGGCAAAGAATTTATGGCAGGTTACAGCCAACAACTAGCAAAGAACTGAGTTCTTTCAGCCCATCAACCCACAAGCAATGGAACCCTGGCAACAACCAGTCCTGAGTTGGCTTGGAAGCGGAATTTGCCCCATTTAAATCTAAGATAAGTATGGACCTGGCTGAGATTCCAGGCTTATGAGAGACCCTGAAGCAGAAGATCCAGGTAAGCCAGGTTTGGATTCCTAATCCACAGAAACTGTGAAGCAATAAATATGTGTTGCTTACATCACTAAGATTTGTAGTAATTTGTTATGCAGCAGTAAATAGGTAATACAGTATGTGCTATTAGTTAAATATAAGAGGAATTATTGTGACATAATATGATTTAAGAAAACTTCCTGAAAAAAGCAAATAAGCTAAATCTTAAAGGGGGAATAATAGTGTTTGCTGTTCAGTTAAACTTAGCACATTCTTTAAATTGCAAGGATCAGGAGGAGTTAAGATGGCGGAGAAGTAGGAGAACCAGGATTTCTCTCCTCCCTCAAACACAGCTGTATTGAGATCATAACACTTGGAACACCCAGGAAATCAATCTGTGGAGTGACAGAAAAATTTCCACAGGTTGAGGAGACAGTGTGGTGGGACAGAGGTGCATGTATGCAAATTGGGGGAGATAAAAAGTAGGCATGGAGGGGAGGGATCCCCTTCTATGGAGAGACAAAAGAGAGAGAAAGACAGAGAGGCTGTGGATTGTGGTATTGTGTTAGGACAAAGGAAAAAACCTTGAGTTTTCAAAAGTGCTCAACTTTCTCAGAACTGAGGCTTCCACTCTGTGCGCACACATGGGGGGAGGGAGCAAGCCCTTGGGCAAGGTAGTGATCTCAGGGGTGCACTGGGAGAGAACAGTACCCACTGTTGAGTTCTGTGGAAAGAGGGTATATTGCCCCCCTCCTTCCCAAGGACAAAAGACCCTGTAGGCACCAGCCAAAGGCCCTTTATTGGTGGGGCAGAGTGGCACTACAGCAGAACAGAATTCACAACATGCAGGGCCCCTTACAACATTGGGTTTGAATCCTAGCCTAGCACCTAGGAGGTGTGAGAGACTGTGAAGCAGGACAATCCTACCAACTGTGCTACTCTGTGAGGGCTGCCTGAACAGCATGGTTTGAGACAGCTGGTCCAGGGAGGAGAGACTGGGGTGTCGCCATCTTTATCTCCATCACCAACATGGTGGGACTTCAGGGAACAGGACAACAGCTCCCAATGGAGGCGGGACTGGCTTGCACCAAACCCCGCCCCTCTGTGCCTGGCAACTGTTTATCTACCTTGGCAGGACTGACACTGACCAAACCAGAGGGCTTCTCCTCCAGACTGGCACAGCCACTGATCCCAATACCAATAGACAACTGTCCTACAGTTTTGTAGGTTAGTCTGTTGCTCTTTATTTTATTTTATTTTATTTTATTTTGTTTTATTTATTTTTTTATCTTTTCTTTCCTTCTCTTCTGTTTTGTTTTTCTTTCTACCCTCTTCTTTTTTTCCTTTTGAATCAGGCTTATAGTTTCTGATTTGATTTTTGGTCAATTCCTATATATATTTTCTTTCTTTCTTTCTTTCTTTCTTTCTTTCTTTCTTTCTTTCTCTGGTTTGTTTGTTTAATCAGGCATTTTTACTCTATTCTTTTTACACCTTTTCTATATTTTCTTCTTTATTTTCCTTTCTCTCTCTTTGGACTAAGCCTTATAGTTTCTTTGATTCTCTGATTTTTTTTTTTTTTTTTGGCTCTTTCACTTTTCTCTTTGTATGGGATGGGATCAGGTTCCCTGCCCTTTCCTTTTTTTGAAGGTTACTTCAATGAACAAATCAAAGCACACCTGATGGAAGGTCCAAACAATCCACCACTATGAGCAAGGAGGCACTTTGTAGAGGACTGACCAGTGGGATAGAGCAGCCAAATATGCAACAACCGAGTGCACACAACACAGTCCAAAAACACTTTCTTGAAGTGCCAGGCCCTGGACAGTGTATGAGCCCTTTTTAATATAGTAGTACTCACAGGCTCAGGACACATAACAAGTTATTAAAACATGTAAAAGACAGAAACCTAGCCAAAATGATGAAATGGAAGAATTCTTCTCAAAAGAAAATCCAGGAAGAAATGACAGTCAGAGAATTGCTCAAAACAGATATAAACAATATATCTGAACAAGAATTTAGAATAATAGTTATAAGAGTAGTAGCCAAGCTTGAAAAAAGCATAGAAGACAGCAGAGAATGTATTGCTGCAGAGTTTAAAGATCTAAGAAATAGTCGCAATTAAGAAATGTTGTAAATGAGATGCAAAATAAACTAGATACGGTGATAGCAAAGGTGGAAGAAGCAGAGAATAGGTGAAATAGAAGATAATATTATGGAAAATGATGAAGCTGAAAAAAAAGCAGGAAAGGAAATTACTAGACCATGAGGGGAGAATTAGAGACCTAAGTGATTCAATGAAATGAAATAATATCCATATCATAAGAGTTCTAGAAGAAGAAGAAGAGAGAGAAAGGGGCAGAGCATTTATTTGAACAAATTATAACTGAGAACTTACCTAATCTGGGGAAAGAAACAGGCATCCAAGTCCAAGAGGCAAGAGAACCCCCTTTAAAATCAACAAAAACAGGTCAACACCAAGACATATCATAGTGAAACTGGAAAAAAAACAAAGAAAAGAGAGAATTCTAAAAGCAGCTATAGACAAATGGTCCTTAACCTATGAGGGTAGACACACAAGGGTAGTAGCAGAAAGTTGACAGGCCAGGAGGGAGTGGCAGGAAATAGTGTGCTGAATAGGAGATACATGCACAGCCACGAATCCTTTATCCACCAAGGATGTCTGTCATTTCAGAATAGAAGGACAGATAAAGGCTTTCCCAGACTAAAACTAAAGGAGTTCATAACCACTAAACAAACCCTGTAGGAGATCCTAAGGGGGACGCTGTGAGTGGAAAGCAGCAAAACAAAGACTTAAAGGATGAGACACATCACCAAAAGCAGGAAACCTACAGATAACACAATGACAGTAAATCCATATCTTTCAGTAATCATTCTGAAAGTAAATGGGCTAAATGCCCAAATCAGAAGATATAGGGTATCAGAATGGATTAAAAAAACAAAATCCATCTATATGCTGTCTACAGGAGACTCAATTTAGGCATGAGGATACCTACAGATTGAAAGTGAGGAGATGGAGGGGTACCTGGTTGGCTCACTCAGTTGAGCGTCTGACTTGGCTCAGGCCATGATCTCTTGGCTCAAGTGTTCGAGCCCCTCGTTGGGCTCTGTGCTGTCAGCTCAGAGCCTGGAGTCTCCTTAAGATTCTTTGTCTCCCTCTCTGCACCCCCCCCCCCCTCTCTCTCAAAAGAAATTTTTTTTAATTAAAAAAAAAGGGGGGCACCTGGGTGACTCAGTCAGTTAAGCATCTGATTTCAGCTCAGGTCATGATCTACTGGGTTGTGAGTTCAAGCCCCACATTGGACTTTGTGCTGATATCTCAGAGCCTGGAGCCTGCTTCTGATTCTCCCTCTTTCCCTCTGACCCTCCCCTACTCACACTTTGTCTCTGTCTCTCGCTTTCTCTCTCTCAAAAAATTAAATAAAAATAAAAATAATTTAAAAAAAAGAAGGGGCACCTGGATTATTCAGTCGCTTAAGGGTCCAACTTCGGCTCAGGTCATGATCAGGTGGGTTGTGAGTTCAAGCCCCCGGTCTGGCTCTGTGCTGACAGCTCAGAGCCTGGAACCTGCTTCTGATTATGTGTCTCCCTCTCTCTCTGCCCCTACCCTGCTTGCTCTCTCTCTCTCCCTCAAAAATAAATAAACATAATTTTTTTTTTAAGTGAGGGGATGGAGAACCATCTATCATGCTGCCTGACTGCAAAAGAAAGCTGGAGTAGCCATACTTCTATCAGACAAACTAGATTTTAAAACAAAGACTGTAACAAGAGATGAAGGGCATTATATCATAAATAAGGGATTGATCCATCAAGAAGTGCTAACAATTGTAAATGTTTATGCCCTCAATGTAGAGGCACACAAATATATGAATCAATTAATCACAAACATAAATAAATGTATATATAATACTGTGATTGTACGGGACTTTAATACTTACAACAATGTACAGATTATCTAGACAGAAAATCAATAAGGAAACAACAGCTCTGAATGACACATTGGACCACATGGACCTAACATAGATTTAGAACTTTTCATCCAAAAGCAGCAAAATACACATTCTTCTTGAGTGCACATGGAACATTCTCCAAGACAGATCACATACTGGGTCACAAAAAAGACCCCAACAAGTAGAAAAGGCTTGAGATCATATCATTCATATTTTCATATCACAATACTAATAAACTTGAAATCAACCACAAGAAAAATTTGGAAAGCCCCAAATACAGGAGGTTAAAAAAAAACCATAGTAAAGAATGAATGGATCAACCAGGAAATTAAATAAGAAATTTAAAAATATATGGAAGCAAATGAAAATGAAAACACGACAGTCCAAATCCTTTGAGATGCAGCAAAGACAGTCCTAAGAGGAAAATACATTGCAATTCAGGACTAACTCAAGACGCCAGAAAGGTCCCAAATGCACAACATAACTTCACACGTAAAGGAACTATAAAGGCAGCAGCAAAGAAAGCCCAAAGCCAGCAGAAGAGAAGTAATGAAGATTGAAGCAGAAATAAACAATATAGAATCCCCCCCCCAAAAAAGGAACAGATCAATGAATTAAGAGCTAGTTTTTTGAAAGAACAAACAATATTGGCAACCCCCTAGCCAGACTTCTCAAAAACAAAAGAGAGAGGACCCAAAAAGATAAAATCATGAATGAAAGAGGAGAAATCACAACCAATACCACAGAAATTCAAACACACATTAGAGAATACTATGAAAAATTATATGCCAACAAACTGGACAATCTGGAAGAAATGGACAAATTCCTACACACTCACACACTACCAAAACTCAAACAGGAAGAAATAGAAACTTTGAAGTGACCGATAACCAGTGAAGAAATTGAATAAGTTATCAAAAATCTCCCGACAAATAAGAGTCCTGGGCCAGACGGCTTCCTAGGGGAATTCTACCAGACATTTAAAGCAGAGTTAATACCTATACTGTTTAAGCTGTTCCAAAAAACAGAAATGGAAGGAAAACTTCCAGGCTCATTCTATGAAGCAAGCATTACTTTGATTCCAAAACCAGACAAAGACCTCACTAAAAAGGAGGATTGCAGGCCAATATCCCTGATGAACATGAATGCGAAAATTCCCAACAAGATACTAGCAAATCAAATTCAACATTATATTAAAATAATTATTCACCATGATCAAGTGGGATTCACTCCTGGCTTGCAGGGCTGGTTCAGTATTTACAAATCAATCAACATGATACATCACATTAATAGGAGGAAGGATAAGAACCATATGATCCTGTCCACAGATGCAGAGAAAGCATTTAACAAAATACAGCATCCTTTCTTAATAAAAATCCTCAGAAAGTCTGGATAGAAGGAATATACCTTAACGTCATAAAAGCCATATATGAAAGGCCCACAGCTAATAAGATCCTCAATGGGGAAAAATTGAGAGCTTTCTCCCTAAGGTCAGGAGCATGACAGGGATGTCCTCTCTCACCAATGTTGTTTAACATAGTGTTGGAAGTCCTACCCTCAGCAATCAGACAACAAAACAAAATAAAAGGCATCCAGATAGGCAAAGAAGAAGTCAATCTTTCACTCTTTGCAAAAGACATGATACTCTATGTGGAAAACCTGAAAGGCTCCACCAAAAAACTGCTAGATCTGATACATGAATTCTTGCAAAGTCGCAGGATTTAAAATGAATGTACAGAAATTGGTTGCATTTCTGTACACCAATAATGAAGCAACAGAAAGAGATATCAAGGAATTGATCCAATTTATGATTGTACCAAAAACCAGAAAATACCTAGGAATAAACCTAGCCAAAGAGGTAAAAGATCTATATGCTGAAAACTATAGAAAGCTTATGAAAGAAGTTGAAGAAGACAGGAAGAAATGGAAAAACATTCCATGCATGGATCAGAAGAACAAATATTGTTAAAATGTCGATACTACCCAAAGCAATCTACACATGCAATGCAATCCCAATCAAAATAGCACCAGCATTCTTCACAGAGCTAAAACAAACAATCCTAAAATTTGTATGGAATCACAAAAGAGCCCAGATAGCCAAAGTAATGTTGAAAAAGAAAGCCAAAGCTGGAGGCATCACAATCCCAGACTTTAGCCTGTATTGCAAAGGTATGATCATGAAGACAGTATGGTATTGGCACAAAAACAGACGTATAGACCAATGGAATAGAATAAAGAACCCAGAAATGGACCCACAAATGTATAGCCAACTAATCTTTGACAAAGCAGGAAAGAGTATCAAATGGAAAAAAGACAGTCTCTTTAGCAAATGTTGCTGGGAGAGCTGGACAGCAACCTGCAGAAGAATGAAAGTGGGCCACTTTCTTACACCATACACAAAAATAAATTCAAAAGGGATGAAGATCTTACTGTGAGATAGAAAACCATCAAAATCCTACAGGAGAAAACAGGCAGCAATCTCCTTAACCTCAGCTGCAGCAACTTCTTACTTGACATGTCTCCAAATGCAAGGGAAATAAAAGCAAAACTGAACTATTGAGACCTCATCAAGATAAAATCTCCTGCACAACAAAGGAAACAATTAACAAAACTAAAAAGCAACCACGTAATGGGAGAAGATACTTGCAAATGACATATTGCTAAAGGGTATCAAAAATCTATAAAGAACTTACCAAACTCAACACCCCAAAAACATATAATCCAGTTAAGAAATGGGCCAAACACGTGAATAGACATTTTTCCAAAGAAGACATACAGATGGCTAACAGGCACATGAATAAATGCTCAGCAATACTCATCATCAGAGAAATACAAATGAAAATTACAATGGGCTATCACCTCACACCTGTCAGAATGGCTGAAATTAACAACATAGGAAACAACAGGTGTTGACAAGGATATGGAGAAAGGGGACCCCTCTTGCATTGTTGGGAAAGTAAGCTGGTGCAGCCACTCTGGAAAACAGTATAGATGTTCCTCAAAAAGTTAAAAATAGAATTACCCTATGATCCAGCAATTGAACTACTAGGTATTTGCACAAAGGATACAAAAACAACTGATTCAAAGGGATACATTCACCCTGATGTTATATTGTTATATAGCAGCATATCAACAGTAATCAAGTTATGGAAGGAGCCCAAATGTCCATCAACTGATGGATGGATAAAGAAGATGTGTTATATATATATATATATATATATATATATAGAGAGAGAGAGAGAGAGAGAGAGAGAGAGAGAGAGAGAGAGAATGTTTATATTTATAAACATACAACTGAACATTACTCAGCCATCACAAAGAATGAAATCTTGCCATTTTCAATGACTTGGATGGAGCTGGGGAGTAATAACTCAGGAAAGGGAGTATAAGTCAGTCACAGAAAGATAAATACCATATGATTTCACTCATATGTGAAATTTAAGAAACAAAACAGATGAACATGCAGGGGGGAAGAGAGAGGCAAACCATAAAACAGACTCAACAATACAGGACGAACTGAGGGTTGCTGGAGGGAGATGGGTGAGGGGATGGGTTAAATGGGTGGTGGACATTAAGGAGGGCACTTGTGATGAGCACAAGGTGTTGTATATGGGTGGTGAGTCACTAGATTCTACACCTGAAACTAATATTACACTGTATGTTAGCTAACTGGAATTTAAATTAAAATTTGAAAAAAAAAAAACCACTTATTAGTAAAGATTGGAGTCTCTGAGGAATTTGTTAGTGAGTAGAAGCAGAAATAAGTAAATAAATAAGACAAAGAGTAAACCAGATTGTAAACCAAATTATCACCATTTTTAGTAGAGGCCAAAATAGAGCATGTAACCACGTGGCCTGCTAGTTGGGCACTGAATGAAGGCAGTGGTCTATGAGAAGAGCCACCTCTGTTGGAGTAATTCAGCTAGTGCTTCTTCCAAGTGAAACATGGATCTGGAAATGTCTATATCATTCTCAGTTTCTTCTCAAATTTATAAATCATTTATTGCATCTCTCCAGGGCCAAACTGAGGAAAGGGGCCTGGGAGGCCATGAACGGGTGTAGGAGCAATTCTTCCTGGGGGAGACCACGAATAGGGAAAATAATGTTCCCTTAAAAGCAAACACATGGAAACTAGTCAATATCCTTACTTAGACCATTAAATTATTTCCTTTAGGTGTTTTTTATCATGATTTCTTCAGCTCCTACTCTTTTCTCATAATTATGAAACACTAATTCTGAAATTTCAACCAGCCATAAGGACATAATTATACACACAAAGTGAGCATAACCGACTGGACTAACATACCTATTATTATCTCAATTATCTAATCTGACACTGTGTATTATTGTATTTTACACTGTATTAGTATGTATAGAAGACAGAGGGTAAAGGAGTCTTTAACAAATAAATCAGAGTCAGCATCTCAAAGCAACAAGGAAATTCAGAATTATTGTAGTCTACAGAAGAGGCACTGTGCAGACTTTGTAGAGGAAAGAATCAGAGAATTATTTACCACCCACAACTCATTGAAGCACTGGGAATATATAGGGAATATAGACAGACTGTTTGACAAGGCTTAGGCATGGAAAGTAGGATTGATAGAACACATTAGGAGGAGTTGAAGCCAAGTATTGAGGACAGATCACTGGAATATTTATAAGATACTTAGGAATGATTTTTTCATCTTGTAGTCCAGTGGTCTTCAAACTTGTTTTTCATGCACACTTATTTGTAAAAGTTTTGAGAATATAACTATATTTACATCCACATGTTTAGAGATATAGATATCAAATTATATATAAGTAATATTGTCACCTTATTTAACTGGTTTTAGTAAAGTTTGATATTTGGATTTTCTGGTTTCTCAGTCTATACCATATTATATACAGAAAATTGGAAGTAGGAAAGTTGATGGAGACTAATAGGCTATTTACAATGGCAAGTTTGTAGAGGGTAAAATATCTGATTGTCATAATATAAATCCTTTGTCAGGAAAATATTCAATTATAGTTATTATCTCCCACTTAGAATTAATTATATAATACATTTTTGAGATATTGTCATTATAAATGTTTAAATACTAAATTAGGTATTTAAATGAATAATCTATGTAAAATACATAATTATAAGAATAGTGACTTTCTTCCATGATGATAGATAAATGATTTGTTTCTGTCACTTTTGATTCTTCCTTAGACCTCATATGTGATGAATTATAATAATTATTTATAATGACACACTCTTACCTTTGTCTATGCATGGTTTATTTTTATCTAGTTAATTACATAAAACTACTATACTAAGTACCTTAAAACATACCAACCAATATTTAGCTCCTTTTTATCAGTTTTGCCATTGAATAGTTTAAGCTTATGGATAGCTAAAAGAGGTTGCCAACTGCTACCAGAATAAGTGTCATGCTTTAGAAGGAATTTTTCTTTACTTTTTTAAGACTGAACTTTAAAAATGGAACCACTCACCTACTTAGTGGCCACATACCTTCTTTACAATTACTTTAAATCCACTGCTGTTCTTTTCAACTAAATGGTAATAACATGACAACATTGGAGAACTTAATTTTATATTCACAGTGGCTCATACATGATCACATTGATTACTTCTACTTAACACATTATACAATTTGTTGACTGGCATTAAGTCTTGAAATGTACGATACGAAAAATTATCAAATGAAATATTCTCCTAGTTAATGAGTTGAAAAGAAATCACCTACTAGCTTCAATTTTTCTAGGTTAATAAATACATAATAGATATGTTTCACATAGTGTTTATTTTGTCTTTTCTACTAAGGTATCAAATGTTCATGTTTTTATCTATACTAATGAAATGTTCCTCATTTTCATTTCATTTTAATGTTAAAGAAGCTAGAAACTGATCATAAAATAAAGCATTGCAAGGAAGGCACACTTTAAATAATTTGTTCTTTGAAAATTAGTTTTATCTTTTGGCGCCTGGGTGGCTTAGTCGGTTGGGCATCTGACTTCAGCTCAGGTCATGATCTCACGGTCCGTGAGTTTGAGCTCCGAGTCGGAATCTGTGCTGACAGCTCAGAGCCTGGAGCCTGCTTCGGATTCTGTGTCTCCCTCTCTCTCTGACCCTCCCCCATTCATGCTCTCTCTCTGTCTCAAAAATAAATAAACATTAAAAAAATTAAAAAAAAAAAAAGAAAATTAGTTTTATCTTTTTCAACTCCCAATTTTTTTTGTCCTCACTTTCCTTTTTTAATTTTTTTATGGTCACAGCAGGAGATTAACTTCAGAACCAATTTTGTAATATGTGTTTTAATATACACTCAGATTAGAATATGCTTTATTTAAGAATAATCAAGAATAAACTAGTTGTAAATTAGGTAATATCCCAGACTCATTTAACCTTACCCTACTCTCTAACACTGAGTCTGTGTCAACCAACTCTATGACATAGTAGATAGTGATCCAACCTAGTAGAAAGTTAGCTTGTAAAAGAAGGTGAGAGAGATAGAAATCAAATTCTTATTTTCTGAAATTCAGAGGTAGCTGCTATTTCAATGTGTAAATTGTGTATTCAGTAGATAATATTTTCATGAGTATAAATAGATTTTTCAGAGTTTTCTAAGTGTTTATTTTGGTATAATTCAGTAACCTGTCCTCTTCCTCGGTCATGAAATATATATTTTAGGCTTAACCAGTACATAGTAGAGATATGTACTAACTCTATAGACAAATTAGGGAGGAGGAACCAATTTGGCCTTTGTACGGGAGTTGTAAAAAATGAGTATAAAGCCAAAAGAAACAAATGTACAAAATTCTGGGGAACAAAAAAGCATCGTATATTTTGGAAATTTTGAGAATTTCAGTAAAGCTTTATGATATGTCTCTGTTAGAAATGCTACATGCCAACTTCAATGACCCTTCTAAACGATCAGTAGAATTGGGTTGACAGCTACTGCAGGCACGAAGTGTGAAGGCAAATATCTCCTAACGGTGGATATCACACAATATAAAGTATCAGCTGTACCTTCTGCCCTCACTGAGGCTAATTTGAATGTAGGTAAGACCAACAAAAGAATAGTGAACATCCAAGGTATTGTTAAATTAAAGTCATCTCCAACCTCCTGTTGTATCTAAATTGGATACTGAAGAAAATTATCAGGCCCTGGGTTTGAGTTCAACCTTCTTGTGACCTAATAGGTTAGCCTGTTGTTTCTGTTTCATGGATGCTGGTGGAAGACATGAGACTCCTGGGTAGGAGGTAAAGAATTTTATTACTCATAGCAGCATGAGCACCATGTTTGCATTGGTTCTCCTTTTCCAGCAGTCCAATGGAACCAATGCAGAGAGCCCTAAAGATGCTGCACATGCAATGTTGCATTACAGGAGAAAAAACATGAAACATGAAGAATTTACCAATTTAAAGCAAGCATGAAGCAAGCCTGCTGTTTGTCCCAGAAGATGACATTACCTCATGCCTCAAGCTTGCCTGCTATAAACACAACCCTGAGAAGTGGCCCAGGTAAAATGCTGTCAAGGCTTTATTCTTGGCAGACCTATTCAGACTTACAGAAGTATGAAATATCATGGAAGACTCTTAACAAAAATGTAGTTGAGGCTGTTGAAGTAAGCCCCCATTTGCAAAGTCACACCATATAAGACTTTCCTACTTTCATTCATTTATTCAGTTAGTTTTTGGGAAATAAAACTTCCCAGGATTCTCAGTTTTTAGGTAAACAATCATCATTCTGAGACAATATTCTCCTCACATACTGTGAGAATTAAATCTGGGGCTATTTGTCTACTAAATGGTTCTGATCTGAAAGGATAATAAACTTCTTATATTTCCCTCCAGAAGGCCAGTGGTTGCAGCCTGGAGTAGGGCCCTAGGTTAAGCTACAGGGTGTCAAGAGACTAGAGTATTATCTCCCCAGCTGTTGACATTTAGGAAGTAATAAAACCCCAGACACACAGGACTGTCTGGCTCTTAGAGACATTTTTACTTATATACTGAAGGATTGGAGGACTTTTTGAAGAAGACCCTGTCAGGAAGGGAGGGAGAGCTCCCTCCTTCTCCTTTATAAACAGAGAAAAGGCCTTTTAGTTAGTCTCTCATCTTAGGAGTTTGTGACTACTCAAGTGGGAAAAAATCCTATCAGCTTTTATTGTGTTGCCTGAAGATGGGAAAAGAGGAGTCAATGCATTTACTATTTACTATGAGGTAATAGGAAATCTATCTCTAACCCAGAATATATCCTGGGAGCATTTAGGATAAAATTAATAAGCATGAATATTAAAAACCAGTATTAGTCAGTTTTCAGCCAATATCTATTGAATATCTATTTTATGCCAGTCCCAGTTTTAAGGCCAAAGATAGACTAGAGCTAAAAGCTCTAACACATAGGGCTCATAGCATAGAAAAAACATCAAATGAACAAAAATTATACAATAAATGCACTCATATATTCTTACAAATGCTCCAAGAATAAAAATAAACTATAACTCAGGTTTTTAGAGAGGAGATTGGGGAAAATCCAAGTTTGATTGGTATTAGACAGGCTTCTCTTAAAAATTACTTCAAAATAGTTAATATATATTCATATAGATACACATATTTACATTCTTTTCTTTCCTTTCTCTTATAGTTTGGCCACTACTCTATCCCAGTACCTAAGACAAGGCAGGGAATACTTGTTGAATGATGAATAAATAACTCAGTAAGAACAGGTCATTTAGTCATTTAACCTGATCTCTGAAGTGTAACAGTTAATAAGGCCAAGAAAAGGGGGAGAAACATTTCAGATAGACAAAAAAAGCATGTCAAAAACCCCAGGAAAGGAGTAAACAAGAGCTTATTGGTGGTGTTAAGGATTTCATATTTATCTCAAGAGTGACGATAATAATTAGACCATTTTAACAAACGTACAACAGGATCCAATTTCTATTTTTGAAAAATTCAACTGGCTGTTAAGTGACAATAGATTTTCTAAGGGCAAGAGGAGTCACGACATGGCTTTAAGAAATACTCCATTAAGCCATAGTTGATAGGTAAGGAAGGCGACATAAAGTGGAAAAGTAAGTAAGTGAGAAGACTGAATATGAGACTTATACATAGAATCATCAGGACTTGCTGATGGGGAATGAGGGAGAGGTTGGCATCACCAGTGGTAGGTATGGAAACCAGATGGGAATCCATTAAAATTTGAATCTGAGGTAGTACTGTGAGCTTTGAAAGGACTGCTCAGGGATACATCCAGCATTAAAATTTAATCCATAGAAAAGAAGTGAAATGTAAGAAACAATGGAGAGCAAATTAATCTGTAAAATATTTGGAGAATGCTTATTATTGACTGTAATATGTGGCTCATTTTGTAGATGTCTTTTAAAATGCTGGAACTAAATTTCCCGACAAAAATTATTTGCAAGATGGCAGTGGAAGTATTTTAAGGGTAGTTAAGCATAAGGTTCTTGGTGAAATCTTTGGATTATGCTAGAAATATATACAGTTAAATATGTATGTTGAAATTTTAATTACTAAAAATAAAACCTATAATATCCAAACCAACAGATAAAGTTAAAAAAGAAGAAAATGGGAAGAGACAGCTAAGATTCAAGTGACTTGGAAGCCTCCAAGGCTAAATAGGAAGATAATTTTGCATAAATAGGCAAGTGGTACAGCAGGAAGATGAGACAAGATCAGAAGATTTAAGATCATAATTTGATACCTTGCTAAGGGCAATAAACACCAATTTGAATTATTAACAGTTCCTTTAAAAAGTGCAATCAATTAATTGAAAAAAATGAAATTAAAGATATGTTTTAGCATATGTAAAATCTACTAATTTCTGACCACTGGCTGTTAATGGAATGGGATTAAAAAAAAACAGTGTACGGGTTGGGGCTTTACCCTTAGGAAGGCATTCCCATCACAATTGAAAGAAAAACCTGTGCCTACTGGATAAAAGAAAGAATGATGTTTGCTTTCTTAGCCTTCAAGAGGGAAGACAAAGAACTTGAGCGAGAGAGAAACTCTGGCAACTGTGACCAAGAAATATTATTGCTCTACTGCTCCTGCCCTCAACCCCAGACATAATAAAGGAAACTAAAAGCTTGGTAGATACATTTGCTTTAATTGCAGACTAGATACTTATGCAGGTACAGTGGGAACACAAGGAACACACATGTCATAGAAGAGGGTGTTGTCAAAACTATTAATTCCCTTAGAAGTATACAAGTCCTAAGTACGTTCATCCTGACACTATCTTTTTGTTCATCCCTTCCCCAAGTATGGGTCCCATACTTGTTTCAAGCTCATCCTACACTTGAGCCTTATTATTTTTTTAAGTTTATTTACTTATTTTGAGAGACAGAGAGTGGGGGAGGGGCAGAGAGAGAAGGAGCGAGAGAGAGAATACCAAGCAGGTTCTGTGCTGACAGCAGAGGGCCTGATGCGGGGCTTGAACTCATGAACCATGAGATCATGACCTGAGCAGAAGTCAGACACCTAACCAACTGAGCCACCCAGGTGCCCCCTAGAGCCTTATTATTTTAAATGATAATAACCAAGTAGATTATATTGTGCTTTATACTATTTTATAAGGAATTTATATTTTCACACAATCCCAAGGGACAAGTTGATGTGTATATGATGTCCATTTTACACATGAGGAAGCGATGACCAGGAGAGGTGAAATGGCAGTCCTGTGTTTGCAGGTCTTGGGAGGGGAAAATAAATTGGGGCAAGTCCTAGATTCTTTAGGTTCAAGTTTGGTTCTCCTGTTTAAAACAAGATACATGTTAGATAGTATCATTTAATAAAGTTGGTTTGGTTAATCTGATTTATAAAGTAAAGGACTGAGAGCATTACATGGTTACGGTTTTAAATTAATAAAACCACACTATGCAGAGTAGATTTGATTTAAAATCAATACTTAGGGAGATGTGCATTAATAAAATATTTTAACAGTAAATATGTATAAGAGCTGAGGGAGTGAAGTCAGCATATGGAGACAATTATTCTGACAAGCCTGGTTATCTCTAAGGGTACTAAATCTTACAGCTGGGTAGAGTACTGCTAGTAAAAACTAAAGATTTCTTTTCTGGTCTCTCTCCCTCAAAACATGGATCAGTGTGTAAAACAAAGGAATGTGGAATCAGCAACTGTTGTTACAGGACCTGGACCATACAGGTTACTTGAGCCTTAGGCATCTGCTGACACGTCCCTCCCTTGTCTGTCTCAAGGGTTCACAGGAGAGGGGGTATTTATTCAGTTCTTATGCTCATACTCTCTCCTGTGGGTCAAGTTAATCAGGAGATTTGAAAGCAAGGACTAATTTTTCACAAACTCTTTAGAGCAGTGATTTACAAACTAGAGTATAGCCACAGAATTTCCTCATGGGCTATATGAAAATATAGATGTATAGTTCTCATGCCTTGATATTTTAATTCTCTATTGCTAGGGTGTGCTTTGGGCCCTTGTATGTGTTGAAAAAACCTCGGCTCTCAAGATGGGACCAACTACTGTCAAATATTGACTTATGGGACCAGGGACTCTCATGTCCCCTCTTCAAACTTCTGGACTATCCACCTCTTTAGAAACACTCCAATCCCAAAGGAGAGATGATAGCAACTATTTTGTTGAACAGAGCTCAGGACATTCATTGGGCCATATTTTCATGTTAAATGAGATTAGTGTTCCTTACAGGAGATACCCATCATGGCATTGTATCCTTACTCCTTGGCATACAACCAATCAGGTTCTGCATTTTCCTACTTATTTTGAGCTTAACTGATTGGCTAATTTGGACTGGGCCTACATTCTGTTCTCTACCTTTTTCTCTATATATCAAAATACCCAATAGTAAAAAGGAGTCACCAGTAAATATGCTAATGGTTCTGAGTTTTTATATCTATCTCCTTATATTTCTGAGATACGTTCTCTCCCAGGCCTTTTCAATCCTTAAAAATAGAATTCCTACGCTTTAAATTTGAGTTGGGAGCAGATAGTGGTCTGTTTAAGCCTGAAGCATAAACCATGTACCTAGTTGTTTGTTTTTGTTTTTGTTTTTCTTTTGAAGCCCTGACTTGGGAGTTGTGGGTTTATGAACAACAAAAACAAAGCCTTACTTTGATTCTCTTGTCCCCATGGTAAGCACTAAAACCCAAAAGGTATTTCAATTTTTCACAACTGACAAAATATAGACAGTTATGGGTAAGAGATCGTTTCAAAACTTAATGCCAACCTTCAGTTTTGATAAGTGTTTAATTTATTTTATTGGATTTCACAGTGCTACAATTTATTTCACTGAAAATGCATTGGTAGTATTCCTCCAATCTATTCTCAAGCACAGTAAAATGTAAAGTCCGTGGAGGCAGAGACTGTTGTCAGTTGTGTTTGTCGCTATATGGCCAGTACAGCACGCTGCCTGACGCATCACAGACACAAAGTGACTATGTGGTATTACTGAATTATGGCATCAAGGA
The DNA here is from genome assembly GCF_046562875.1 of Panthera onca. NCBI lineage: Eukaryota > Metazoa > Chordata > Mammalia > Carnivora > Felidae > Panthera > Panthera onca. The sequence continues at coordinate 64,743,973 of NC_138341.1, read as the reverse complement.
AAACCTTTGGGAACCTTGGTAGTCATCCACATGGCTGCCCAATATTTGATATTATCAATTACATTTTTATTTCACCATTCTAAAATATTTTTGAATGTCCTTTAAAACTATTAGATATATTCAGAAAGTTGTCTTCATTCTCCTCTATAGCCACCAAAATGAGGTAACTCCTTCCTCTCCTGTGTTGGTTCTGTATTTGCACACTATCTAGGTTATTCTGAATCATGTGAATAATACATTTATAATTTTGTAATTCACTGTGTTGATTCATAGTAATTATTTTGTCTGACCTTTCTTCATTACTGTGATGGTAAAGTGTAAAAATTACAAGGCTAAGCAGTTAGCAAATAAGGTTACATAAACATTTGGAGAAGAATTTTGTTAGTTCCATTAATGATGATAGTACTCAGAGATGATAGCACTTCAGATATTCTGTTTGGAAGGTTCTTCTCTATGTGCCTGGGAATATCTTCAGCTTCTTTGATTCGGCTCTGAAATTGTTTCTGGGCCTTATTGCCTATGTTATGTACTGCCTTCCACTATTTAAAGACATTGTCATCTTTCTATGGCACTGTCAGTCATATATTCAACCCGTATCTCATTCTCTCATGGTTCCTCCTGTCTTTCTCAGGCCAGAGTTCTGGTGTTCCCCACTCTTTGGAGGAAATGATTAGAGAAGCAGTTCCCACTGCTCTAAATTATGCTCATTTAGGCCATCATCTGTGCTTAGCTCCTAAGATCCAAAATTCTCTCAGTTTATTGTAACCCATTCACTCCCCAATACATGTATTTACCACCAGGATACCAAGTTTGGGACAAATCAAGAAAGAGTCACCACTAAACATGTCAATTTTGCACTTTATTGCAATGTCCTTGTAGCTGGGACAAATCCTCTCCCATGGAATCCCTTCTGCCTCTTAAAAAAAATAAATGTTTTGTTGCAAATCCCTATATCTTCAGACATGACTGAGATTCTTGTCATAAGAGTATCCATAGTCCCCAGGTCAGGGTGGGGGTGGGGGGATTGGGGAAGTTGGGAATAATACTGGCAGACTGATGTCAAATTTCATACTGAAATCTCAGTTCTGCCTTAGTTGGGTCCCCTGCCATCCCATTCAGTGCCTAGTACTGTATAATTTATATACAAATTTATTCACACACACATATATACATACATACTTATCTGTATGTATTTATCCATCTATCTAATCTATCTATCTATCTATCTATCTATCTATCTATCTATCGATCTCTACTTCCTCCTTACATAGATTTACCTTTATTAGCTTTGTGACACTATGGGCCTGGAGTAATCTGAGCTCCATTGGAGATTTGCATTTAACATAAATTCTGTTGAAGTTCTTTTTTTTTTTAAGTTTAGGATCTCCCTTTAAAATATTTTTTTTTTCTGTTTTTAATGTGTTTCCCAAAGTACTTAATCTAAACAGCAAGAAAGAATAGTATTTAATCCATTTAGAATCTGAAATACATTTTTATTTATTTAACATACACTTTTTTTGTTGTATCTCAGGCTTTCTTATTTGATTTCTTAACCTTTGTGTTAGGAATTATTTTTATTTAAGGATTATTAATATAAAAATAATTCATGGCAATGATAATAGAGATTAATTTTACATATTCACATTCCTTAATATAAGTTAACAAGAAAATTTCTGTAGATTTTTTCAATTTACTCTCAAGTATGATCCAATACATCTGATTTATATGGCAATTAGTAAAACTCTTTATTACCATTTGAATTAAGAGTACTTTAGGACATAATCTAATAAAATGGTGATTAAGCTATAGCAGCTCCTCCAAATGAGAACATGCAAGTTCTGGCCTTTTTTTCATTCTTACATTAAGTTCTATACATAGAGTTTCAGTGAGGTCTGGAAAAATTTAGCTTGGGCTCCAAGTGACTCTATCTCTACTAAACATACTCCACTGAGGGAAAAAAAAATCTACTGGCTGTCAAGACTGAAATCCATTCCAATCAGAGGTCCGAATTTGACTCTTTTGACATCTTATTTTTAGAAACTGTCAAACTCATGAACAATAGAGAATCCTGCAGGATTTTCCTCTGTTATTAGTCTCAAATCATTCCAGAGGGTTTGGGGAAATCTGCATGTACCTGGACCTCTGGAACTCAAGGAAGCTCAGCTAAGTCTAGCTAAGAAAAATGGAATTGAGATTTGTTTCCACTTAGTGCAAGCAAACTCAACCAATCATCATCAAATTGTGCTTCTTCCTCTTTAAGTTTCTTGGACAAATGACTTGGTTGCCTGTGAACAGATTTTGGGGGAGGCCATGTTATTCAGGGCTTTATGCATCTGAAACCTTTTTGTTTGCATATCTTTTAAAATAATTTTGAAAATGTATGTACTCATTTACTATTTTAAATGACTCAAAATATTTTATTAAAAATGTATACAGTTGGAAGGCATATATAATTTGAAACAGACTATTATAACAGTATTTTTAAAAGTGCCCTAATTATAAAACTACCATAGTTTTTTGAAGCCTAATATTATTGATTTCAATATATATGAACAAAGTGTTTTAATAATCAGATATTTTAATTTGTTTTTTCTTCTTGAACACATATTTCCTTTGTACATAGTCCAGAGAAATGTTTTTTTTCCAATTTAATATACTTTAAGCTTGAAAGTCATTCTTCATCATCCTATCCTATTCCTTTGCATCAAAAACAGGTATATAAGCTTAAATTTAATAAATTAATTTATGTGATTCAAAAGTTTTACATGTTATGATTTCCATATGAATTGTTTTATCACCGATTATTAGAACACATGTCATCAAATAACAGAAATATATAAAATAATTTAAAAATAAGCAACATGAAAGTACAGTTTTACTGGAAATGCATCTCTTTATGAAGTAGATGAAGAGTTATAAAAATCCGTTCACATGTATCAATGAACCGATGTTAATTTTTAACTGAATATTACATGGCCAAAAATAAGTTTTTACATTTATTTTATTTTTACAAACTTTGAAATCTTTTCAACATAAATTAGTAGGTAAGAATGGAATGGAGTTCTATGCCAAATATCATGTAGTAATCAATCATCAAAAATTATTTTTAATGATCTGTGTGCTGAGAATTCAGTTAATTTTTGCATCAATTTTGTTGAAAATAAGGCACTGAAACAACCTGCCTTGCAAAATGATTTGCTAATCCTTAGAGTTATTCAGTCTCTCAACACTAACAATAATAGTCCTTTTTTCTTTTTTTTTTTGGCAATTGAAAAGGAGGCCCTCAGGAAGGAGAATCCATACTGTGACTTACCAGTAGGCACATTCTCAGGATAAAATTTTAGGAAAGAGACGTGGGAGTTGAAATTTTTAAATTTAAGTTCCTTAAAACTCTTCATGCCCAGGAACCCCTAGGAACCACCCACTCACTGGGTGCCTGTAACCATGATTCAAACCACTGAAGTAGAGAAGTGGTCTGAAAGATTTTCTTGATTTCAGGCTTATAAACTCCAAATTAACTGAGGCTGGAAAAGTCCCCGGGACACAAGCACTGGCAAAAGTTCTGTATAGGCTTCAGCTATTTACACTTCTCTGAAAAAGTGATGCCTTATATGTTCCTTGGGTCCAGGAAACATGATTGATGGCAATGTACTTCCAAGAACCCAGCTCAATCTTATGTATACAGTCTATAGATCAGCCAACATACTACATAACTTCCCTGTGTATGTAATTAACCTCGGTGGTACTAAATTACACATCTGAGTTTCTATTGCCTTAGAAGAGGAAGGGGGAGCAAATTTTGAAAAGTAAAAGAGGAGAAAAAGGAAAAGTATTGTTTTCTTTTAGCCAGTGTAATTTTGGCCTTAAATGCTGACAGTATTTCATAGAGAAGTTCATGAGTGCTTATTCAGTTTTTTAATAGACCTTATTTTTTTTGGGGGGAACTTTTAGGTTCACAGTAAAATAAAGCAGTAAGTGCAGAGCATTTTCCACACCCCTGCCCTCACACATGCGTAGCTTTCCATATTATCAATATCCCCCATCCCAGGTACATCAGTTACAATCATTGAACCTACATTGACATGTTATTATCAATTAAAATCCATAGTTTACATTAGGGTACACTCTTGGTTTTGTGCATTCTATGGGTTTAGACAAATATAAAAGGACAAGTATCCACCATAAAAGTATCATAAATAGTAGTTTCAGGGCGTCTGTGTGGGTCAGTCAGTTGAGCGTCTGACTATTACAGCTGACTCATGATCCCAAGTTGTAGAATTTATCCCCACGTTGGGCTCCTTGATGAGTATGAAACCTCCTTAAGATTCTCTTTCTGCCCTTATCTCTCTCTCTCTCTCTCTCTCTCTCTCTCTCTCTCCCCCCCCCCCATAAAAAAATAAATAAATAACAAGAGTGGTTTCACTGACCTAAAAATCGTTTGTACTGTGCCTGTGCATCCCTTCTTCCCTCCAAACCCTGGCAACCATTGATCTTTTTACTGTTTCTATAGCTTTACCTTTTCCGGAAAGTCATATAGTTGTAATGATATAGTATGTAATCTTTTCAGATTGCCTTCTTTCACTTAGTATTATGAGTACAAGGTTCCTCCATGTCTTTTCATGGCTTGATAGGCAATTTCTTTTTAGCACTGAATAATATTCCATTGTCTAGATAGATGTACCACAGTTTATTTACCCATTTACCTACCGAAGGACTTCTTGGTTGCTTCCAGGTTTTGGCAATCATGAATAAAGCTGCTATAAAATCCATGTGCAACTTTTTGTGTGATATCCAACTCCTTTGGATAAACACCAAGGAGTGCCAATGCTGAATCATATAGTAAGAATGTGTTTAGTTTTGCAAGACACTGCCAAACTGTTTTCCAAAGTTGCTATAATCATTTTGCATTCCAACTAACAATGAATTAGAGTTCCAAATGCTCCATATTCTTGCCAGTATTTGATGTTGTCAGTATACTGGGTTTGAGTCATTCTAATAATGTGTGGTGGTATCTCATTACTTTAGGTTGCATTTCCTTGAAGATATATGATGTGGGGCATCTTTTCATATGTTTATTTGCCATCTGTATATCTTCCTTGATGAGATAACTGTTAAGGATCTTTGGCCCATTTTTAAATCCGGTTGTTTTACTTTTGTTAAGTTTTAAGAGTTTTTTGTGTTCGATATAATCCTTTACCAAGAATGCCTTTTGCAAGCATTTTCTTTCAGTCTGTGCTTATCTATATTCATTCTCTTGACAGTTTCTTTTGCATAGAAGAAAATTTTAATTTAATGAAACCAAGTTTATCAATTATTTATTTGAGACATCATGACTTCAGTGTTGTATCTAAAGTCATCACCATACCCAAGGTCATCCAGGTGTTCTCCTACATTATCTTCTAGGAGTTACATAGTTTTTCATCGTACAGTTAGGTCATTTTGAGTTAATTTTTGTTAAGTGTGTATGGTCTGAGTCTGGATTTATTTATTTATTTTGCATGTGGATGTCCAGTTGTTTCAACACCATTTATTGAAAAGACTACTTTTGCTCCATTGTACTACCTTTGCTGTTTTGTCAAAGATAAATTGACTATACTTATGTGGTTCTATTTCTGGACTCTGTTTTATTCCATTGATCTATTTATCCATTCTTTAGCCAGTGCTATACTGGCTTGAATACTGTACCTTCATAATAAGTCTTGAAGTTGGGTAGTGTCAGTAATCCAACTTTGTTCTCCTTTAATATTGTGTTGGCTATTCTGGGTCTTTTCCCACTCCATGTAAATTTTAGAATCAGTTTGTATCACAAAATAACTTGGTAGGATCTTCATTGTGATTACATTGAATCTATAGATCCAGTTAGGAAGAACCAAAATCTTGACCATATTGAGTCTTCTTATCTAAGAGCATGGATCATTTCTCCATTTATTTACTTCTTCTCTGATGTCTTTCATCAAAGTTTTATAGTTGTCCATCTTGTACATATTTTGTTTTATACATACATATGTTATTTTTGAGTGTGCTAAAATAAGTTCTATTATATTTTTAACCTCAAATGTCACTTGGTCATTTCTGGTATATAAGTAAGCAATATTCTAGTCTATTAACTTGTATCCAGCAATCTTGATATAATCACTTATTCCAGGATTTTTTTTTTTTTTTTGCCCACTCTTTGATATTTTCAACATGGACAGATATGTTTTCTGCAAACAAAGGCAGTTTCATTTTTATTTCCCAATTGTATGCTTTTGATTTCCTTTTTGTATCTTACTGCACTTAGCTAAAGTTCTAGTGCCATAATATTAAGAAACAGGTGTGTGATGGGACATCCTTGCCTTATTCCTGATCTTAGTGAGAAAGCTTTGCATTTCCCACCACAGTATGATGTTAGCTGTGGGTTTTTTGTATAATTTTTTTTTATCAAGTTGAGGACATTTATCAGTGAACAAAATGTTCAAGGGAAAAACTCCCATATTCCTTGTTTACTGTGTGAGTTTTTATCATAAATGGGTATTGGATTTTGTCAAGTGCTTTTTCTGTTTCTATTGCTATGATTATGTGATTTTCCTTCTTTGGCCTGTTAATGTGGTGGATAATGGTAACTGATTTTCAACAGTTGAACCAGCCTTCCATACCTAGGATAAATCCCACTTGATTTTGGCATATAATTATTTTTATATGCTACTGGATTCTGTTTGCTGATATTTTGTTGAGGATATTTGCATCTATTTTCATGAGAGATATAGGTATATAGTTTTATTTTCTTGCAATGGCTTCTGATTTTGTTATTAGGGTAATGCGGTGTCATAGAATGAACTGGATGTGTTTTCTCTGCTTCAATTGTCTGACAGTATAGATAGTTTTTTCCCTTAAGTATTTGGTACTATTTACTGGTGAACTCACCTAAGTCTGATGCTTTCTGTTTTGGAAGATGCTTACTTAGTCATTCAATTTCTTTAGTATATATGGGCTTATTCATGTTGTCTATTTCCTCTTGTGTGAATATTTGCAGATTGTGTCTATTAAGGAATTGATACATTTTCATCTAGGTTATCAAATTTGTGGGTATACAGATTTCATAGTATCCCTTTATTATCCTTTTAATGTCAATGGGATCTATAGTAATGTCTTTGTTTTCATTTCTGAAATTAGTAATGTATGTCCTTTCCCTTTTATTTTTCTTAATTAGCTTGGCTAAAGCTGATTGATTTTATTGATCTTTTCAAAGAACTAGCTTTTTATTTCATTGATTTTCCTTATTGACTTCATGTTTTCAATGTCATTGACTTCTGCTCTGCTTTTTATTATTTCTTTTCTTTTTTCCTTTTTTTTTTTTTTTACTTTGGATTTAATTTGCTATTCACTTTTTAGTTTCCTAAAGGAGATTATTGATTTTTAGATTTCTTTTCTAATATATGCATTAGCTGATGTAAATTTCCCTCTAAGTACTACTTTAATTGCATCCTCAAAACTTTGATAAGTTGTTTTTATTTTCATTTAGTTCAAATTATTTCTTTATTTTTCTTGAGATTCCTTCTTTGATTCACGTGTTACTTAGAAGCATACTGTTTTAATTTCCAAATATATGCAATTTTCCAGCTACATTTTTGTTATTCATTTGTAGGTAACTCTATCTTCTAAACTCTGAGAACATACATTGTATGGTTTTTATTATTTTACATTTGTTAAGGTATGTTTTATGGTCCAGAATGTGGTGTATCTTTGTGAATGTTCTATGTGAGCTTGAGAAGAATGTTTAATCTGCTGTTGTTGAATTAAGTAGTCCATAGGATTCAATTATATCTAATGATTTAAAGTGCTAGTTAGTTCAACTATATCCTTACTAATGTTTTGCCTGCTGGATATGTCAATATTTTAATATTTATTTTAATAAAATAGTATCAAAGTCTCCCATGTAATAGTGAATTCATTCTTTTCTCCTGAAAGTTCTATCAGATTTTGCCTCATATGTATTTTTATGTATATACCTATTAAGGATTGATAATCTTCTTGGAGAATTAATTCCTTTATCATTATTTAATGCCTTTCTTTATCCATAACTTTTCTTCCTCTTAAGTCTGGTCTGTCTCTCTGTCCTGCTTCCTTTTGATTAATGTTAGCATGGCATATCTTTCTCCACCCATTTACTTTACATATAGAAGTTATTTTATATTTAAAGTGAGTTTCCTGTAGGTAACATACAGTTGGGTGTTGTTTTTTGATCCACTCTAACAATCTCTGTGTTTTAGTTAGTGCATTTAGATCATTGGCATTCAACGTGATTATTGATACAGTTGGATAAATATCTGCCTTGTTTGTTACTGTTTTCTCTGTTGCCCTTGTTTTTTGTTCCTATTATAGTGTTCCACTCTTCTTCTGTCTTTTGTGGTTGTAATTGAGCATATTATAGGATTCCATTTTCTCCCTTTCTTAGCATATCAGCTTTTTTTTACTCTTTTTTTGTCTTTTTTTTTTTTTTAGTGGTTGCCCTAGAGTTTGTCATATGCCTTTACAACTAATCCAAGTCAACTTTAAAATATCATTTGACTACTTCATAGGTAGTGCAAGTGCCTTATAATAACAAAACAAAACAATCTTAATCAAAATAATCCTAATTCTTTCCCCCATCCCTTGTATTATTGCTATTGATAACTTTACTTATACATAAGCATACATAAATATGTAGATATAATATACTGTGAGATAATAGAAAATATATGTATTAACCTCTCCCCCCAGTTCCTGGCACAGAGTTCCTGAAACTTTGCAGATTCCTAAGTGATAGGAGTGTTAACAGCATCTTTTGTTCTAATATTTGTTCTTTGATCTCAGTTCCTGACACAGGCCTCCTAAATCCCTTGGAATTTCCTGGGTGAAAGGAGTGTCTTTTGTTCTAATGAGGCAACTCTGGGTGGCCTGGATGGCTCCTGGATGGGGGCATGTCACCAGAAAGACCAAGCCACTGTTAAAAGCTTGGAATTTTCAGGGGGTGCCTGGATGACTCAGTCGGTTAAGCATCCCACTTCAGCTCAGGTCATGATCTCACAGTTCACGAGTTTGAGCCCCACGTCAGGCTCTGTGCTGACAGTTCAGAGCCTGGAGCCTGCTTGGATGCTGTATCTCCCTCTCTGTCTCTGCCCACCCCCGCTCGTGCTCTGTCTCTCTCTGTCTCTCAAAAATGAAAAAAACATTAAAAAAATTTTTTTTAAGCTTGGAATTTTCAGCCACATTCCCCATTCTCCAAATAGGGGAGAGGGGCTGGAATGGAGTTAATGATTGACCTTGCTTATATGATGAAGCCTTCATAAAAGCCCCAAAAATGTGGTGTTTGGAGAGCTTCCAGGTTGATGAACCCATCCACTTAGCAGGAGACAGAAGCAACTGTGCTCAAAATCCTCCCAGACTTTCCACTGTTAGAGAGAGAGAGGGAGAGAGAAGAAAGAAAGAAAGAAAGAAAGAAAGAAAGAAAGAAAGAAAGAAGAGAAAAGAAGGAAGGGAAGAAAGAAAATAGGAAAAGAAAAATAAATCCTCCCAGACTTTGCCCTATGTAACCCTCGCTGTACATCTACTTTCTTTATCATATCCTCTAATAAACTGGTAGAACTAAGTATGTGTTTCCCTGAGTTCCATGAGCTCCTCTAGGAAATTAATCAAACTTGAGGAAGAGGTTGTGGGAACCTCTGACATATAGGCAATCATTCAGAAACACGCGTGACAACCTGGACTTCTGATTGGCACAGTCTTGTGGGACTGAGCCCTTAACCTGTGGGATCTGACACCTCTTTAGGTAGACAGTGTCATACTTGAGTTAAATAGTAGGACACTCAGCTAGTATAATGGAATTTCTTGGTTGGAGAACAAACCCAACAAACATTTGGTGACCAGAATGTTTGTGAATAATAAAGGAGACACACAGGAGGGAAACTGTTTTGTTTTTTCTCTAAAACATACATAAACATTCATAATTGAATACATTGTTGCTATTATTATTTTGAACAAACTATTTCTGCTAAATAAATTAAGAATAAGAGAAATAAAAGATTTTATTTTACTTTTGCTTATTCTTTCACCAGTGATGTTCTTTTCTTTATGTAGATTGAAATTCGCTACCTATGCCATTTCTTTCTGTCTAAAATATGTTTTAAGATTTCTTAAAAGGCAGGTTAACTGGCAACAAATTCAATTTTTCAACTTTTGTCTGAAGAAGACTTTATTTATTCTTTACTTTTGAAGGATGATTTTGTATGGTACTATTCTAGGTTGGTTGTTGTTTTTTTCTCTGAACACTTTAAATATTTCACTTCACTCTCTTCTTGCTTGCATAGTTTCTAAAGAGAAGTCACATTTGATTTTTATCTTTGTTCCTCTATAAGTAAGGTATGTTTTCCTGTTGGCTTTTTTTAAGGATTTTTTTTCTTTATCCTTGATTTTCTGTAGTATGCATATGATATGCCTATGTGTATTTTTTTAAGGGTTTTTTTTTTCTGCTTGTTATCCTTTGAGCTTCCTGAATATGTGCTTCATTTCTGACATTAATTTGGGGACATCCTCAGTCATTATTGTTTCAAACTTTTCTACTGTTTTTTTCTTTCTTTCTTCTCCATATGGTATTCCCATGACATGCAATGTTATACCTTTTGTAGTTGTCCTGCAATTCTTGGATATTCTGTTCTGACTTTTTTTTCCAGGAGGTTTATATGGAGATTCTCTCAAGTGCAGAGATTTTTCTTCAGCTGTGTCCAGTCTAATAAGTTCATCAAAGGCATTCTCCATTTCTGTACAGTTTTTTTTTCTAGTATTTTTTGTTTCTTAAAATTTCCATTTATGTACTTACATTGTCCATTCTTGTATGATGTCCACCTTATCCATTAGAGCCTTTAACATATCAGAGTTTTTTTAAAATCCTTATTGGATAATTCTAACATCCCTGGCATATCTGAGTCTGGTTCTGATGGTAGCTCTGTATCTTCAAACTGTGTTTGGTTTTTTGTTTGTTTTATTTTGCCTTTTAGTATGCCTCGTAATTTTTTTCTTGCTAGCTAGACATGATGCACTGAGTAAAAGACACTGCTGTAAAAAGACCTTTACTGATGGGGCAATCAGGTTAGGAAGGAGGGGAAGTATTCTATAATCCTGTTATTAGGTCTTAGTCTTCTAGTGAGCCTGTGGCACTTTAAACTTTACAAGTGCTTCTCAGTTTCCCATTCCCCACTTAGATGGGACAGAGTGGCTAGTGTGGGCTTGAGTTGGTAATTACTTTCCTCTACATGGAAGGCTAGAGCCAGTTGGGAGTTGTAAATTTCCCTTCCCTGAGGTCATTTAGGCTCTGATAAAATCCCAGCAGGTTGGATTCTGGTTAAGTAGTTCCTCCTCAGGGCAGACCTTGTTAAGAACACATGCTCTGGTGTATTTCAAACTAGTTCTTTTCACCCTCACTCTTCTGGTAGCATAAGAGGATTTTTCTCTGATATTCACTGTGAAAGTCTGCTAGAGCTCCCATAAGTAAAACTCACAAAAACTTGCACACCTCCACTGCCCCTACCTTGTCTGGGGCCCTCTGGAGTTTTTATCTCAGATTTGTCCCCTCTGACACTTCCACAATTCATTATGGTTCAGGTTTTTCTATCCTGGCATGTTTCTCATGGAGGTTTTTGCTTGTGGGTTTCTGCTTTGGTAAGTTGTGATTCTCTGTGCTTGCCTGTTTGTCTCGCCAGTTTTGGGAGTGATGGTTGGCCCTGTGACCTCTCCTACATATTTAAGAAGAGTTGTTAATTTTCTCTTTGTTCAACTTTTTACTTGTTCTTAGGATAGAGTAGTTGACTTCCAAGCTTCTATCATGCTGAACCAGAAAATGGAAGTTCTTTTAATTCTTTGTTCACTTTTAAGAAGAAAAAAAATCTCTGTCTAATTATAGATAAAAGAAGAATATTTGTGTTTTATATTCAGATACAAATATACATATGACATGGTAATTCTAATTAGAAAACAAATAATGAGAAGAAACATCATTGGGAATGTTAAATTTGGAGTTACTTCCCAAACACAGTTCTATTCCTTGAAGGGTAGAGCAAAGACATCTAACTAGTGCTGCCTGTGCCATTTTGGCTCTAACATCTGTTTCTTTATCAAGAAGGTTCATCTATAAAAGAAATCTATAAGATAAAAGTCAGTAATAAAAGATCATGCTTTATGCCGACAATCTATTGCTCAGATTTATTGTTAAAAGTGCTAGCAGGGCATAAGAAACTTGTAGATAACTCCAAGTGAAATAGATGATCTTTATACACTTTGACCAAACCTATTTAAAGAGAGAATTGAGTTTGTAGGATGGGGCATATGTAATTGCCCTTCTGAGCACAATTTATCTCACCTAATAGTGCAGTTAAGTCTATAGCATTCCCTTAGCAATAATCAGTGTGAGTGTTCTGGAAATCCCAATATCCCATGCATAATTCAGGAAAACAAACGGGTGGTTTTAGATTTTCTTTAGTGTAAAATCTAGATCTAAATTTACTCTTTTATAAACTTAGTGTTCCTACTTCACCTCTGTAGAAGAGATACATTTATTTACCTGCAATACCAGGCCTAGATGCTTTATCATTTACTTTCCTGCTTTATACTTTGTAGTACTATGTGTACATAAATATTAATATCAAATGAATATGGACAATCATATTTTACCCAAGAAATATATTTGTCTAGGCATCTATTATAGACATTTAAAGGGAGGTACATGAAATTTTGTCCTTCAACACAGTGAAATTAATTCTATCAACTCCTTTACCATTGTAATAACAGAGTAGACATACAGTAAGACTAGGATTAAGTAAATCTGTTTCAAGTGTTGCTTACTATTGATTGTGTATTCTTGGATCAGTTGCCTATATTTTCTTAGGACCTCACTGTTAAATACATTTGTCAAGGAAATAATAGCCCTGTGCTATTTGCCCTATAGACTGATTCTGATTTTCAAGACTTTTGGAAAAAAAGCCAAAAACCTTTGCATTTGATACCGACATTTTATAATTCTGTGCATTTATCCTAAATATCAGTACTCAGCCTATCATTTTGTGGGTAGCTAAGGATGTGGCTTTTAACTATGGGCACCAGTGGTTGGTTGCTCTTCTTGCTGTCACTGTGTTCAACCTGGTCCATTCTTTCTGTCCATTAGCTAATTAGCTACACTCCATGCTGCTGCTAGACCTTTGTGTATATGGCACCTGGTTCTCATCATTCTCTTATCCCCACACTATAATACAAGTGTCTTAAAAGATATTTGGAGTAAGAAACCAGATGGGACTGTCACTCTTGAATTTCTATCCTACTGATGGGATTTTTTTTCTTTGCACGTTCCTCAGTGGCAATGTTTCTCAAATGCCCAGTGCCAGCATGTTCATCAGGATGATTGATCTCATTTTCACTTTAGAAAGTAGTTCTTGACCTAAATGGAGCTTTCAAGAGTGCTGACACCCCACTACCAGATTCTGATTTCATGTTTTTTGGACATGATCAAGGGCTGAAGATATTTGTGAGCAGATCTGGATTGAATGGTTTTTACCTTAGTTTTTCATTCATGTGCTAAAATATATTCAGTTCTGTTGCTGTGTATTGCACATATATGATGTCCTTAAATAACAGATGTAAAATGCATATAGGACATGTGGCTGACTATATGATGAGTTTGATGAATGACAATATTATGAGTTTGAGGCTTTCTTGGTCCTAGATACCTTTCCTGTCTTAAGAAAAACTTGCTTAAAATCTGATAATTTCTACTATAGAAAATACTTTTGGGGTGTATAGGTGGCTCAGTTGCTTAAGAATCTGACTTAAGCTCAGGTCATGATCTCACGACTCCTGGGTTTGAGCCCCGCATCAGGCTCTATGCTGACAGCTCAGAGCCTGGAGCCTGCTTTGGATTCTGTGTCTCCCTCTCTCTCTGTCTCTTCCCATTGCTCCCCTCCCCCCCCCCCCCACCTTCTCTCTCTCTCTCTCCAAAATAAATAAACATTAAAAAAAAAAAAAGAAAATTCCTTTTTTTCCCCCCAGAGAAGCTCGAAGAGCAAATATATATCATGTGGGAACATTGATTAACATGTCAACAACATGAACTGTTACCTCAGATTATCTACCTTTCACCTAGAAGAACACTGGGATGTAAAGGATTAGGACATAGTAGGGAGATATTTTAATTGGGAGTTTGGAAATAAGAAAGGTCCAGTTTATGAGACAGACTTCAGAGAGGACTACTGGTTTTTACCGGACCATAAGAAGCAAGGCAAGTAGGAATGGGGCATATGTCAAGGAGGTAGGTAAGAACTCCTGGAGCTGAGCAATCAAATCTCAGAATAAGAACTGGGGCATGTGTTGGAGATAAGGAAAGGAAAGAAAAACTTCCTGCTTTATGTATTAAAGGATGGGTAAAAATAATGTAAAAAGTTCACTATTTAATAATACTTACAGTTGTTCCTGGTATCCATTATCCATTAATACCTTTAATAGTGACTAAGAATTTCATGATGAGGGTGGGAGAGACAAAGAGAGGAGGACAGGCTGAGAGGGAAGAATTTCACACTTTTCAGGAATAGCTGACTTGGGGTTAAGGACAAAATGAAACTTCTCCTCAATTCAAAAATGACCTTCCCTCTCTTTTAACCAACTCTAACCCCTCCTTGCCTGCTTATCAATTCTTCTCTTACTGTTTATTCCAGATGATACTGTATCACAACCCAAACTGTGTGTCTTTCAGAGCAATTGTATCTCATTCATCTCCTATATCCCTGTTCTTTCACAGACCTGGCACATAGAAGCTTCTAGTAAATACTGACATTAACTGAACTGAAAGCACCCCATTGGTTTTCTGGTTTTCCAACCTGAGTAAAATTGGGTGTAATGATTGTTTCCCTATAAAAAAAGCATACTCTGTGGTACTTTAGAGCCTCAAGCAATGCACTCTCATTCCACAAAGAGCCAGCAGTTTGCTTACAAACCACATTTGCATCTATTAATTCAAGATGGCCTAATTAAAGTAGCAAATATGTTTGAAAGCAACGTTAAGTAATAGCCATGAATAATCGTTTTGCTTCCTGTCAAATTGATAGAAAAGGAGAAAGCATTTTTTTTTCTAAGATTAAATGCGTGATCTCAGTGTCAGTGGTTTCATGTATTAAAAAATCTTGATGTTAATATTTAAAAAAAGAGCATCATTGAATCTATTAGTAATCTGGACCACAGGAGAGCCTCAAAGTAGCTGCTAAATGCATGACATGTTTTCACAATTATAATCAGTTAAATTGCTTAAGTGAGTGATTCTATTTAAATTAGGAAATTAAAAGTTTGAATTATTTTTCTACAAATTTGCTACTGCTTCTTGAGGAAGCTAAAGGTTTGCTGAACGCTGAAATTCTCCATAGCCACTGATTGTGTGCTGTTTACAATCAATCTACAATTTGCCTAGCTGCTTCCAATAAAATATTAATGCAATCAAACCTAAACTGTTTTCTTTAACATTTATCTTCTCATCCTGGGTCAGGCTATAACTTCTTTTATTAAAATGAACCATGCTGTTTAACTGCACACATGTAAGTTTGGAAATCACATCCTAATGCATTCAAGAGAGTTTTTTGAATTGAGACTTCATCATCTGTAACTACATGATTTTCAACAAAGTATTGTTGATATATTTTTATGTCTTAGCACAGTTTGACTAGGCAAGATGTAGATTACTAATGGGTATAGGATAAAGTCTCTGACATTTCCAGTGTGCCTTGGGAGACAATAATATATGCCATGTATACATATATGTAATGTAAGAATATTAAACAATGTGTTCTCAAGAGTTCTTCAGGTCATCATTTCTAAAAAGGAGTGGCTTTCATTGTGGGTCTGGAGTAGTGCCAGAATACTCATGGTTGGAGAGCACTATAAGAAATGGAGGCCAGCAGTGTGTAAGCCCTCCTCCCCTCCAAGTGACTCCAATCCTGTCCCTGATTCAAAAGTAGAGAGCAATTATAAAAGCAGTTTAATAAGAGGGAAACCTCATTTATCTTGAAATGGCCACATATTAAAGAAGAGAATTTTGTTGTACCTGAGATGAAGTTCTTAAGACTGGAAATTGGGCAGAATGAGACATGAAGGGCAGGGCCTTCCAGCTGCAGAAAAAAGAAAAACAAAATCAAAACAACAGCAAAACAGGAACAAACCTTTGGGAATAATTATGACCTGGAAAAAAATGAGCAAGCGTAAGTGAAATAAAAATGATGAAAGTAGTCTGGAACAAATAGATTTATAGCATTTTTGAAATACAAAGATAAGAAGAGTTTTTGTCTCAAAAATAAATCCCACAAAGGCCTTGACCATGATGACAGAGCTTTGATTTTCAGACATCACAGAGATTATACTGGGCCTAGGACTTCTTTATCCTGGATATGATTAGAACAATCCTAAACTTCCTTGATGCCATCAGAGATTCCACATTTAGTAGCAAGAGAAGAGAAGCCCAAAACTCACCTCATACTATGCCCTGCCATGTGTGATAAGAAAACAGGGTTACTGGCTTCACCATTCTGAGCAGCAAATAGATTACACCAATTAAACAGCTTCTCACTTCATTCAGATATTCTAATTGCTTCTGATGCAAAAACTTATGTCTTACCAAACACCCTTTTGTCTTATGCCTCATGTCAAATCAAACTACAGACACCACTAAACTGGGGAAACAAAGCTGAGTTGACTTATTATTGGGCAAAGAGAGCTAGATCAGTTAAGAAACAAGCTTTGTGGGTCTCCTTGGGCAGAAATATAATGGACTAGCTTAGGGTTTCTTAGCAGTGGCACTATTGACATTTGGGCTAGATAGTTTTTCACCGTGAGTGAATGTGTGTGGGTGTTCTATATATTGTGGGGTGTTGAGCAGTATCTCTGGCCTTTATCCACTATATGCATGTTACCCCACACCCCTAGGTGTGACAATCAAAACTGCCTCCAGACATTTGCAAATCTCCCTTTGTGAGTAAAGTCACCCATGGTTGATAATCACTGGGCAAGATAAAGGAAAAAAGAATAGCAATTTATGCAGTATTCTGAGTTTAAATCTTTGGTCGACTTATGAAATAGATTGTAAACTCTTTTGTTTTTCTTTTTTTACAAATGGTCTTTATATGATTAAGTCTCAAAAGGAAGGGTGCAGCTCTCAAAGAGGTCCAAGATGAAATGAATAAGGCTATAATTAGGCTTTTGGATGTGCATAATACAGGCTTGAACAATTTTTCTTTAACATCCCACTTTATGGACCGCTATTGTCCCTGAAAATACAGACAAGGCCAGCACTGGGTTATATGTTAATAGCTTCCAGGTCTTCACCACTATATACATTATTACGAGCAGATGTTCTATGAAGTGGATTTAGATGAATGTTCTGGCATTCAGTGTGAGAAGAGCAGAAGCAGTTTATTTTCCTTTTGTTGAAGAATGAGTTTTTGAGAAATCTGACAAGAAAGCAGTTATGCAGCATCATTTAAGACTCTGGAGATGAGACATCTGAAGACGTGAGTTGAATAAGAATAACTACAGTCGTGTGAGATGGGACTAGAAGACACTTCAGAACCAGCACTGAAGATTCCCCATTCTTGACAAGGAGAACAGGTCCCAGAGACCTCCAGTGTCTATTTTTAATAACCAAGTTTTTCTTCCCTTTAATATGCATATAAATTATTCAACTGTCTCTGTGGTATTACTCCAAGCACAGAAGGAAATGCTACCAATGGCATATACTCTTCCTCAGCACACCAGTAGGAAAATTAAGGTGAGACTGTTGTTCAGAAGCACTTAAGCCAATGTACTTGGTCTAGATTGTTGTGCTCCTAGGGTTCATGCAGTGCTGTTTACCACAGTCCCAATAGCAGAGTAACTTTTGCATTGGTATCTGTCCTTTAGCATCCTGGATTTTCCCAATAACACATAATATCATTTTGATGAGGTAACAAAATATGGTATAAGAAGTTAACATAATATGCAAAATGACATGAATTTTTCCATGAAGTGATGTCGTGATAAATCTCAATATTGGAGTTCCGGAAGATGGCGGCGTAGGAGGACGCTGGGCTCACCGCGTGTCCTGCTGATCACTTAGATTCCACCTACACCTGCCTAAAGAACCCAGAAAATCGCCAGAGGATTAGCAGAACGGAGTCTCCGGAGCCAAGCGCAGACGAGAGGCCCACGGAAGAGGGTAGGAAGGGCGGCGAGGCTGTGCGCTCCACGGACTGGCGGGAGGGAGCCGGGGTGGAGGGGCGGCTCGCCGGCCAAGCAGAGCCCCCGAGTCTGGCTGGCAAAAGCGGAGGGGCCTGACGGACTGTGTTCCGACAGCAAGTGCGACTTAGCGTCTGGGAGGTCATAAGTTAACAGCTCTGCTCAGAAAGCGGGAAGGCTGGAGGACAAAGGGAGGGAGAACTGCTGAGCCCCCGGACGGCAGAGCTCAGCTTGGCGGAGGACAAAGGCGCTCGCCAGCACCATCTCCCCCGCCCATCCCCCAGCCAAAATCCCAAAGAGAACCAGTTCCTGCCAGGGAACTTGCTCGCTCCGCGCAAACACCCAACTCTGTGCTTCTGCGGAGCCAAACCTCCGGCAGCGGATCTGACTCCCTCCCGCTGCCACAGGGCCCCTCCTGAAGTGGATCACCTAAGGAGAAGCGAGCTAAGCCTGCCCCTCCAGCCCCCGTGCACCTTGCCTACCCACCCCAGCTAATACGCCAGATCCCCAGCAACACAAGCCTGGCAGTGTGCAAGTAGCCCAGACGGGACACGCCACCCCACAGTGAATCCCGCCCCTAGGAGAGGGGAAGAGAAGGCACACACCAGTCTGACTGTGGCCCCAGCAGTGGGCTGGGGGCAGACATCAGGTCAGACTGCAGCCCCGCCCACAACTCCAGTTATACACCACAGCACAGGGGAAGTGCTCTGCAGGTCCTCACCACTCCAGGGACTATCCAAAATGACCAAACGGAAGAATTCCCCTCAGAAGAATCTCCAGGAAATAACAACAGCTAATGAACTGATCAAAAAGGATTTAAATAATATAACAGAAAGTGAATTTAGAATAATAGTCATAAAATTAATCGCTGGGCTTGAAAACAGTATATAGGACAGCAGAGAATCTCTTGCCACAGAGATCAAGGGACTAAGGAACAGTCACGAGGAGCTGAAAAGCACTTTAAACGAAATGCAAAACAAAATGGAAACGACGACAGCTCGGATTGAAGAGGCAGAGGAGAGAATAGGTGAACTAGAAGCTAAAGTTATGGAAAAAGAGGAAGCTGAGAGAAAGAGAGATAAAAAAATCCAGGAGTATGAGGGGAAAATTAGAGAACTAAGTGATACACTAAAAAGAAATAATATACGCATAATTGGTATCCCAGAGGAGGAAGAGAGAGGGAAAGGTGCTGAAGGGGTACTTGAAGAAATTATAGCTGAGAACTTCCCTGAACTGGGGAAGGAAAAAGGCATTGAAATCCAAGAGGCACAGAGAACTCCCTTCAGACGTAACTTGAATCGATCATCTGCACGACATATCATAGTGAAACTGGCAAAATACAAGGATAAAGAGAAAATTCTGAAAGCAGCAAGGGATAAACGTGCCCTCACATATAAAGGGAGACCTATAAGACTCGTGACTGATCTCTCCTTTGAAACTTGGCAGGCCAGAAAGGCTTGGCATGATATCTTCAGTGTGCTAAACAGAAAAAATATGCAGCCGAGAATCCTTTATCCAGCAAGTCTGTCATTTAGAATAGAAGGAGAGATAAAGGTCTTCCCAAACAAACAAAAACTGAAGGAATTTGTCACCATGAAACCAGCCCTACAAGAGATCCTAAGGGGGATCCTGTGAGACAAAGTACCAGAGACATCACTACAAGCATAAAACATACAGACATCACAATGACTCTAAACCCGTATCTTTCTATAATAACACTGAATGTAAATGGATTAAATGAGCCAACCAAAAGACATAGGGTATCAGAATGGATAAAAAAACAAGACCCATCTATTTGCTGTCTACAAGAGACTCATTTTAGATCTGAGGACACCTTTAGATTGAGAGTGAGGGGATGGAGAACTATTTATCATGCTCCTGGAAGCCAAAAGAAAGCTGGAGTAGCCATACTTATATCAGACAAACTAGACTTTAAATTAAAGGCTGTAACAAGAGATGAAGAAGGGCATTATATAATAATTACAGGGTCTATCCATCAGGAAGAGCTAACAATTATAAATGTCTATGCGCCGAATACCGGAGCCCCAGATATATAAAACAATTACTCATAAACATAAGCAACCTCATTGATAAGAATGTGGTCATTGCAGGGGACTTTAACACCCCACTTACAGAAATGGATAGATCATCTAGACACACAGTCAATAAAGAAACAAGGGCCCTGAATGATACATTGGATCAGATGGACTTGACAGATATATTTAGAACTCTGCATCCCAAAGCAACAGAATATACTTTCTTCTCGAGTGCACATGGAACATTCTCCAAGATAGATCATATACTGGGTCACAAAACAGCCCTTCATAAGTTTACAAGAATTGAAATTATACCATGCATACTTTCAGACCACAATGCTATGAAGCTTGAAATCAACCACAGGAAAAAGTCTGGAAAACCTCCAAAAGCATGGAGGTTAAAGAACACCCTACTAACGAATGAGTGGGTCAACCAGGCAATTAGAGAAGAAATTAAAAAATATATGGAAACAAACGAAAATGAAAATACAACAATCCAAACGCTTTGGGACGCAGCGAAGGCAGTCCTGAGAGGAAAATACATTGCAATCCAGGCCTATCTCAAGAAACAAGAAAAATCCCAAATACAAAACCTAACAGCACACCTAAAGGAAACAGAAGCAGAACAGCAAAGGCAGCCTAAACCCAGCAGGAGAGAAATCATAAAGATCAGAGCAGAAATAAACAATATAGAATCTAAAAAAACTGTAGAGCAGATCAACGAAACCAAGAGTTGGTTTTTTGAAAAAATAAACAAAATTGACAAACCTCTAGCCAGGCTTCTCAAAAAGAAAAGGGAGATGACCCAAATAGATAAAATCATGAATGAAAATGGAATTATTACAACCAATCCCTCAGAGATACAAACAATTATCAGGGAATACTATGAAAAATTATATGCCAACAAATTGGACAACCTGGAAGAAATGGACAAATTCCTAAATACCCACACTCTTCCAAAACTCAATCAGGAGGAAATAGAAAGCTTGAACAGACCCATAACCAGCGAAGAAATTGAATCGGTTATCAAAAATCTCCCAACAAATAAGAGTCCAGGACCAGATGGCTTCCCAGGGGAGTTCTACCAGACGTTTAAAGCAGAGATAATACCTATCTTTCTCAAGCTATTTCAAGAAATAGAAAGGGAAGGAAACCTTCCAGACTCATTCTATGAAGCCAGTATTACTTTGATTCCTAAACCAGACAGAGACCCAGTAAAAAAAGAGAACTACAGGCCAATATCTCTGATGAATATGGATGCAAAAATTCTCAATAAGATACTAGCAAATCGAATTCAACAGCATATAAAAAGAATTATTCACCATGATCAAGTGGGATTCATTCCTGGGATGCAGGGCTGGTTCAACATTCGCAAATCGATCAACGTGATACATCACATTAACAAAAAAAAAGAGAAGAACCATATGATCCTGTCAATCGGTGCAGAAAAGGCCTTTGACAAAATCCAGCACCCTTTCTTAATAAAAACCCTTGAGAAAGTCGGGATAGAAGGAACATACTTAAAGATCATAAAAGCCATTTATGAAAAGCCCACAGCTAACATCATCCTCAATGGGGAAAAACTGAGAGCTTTTTCCCTGAGATCAGGAACACGACAGGGATGCCCACTCTCACCGCTGTTGTTTAATATAGTGCTGGAAGTTCTAGCATCAGCAATCAGACAACAAAAGGAAATCAAAGGCATCAAAATTGGCAAAGATGAAGTCAAGCTTTCGCTTTTTGCAGATGACATGATATTATACATGGAAAATCCGATAGACTCCACCAAAAGTCTGCTAGAACTGATACATGAATTCAGCAAAGTTGCAGGATACAAAATCAATGTACAGAAATCAGTTGCATTCTTATACACTAACAATGAAGCAACAGAAAGACAAATAAAGAAACTGATCCCATTCACAATTGCACCAAGAAGCATAAAATACCTAGGAATAAATCTAACCAAAGATGTAAAAGATCTGTATGCTGAAAACTATAGAAAGCTTATGCAGGTAATTGAAGAAGATATAAAGAAATGGAAAGACATTCCCTGCTCATGGATTGGAAGAATAAATATTGTCAAAATGTCAATACTACCCAAAGCTATCTACACATTCAATGCAATCCCAATCAAAATTGCACCAGCGTTCTTCTCGAAACTAGAACAAGCAATCCTAAAATTCATATGGAACCACAAAAGGCCCCGAATAGCCAAAGTAATTTTGAAGAAGAAGACCAAAGCAGGAGGCATCACAATCCCAGACTTTAGCCTCTACTACAAAGCTGTCATCATCAAGACAGCATGGTATTGGCATAAAAACAGACACATAGACCAATGGAATAGAATAGAAACCCCAGAACTAGACCCACAAACATATGGCCAACTCATCTTTGACAAAGCAGGAAAGAACATCCAATGGAAAAAAGACAGTCTCTTTAACAAATGGTGCTGGGAGAACTGGACAGTAACATGCAGAAGGTTGAAACTAGACCACTTTCTCACACCATTCACAAAAATAAACTCAAAATGGATAAAGGACCTGAATGTGAGACAGGAAACCATCAAAACCTTAGAGGAGAAAGCAGGAAAAGACCTCTCTGACCTCAGCCGTAGAAATCTCTTACTCGGCACATCCTCAAAGGCAAGGGAATTAAAAGCAAAAGTGAATTACTGGGACCTTATGAAGATAAAAAGCTTCTGCACAGCAAAGGAAACAACCAACAAAACTAAAAGGCAACCAACGGAATGGGAAAAGATATTTGCAAATGACACATCAGACAAAGGGCTAGTATCCAAAATCTATAAAGAGCTCATCAAACTCCACACCCGAAAAACAAATAACCCAGTGAAGAAATGGGCAGAAAACATGAATAGACACTTCTCTAAAGAAGACATCCGGATGGCCAACAGGCACATGAAAAGATGTTCAACGTCGCTCCTTATCAGGGAAATACAAATCAAAACCACACTCAGATACCACCTCACGCCAGTCAGAGTGGCCAAAATGAAGAAATCAGGAGACTATAGATGCTGGAGAGGATGTGGAGAAACAGGAACCCTCTTGCACTGTTGGTGGGAATGCAAACTGGTGCAGCCGCTCTGGAAAGCAGTGTGGAGGTTCCTCAGAAAATTAAAAATAGACCTACCCTATGACCCAGCAATAGCACTGCTAGGAATCTATCTAAGGGATACAGGAGTACTGATGCATAGGGGCACTTGTACCCCAATGTTTATAGCAGCACTCTCAACAATAGCCAAATTATGGAAAGAGCCTAAATGTCCATCAACTGATGAATGGATAAAGAAATTGTGGTTTATATACACAATGGAATACTACGTGGCAATGAGAAAAAATGAAATATGGCCTTTTGTAGCAACGTGGATGGAACTGGAGAGTGTGATGCTAAGTGAAATAAGCCATACAGAGAAAGACAGATACCATATGGTTTCACTCTTATGTGGATCCTGAGAAACGTAACAGAAACCCATGGGGGAGGGGAAGGAAAAAAAAAAGAAAAAAAAAAGAGGTTAGAGTGGGAGACAGCCAAAGCATAAGAGACTGTTAAAAACTGAGAACAAACTGAGGGTTGATGGGGGGGTGGGAGGGAGGGCAGGGTGGGTGATGGGTATTGAGGAGGGCACCTTTTGGGATGAGCACTGGGTGTTGTATGGAAACCAATTTGACAGTAAATTTCATATATTTAAAAAAAAATCTCAATATTATAAGAGGATCTCTAATTGTATATGGTTTAAATGAAGTCTTTTCATAGTAGGTGAGATGGTATGGTATAGAATATCATCTGAAAATATGTTTTAATCCCTACACTTGCATATACTGATACAAATTTGCATATGCAGTATTATTGCATACTACCATAGGCGCTGTGGAAATCATTAGAAATGGTTGATTCACACATTTCTCCCTTCTTAGTAATATATCTGTTATGTTTAACCTTTCTCATAGTTACCCTTCCTCCCAGCCTAACATTAGAACCACAATTAGTAGCTATCTTTTCCCAAATTCTCATCTCTGTCTTGTTTGCCTTCCTCCTTTTAAAAACATTCTACCATACTCTAAATTCCATTCAACCTATGGATTCTTTCCTCCATCATGCCCAAACTCCCCCCCCTATATCTTCTGTATCTTCCTTAAGTGCCTATCACTGCACATTAACAAACCCTTGGCTTACTTCCTTTTAACATTTCCCATTGGGACTCTGGTAGAAGGAATCCCATTCACTTCTCTGAACTAATACAAAACTGTATTGTTACACATCTGAATTTCTGGGTTTTTTTTTTGTTTTTTTTTTTTTTAATGTTTATTTATTTTTGACACAGAGAGAGAGACAGAGCAGGAGCGGGGGAGGGGCAGAGAGAGAGGGAGACACAGGATGGGAAGCAGGCTCCAGGCTCCGAGCTGGCAGCACAGAGCCTGACGCGGGGCTAGAACTCACAGACTGTGAGATCATGACCTGAGCCGAAGTCGGACGCTCAACCGACTGGGCCACCCAGGCGCCCCCTGAATTTCTGGGTTTGATATTAGTTCATATACACCATGCTTGCCACATTCTTGTTTTAATCACACACAAACTTCAAGGAATAAATCTATCTTAACAACAATTTTTATGGAAAGGGAAAAGGTTCTACCAGGTTTTTATTACAAATTTAATTGTAGCAACAATATAGAATCGCTACCTACATAAAACTAATTTGTTTAGAGATTGCAAAAGTAGACATACAGTATAAAGAAATAGAGAGATTTTAGCTCCCAATTTACTTTGAACCTCAATGTTTGAAGTTGCTTAATCTCTGACAATCATATTTTATTTTTTTAATGTTTTTCATTTTTGAGAGAGAGAGAGACAGAGTGAGAATGGGGGAGGGGCAGAGAGAGAGGGAGACACAGAATCTGAAGCAGGCTCCAGGCTCTGAACTGTCAGCACAGAGCCCAACAGGGGATTCGAACTCATGGACCGCAAAGTCATGACCTGAGCCGAAGTCAGACATGTAACCAACTGAGCCACCCAGGTGACCCTCAGCAAGGTAATTTTGACCCCTGGTCAACTTCAGAGCACAATTTGAAGGTTGACTTTTTCCCTTCTCTCAAGTGCTGATTTCTGAGGTCCAAATGTGTTTTAAGGTTTAGCTTACTGTAGACAGAACCATGTCTTCAAATGTGGGAGCCGAGTCTTACAAACTTTGTAAGACTTTGTAAACTCCAGACTTTGAGGTGTCAGCACAGAGCCCGATGCGGTGCTCAAACTCATGAACCGTGAGGTCATGACCTGAGCCAAAGTCAGGAACTCAACTGACTGAGCTACCCAGGCACCCCTGACAATCATATTTTAAAGATAGATCAAAGCCTCAAGACTGTATGGAGAAGGAGAGCCAGAGTAGTGGATATGTCTAGAAAGTATGTCAAATATGAAAGCTGTTGTATTCAAGGGTTATACTTTGTCTATTTAGTTATATTTCTATCCATAAGGTTTAGACATGTATTTTTCTGTGTATAAGTAGAAAAGAGAACTATAAATAGTTAAGAAAAATGTAGAAACTGTATCAAAGCCAGAAAATAATTGGTTAAGCCTAATCAGGTATAAAAAGGGCCCATCAAGGAGCTCTAGTATGATGGGTCAGCCACATGCAGTATACAACACAGATTCGGTATCTTTCTCTTACAAGAGCTAAAGCCTCTGGATGACTGTGTGAGCAACAACACATTGCTAAGAAGTCACACTAAGGGACATTTCTTTGGACAAAGCTTGATAGATCTGGGGGAGATACCAAGAAAGAAGTTGGAAATAAGAAGAAAAGCGAAAAAAGGAAAGGCCTCCTAAATTTTTTGCTAATTGACTGGAGCCTTGTGGTTGTCCATTTCTTCAAATTCCAGGTCACGGTGTAAACCAAGCATTTTCACTAGAAGAGTTTAAGAAATTAGCAATGTTGGGGCGCCTGGGTGGCTCAGTCGGTTGAGCGTCCAACTTCGGCTCAGGTCACGATCTCGCGGTCCGTGAGTTCGAGCCCCGCGTCGGGCTCTGAGCTGATGGCTCAGAGCCTGGAGCCTGCTTCCGATTCTGTGTCTCCCTCTCTCTCTGCCCCTCCCCCGTTCATGCTTTGTCTCTCTCTGTCTCAAAAATAAATAAACGTTAAAAAAAAAATTAAAAAAAAAAAAGAAATTAGCAATGTTCAGCTGTGAAAATAGAATATATTAATAGCCATCGCCAAAACTTAAGGACTGTCATAAAGAAGTGAGATTAGACCAATCAGTAACCATCCTTAGACCCATTCAAGGTATTTCTGTGTTGTGAGCCATGTGATTTAGGAAAATCTGAATACTGTGCATGTGCACACATGAACACACACACACACACACACACACACACACACACACACACACTCTAAATGTATTAGAGAATACTCAGGCACCTCTGTCACTCAGAATCTGGCATGCAGTTCTGGTACAGCTCAACCTATAACCCAAACACGTGTTCTTGTGACTCAGTCTTTCAGGCCTCTAGGAAATTCTTACTCATTTCTTGCTTTACATTTTTTCATTTGATTATAGTTGAAATACAATGTTACATTAGTTTTAGGTACATAACTTAGTAATTTGACAAGTTTATACATTATGATATATTCACCACAAGTATAGCTACCATCTGTCCTGTTCCATTGCTATTACAATATCACTGACTGCATTCCTTGTGCTGTGCCTTTTATTCCTGTGACTTACTCATTTCATAACTGGAAGCCAGTATCTCCCACTCCCCTTCACCCATTTTGCCCATCCCCACCACCTATAAATACAAGTTTGTATTTATAAATACAAACTTGTATTTATAGGTCTGATTCTACTTTTTGGTTTTTTATTCATTTGTTATTATTGTTGTTCTTATATTCCACTTATGAGTGGAATCATATGGTATTTGTCTTTCTCTGAATTATTTCATTTACCATAATACCTCAAGGTTCATCTATGTTGTCTCAAATGGCACAATCTCACCGTTTTTTATGGCTGTATAATATTCCTCTGTGTGTGTGTGTGTGTGTGTGTGTGTGTGTGTGTGTGTGCATGTGTGTGTGTATATATATATCTTTATCCATATATTGATGGATGCTTGGGTTGTTTTCATACATTGACTATTGGAAATAACTGTGCAATAAACATAGGAGCACATATATCTTTTTAAATCAGTGTTTTTATTTTCTTTGGTTAAATACTCAAAGTTGAATTACTGGATCATATGACAATTCTATTTTTAATTTTTTTCTGAACCTCCATAGTATTTTCTACAGTGGCTACACCAGTTTGCATTCCCAACAACAATGCATGGGGGTTCCTTTTTCTCCGTATCCTCATCAACACTTGTTTATTGAGTTTTTGATTTTAGCCATTTTGACAGGTGTGAGGTGATATCTAATTGTGGTTTTGACTTGTATTTCCCTGATGATAAGTGAAATTGGACATCTTTTAATATGTCTGTTGGCCATCTGTATGTCTTATTTGGAAAAAATGTGTATTTAGGTCCTATGCCCACTTTTAATTGGATTGTTTGACTTTTGTATTGAGCTGTATATGTTTATGTATTTTGGATATCAACTCCTTATCATATATATAATTTGCAATATCTCTTCTTCCATTCCGTAGGTTGTCTTTTTGTTTTGTTCATGGTTTCCTTTGCTGTGCAAAAGCTTTTTAATTTGTTTTAGTCCCAATAGTTTGTTTTTGCTTTTGTTTCCCTTGCCTCAGGAGACATATCTAGAAAAATGTTGCTGTGGCCAATGTCAGAGAAATTACTGCCTGTGCTCTCTCCTAAGATTTTTATGGTTTCAGTTCTCACATTTAGGTGTCCATATTACCCAAAGCAATCTACAGATTCAATACAATCCCTATTAAAATACTGGCAGCATTTTTCACAAACCTAGAACAAATAATACTAAAACTTGTATGGAGCCATAGAAGACCCTAAGTAACCAAAACAATCTTGAGAAAGAAGAACAAAGCTGGAGGCACCACAATACCAGATTTCAAGATACATACAAACCTGTAGTAATCAAAACAATATGGTACTGGCATTAAAATAGACACATAGATCAATGGAACAGAATGGAGGGCTCAGAAATAAACTCAGAGTTATATGGTCAATTAATTTTGGACTAAGAAGGCAAGAATATACAATAGGGAAAAGAGACGATGGTCTCTTCAATAAATGGTGGGGAGAACTTCACAGCTACATGTAAAAGGAAGATGGACCATTTTTTGATACCATGCATGAAAATGAACTCAAAATCTGTTAAAGATCTTGCCCTACATTTTTGAAAAAAAAGGTAACCTTGGCCAAAAGTTTTGAAGGTTTGGATTGTGCCACTAACCCCTTTTTAGGTAACTGCTTTGAACTAAAAGAAGAATTTCAGGTATGGAGACAGTTGAGTCAGAACAGAAACCATTAAACCTGTGCATCCTTCCTCTCCAATAGCAAGAATGCCATAAAGTCTTGCAGAACAGAGTATCTTTGGCTGGTGCTGGTGCTGCTAAGCTTTTTTTTTTTTTTTTTTTTTTTTTTTTTTTTTTTTTTTTGCTTGCTTGCTTCTCATTTTCTATTCTGTAGTTCCAGAGAAAATCACCAAAATAAAAATATTAGATATATTTTAGATAAGATACAAGATACAATAGAAGAAACAAATGAAACAAGAGTGGTCTTCAAATAGAGTGAATTATGGTCTTTTGCCAGAAACTAAGCTTAAGTTTGAATTTGCACTGTTCACATTATTTGTTATAAACTTACTTATTTTTAGGAATATCATAAAGCTTAGCAAAAAAAAAAAAGTTAACATATCTGACTGGAAAAATGCAACATAACTAACATTCCAATAAAGAAACAAGATAATTAGAACAAGGAAATGAACATTATAACAATGATTATGAAGAATAAGATTCATGTACAAATAATTTCAACACTGATTTCTAAAGAGAATACTATTTTCTGGCAATTATAGATCAAAGTATATGAAGATAAGCTTGAAAAAAAATGGGCACCATACTGCTACTTTTATTTTCTGTATAATATTCCAGCACTGAAAATTTTGAAAGAAGAATGTAAACAATAATGTATGGAATACTGCCATAAGAGATGGTGAAAATGGCAATGTAAGATGGCAATTTGTGAAATGAAATTAAAATATTTTGCAATATTTTAGAATGATCATACTTTACTATTTGCTACCCCATTACAATGTTTGAGCATATTGTTTTAACCCTATAATTCCTGTTATAGTTTTTTAATTTTTTACATGGCAAATGGGGTTTATTTTATTTTATTATTTTTTGAAACAATCTTTTTTTTAAGTATTTATTTATTTATTTATTTATTTATTTATTTTCAATTTAGCTAACATATAGTGTACTCTTGGCTTCAGAAGTAGATTCCCATGATTCATCACTTACATACAAACTCAGTGCTCATCCCAACAAGTGCCCTCCTCAATGCCCATCACCCACCTTCCACACACACCAAAACCCCGACCCCTATCAATACCCAGTCTGTTCTCTGTATTAAAGCGTTTCTTATGGGTTCGCCTCCCTCTCCGTTTGTATCTTATTTTTTTCTTCGCTTCCCTATGGTCATCTGTTAAGTTTCTCAAATTCCAAATATGAGTGAAATCATATGATATCTGACTTTCTCTGACTTATTTTGCTTAGTATAATACCCTCCAGTTCTATCAATGTTGTTTCAAATGGCGAGATTTCATTCTTTTCCATCGCTGAGTGGTATTCCATTGTGTATATATACCACATCTTCTTTATCCGTTCATCGGTTGGTGGACATTTGGGCTCTTTCCATAATTTGGCTATTGTTGACACTGATGCTATAAACATCAGTGCATGTGCCCCTTTGAATCAGCACTCCTTTAACCTTTGGATAAATTCCTAGTAATGCAATTGCTGGGTCATAGGGTAATTCTATTTTGAATTTTTTGAGGAACCTCCATACTGTTTTCCAGAGTGGCTATACCAGTATGCATTCCTACTAACAGTGCAAGAAGGTTTCCCTTTCTCTATACCCTCACCAACATCTGTTTCCTGAGTTGTTAATTTTAGCCATTCTGACATGTGTGAGATGGTATCTCATTGTGGTTTTGATTTGTATTTCCCTGATTATGGGTGACATTGAGCATCTTTTCATGTGTCTATTTGCCATCTGGATATCTTCTTTAGAAAAGTGTCTATTCATGTCTTCTGCCCATTTCTTCGCTGGGTTATTTATTTTTTTTTTTAGGTGTTGAGTTTGGTAAGTTCCTTATAGATATCTGATACTAACCCTTTATCCAATATGTCATTTGCAAACATCTTCTCCCATTCTGTCAGTTGCCTTTTAGTTTTGTTGATTGTTTCCTTTGCTGTGCAGATGCTTTTAATCTTGACGAGGTCCCAATAGTTCAATTTTGCTTTTATTTCCCTTGCCTTTGGAGACATGTCAAGTAAGAAGTTGCTCTGGACAAGGTCAAAGAGGTTGCTGCCTGTTTTCTCTTGTAGGATTTTGATGGTTTCCTGTCTCACATTTAGATTTTTCATCCCTTTTGAATTTATTTTTGTGTGTGGTATAAAAAAGTGACCCAGGTTCATTCTTCTGCATGTTTCTGTCCAGTTTTCCCAGAAATATTTGCTAAAGAGATTGTCTTTTCTCCTTGGATACTCTTTCCTGCTTTGTCAAAGGTCAGTCAGCCATATATTTGTGGGTCAATTTCTGGGTTCTCTATTCTATTCCATTAGTCTATGTGTCTGTTTTAGTGCCAATACCACACTGTCCTGATGATTACAGCTTATAATCCTCCTTTCTAGTGGAGTTTGTGTCTGGTTTGAGAATCAAGGTAATGCTGACTTCATTGAATGAGTCTGGAAGCCTTCTTTCCATTTCTGTCTTTTTGGAACAGTTTAATAAGAATAGGTATTAACTCCGCTTTAAATATCTGGTAGAATTCCCCTGGGAAGCCATCTGGCCCAGGACTCTTATTTGCTGAGAGATTTTTTTTTTTTAATGTTTATTTTTGAGAGAGAGAGAGAGAGAGAGAGAGAGAGCAAGCGCACAAGCAGGGGAGGTGCAGAGAGAGAGGGAGACACAAAATCTGAAGTAAGCTCCAGGCTCCAAGCTGTCAGCACAGAGTCCAATGTGAGGCTCCATGAGGTCATGACCTGAGCCAAAGTTGGACACTTTACCAATTGAGTCACACAGGCACTCCTGTTGGGAGATTTTTGATAACTGATTCAATTTTTTCATTGGTTATGGGTATGTTCAAATTTTCTATTTCTTCCCATTTGAGTTTTGGTAGTGGGTGAGTGTCTGGGAATTTGTCCATTTCTTCCAGATTGTCCAGTTTGTTGGCATATAATTTTTCATAGTATTATCTATGTTTGTATTTCTGTGGTGTTGGTTTTGATTTCTCCTCTTTCACTCTTGATTTTATCTATTTGGGTCCTCTTTCTTTCCTTTTTGAGAAGTCAGGCTAGGGGATTGTCAATTTTGTGTGTTCTTTCAAAAATATTAGAGGTGGGTCTGAGGTCCCCTTAATCTATGAGACTATTTATTGGAAAATTATTTCATTTCCAACATAAAAAGGAACATATTAGCCATTAATGGTGCCCTAAGCTAGAATGGACAAACCCCTTAGGCTGTGTATTCCCTATAACTAGACCAGTTCAAGGTCAGATGAACGGTTGCCAGAGAGAGACACTTTAGAACAGATTTCTTGCATAAGAATAAGGTTGATAAATGACATAGTAAGGGTATTTTTAAATGCCAAACTACCTTCTGAGTACATTAATATTTATTGTTTATTGAGTACTAGCCTCTGTGGTAAACACTTCTTAAATATTAAGTCATTTAAGCTCTACAAATTTTAAGGTAGGTGCCATATTCTCCATTTTATAATAAGAAAATCCAGCCTAGGGGAAATAATTATAAAATAAATAATTTCCCCAAGATTAGCCTGCCAGGATATTCAGAGTCTTAATTTGACTTCTGATCTATTAGCCTACAGTGACCATGTGATTATTCATTACACAATAGTGCCTTTCATTTACTTCTCAATTTTGAAAGGATGTTTCCTCTAGAAGACATAACAGATGCTATCAATGCCTTACCATATCCTCTGAGTGCTCCCCTATTCCTTGAATTCCAGCCCACCTTCCAGCACATTTAACATCTAGCACCTGCACCTTGTTGCCAGAAGAATTTCTCTGACCCAGGCTAGCTCTGAATATTCAGATGACAGGTTAGAAATATCAGGAAACTAAGCCTCCTTGGGAACAATCTCCTAAACAATAACTGATGGGAATTACATGTAAAAGACCCTCTTTATACCTCATTTGGAAAAATTCCTAGTATGTGTCCCAGTAGTCTCTAGTAGAAATTTTATGCCCATCCACTAATTTGGAAAAGTGACATTAATTTATTTTACATAATAAAAGATATTCTATAAAATGTATTATAAATATACAAATGTGATGTTATTATATAAAAGCATAATAACTCCTTAATCCACATCATATAGTTCTCAGCTACTTATGTAAATCTGCAATGCTTCAAGTTATTAATTTCCTATAGCCAGTCTACAGTGTGTTCAAGGCTATTCAGGATAGAATCCCTAATGATTCAAATTAAAATTACTAAAGAAAATATTTTATAATATTATAAAAATGTTAATGGTAGCTTAATTGAAAAATGCTTGCAATACAAAGTTGGCTATAATTGAAAATAGGTCTTCCATCTTTTTAAGCCATAATCTGAAATATGATAAAAATTGATTGAAAGTCATTCTCCTATATTACAGATATTGCATTAAAAGTATTAAGGTATTTAAGATTTTTATTTCTTATGTGCATAAATTCATTTAATTGAAATCTTTGGTATTAACCAACTCTGCATGCTTATCAAGTAATCCTTTTGTACAAGTGGGTGCTGAACATTCATTATTTCCCTTCCCCCATTTCCACTGATTGGTTTTACTGTCAGTAAATAACTTTGTTTTTAACAAAAGAATCACACCTGGAAAATGTGCTTATATAATACAGCCTATTTAAATCAAATTATATTTATATGCTCAGGGTTCTAAGGAAGAGAGGTATTGAAAGAATCAGAGGATTGTGGCAGTGGACCCAGTGACTTCTTGTTTACTTAAAGGAGAAGTTGTGTGGTTCATAGCTCTCAGGTGGTCTAGACAATGGCATAGGGACCTCAGGTGGCTCTATGGAAGCTGGACATGGTGGAAAGGACCTCAGATGTTCTGATTCTTTAACTCTCAGTGCTCACCAACACACACATCCATGCTGAAAAATGAGATGTTCCTCCTGGTTTAGTGATTTATTGATTTTTCATTGGATGTAAAATGTACCCTTTAATGGTGTCTTTTATTTGCTCATTTATCAATATTCTATAAGTTTCTTTGGGCATTCACTTTGGGATTTAACTCGGTATTTTGCATTAGACACTGTGTTTTTGGAATACTAATTCTGTGGTATGTTCATAGAATTATACTGTGATAAACAAATGTCAGCCAGTGTGTTATTTACTAACTTTAAGGTACTGAGAGAAAGGTATGAAACATGAGCAAAAGAAGTGAGGAAAACAGGAAGAAAAGAAAACAACACAGGACCAGTGTTGAGTAGGAGTATCTCTCAAGTCTTAAGTTCCACATATTGCACCTACATCCTTTGAAACAGGTACTAATGCTTCAGCATAAGCTTGGATGTAATGTGGTAATTATCTTGGTTGCTAACTTTTTATTAATAAGGAAAATAGAAGAGTAAAAAGAAAGAAAAGTATTCTTCCTACTGAGTATACTTGAAAAAAAAAAAAAACTAGCAAAACTAAAGATATATCTCCATGCCCTCAGAATTCTCCAAAACTGAGTTGGAAGGCCAAATCAGAACAATATTACCCTTACAGAGAACAAACTGAGGGGGAGTGGGCAAGGGGATGGGCTGATGGGGGGTGGGCATTAAGGAGGGCACTTGTTGGATGAGCACTGGGTGTTATATGTAATGATGAACCACTGAATTCTCCTAAAAGTAATGTAAAGTTTATTTACACTGTACATAAACTAATTAGAATGTAAATAAAAACCATAAATATAAAAAAGAACAATATTACCTTGATATAAATTCTGCACAGTACAGTGTGGAAATGCTAAGAGGATAGATAAGGAGATAATAGAGTAAAAGTGTTCTGTAAAATAATCCATCAGGCAAATATAAGGGGTAATTACAAAATATTAAGAATAAGAATGCTAATATATCTTTATTTTTTTCTCCCCCCCCCCCTGCTAATATATCTTTAAATTAAATGGAGAATAACTTTAAAATAACCATAGAACTACCGGGGGGGGGGGGGGGGGGACTTGCTACATGGTATTTACCCTAAGAAATATATACTTTTTAAGACATTTGCAGGATTTCTATGTTCTTTTCACAAATGTTCCATGTTATGAATACTCATGTTTAATAACTTTGGAAAGGAAATTTAGGAGACAAAATCAGGCACAGTATTATCTATTCTACCAAATTACCTGTTTGGAAGGGATTAGGAATGCCTGAACTTTTCTGATCCCTGTTGATGTGAAGAATGCAGTCATTTTCCTCATGGTGAGTATTTTGCATACTTGCCTGGGTTTTGGCTCCAGAGCAGGTAAACACCTAACACTTTGAGGGAAAGTTCTGAAGCTCCAAAGAGAATGAATTTCTCCATCTAATACTCCTTTGTACTAGCTTATTGATTTTAAATTTAATATCCCAAGGGACATTATTTATGGTGGCTTTCTCTTGCTTCTATTTGTCACTTTATGGATATTACTAAACTTGAATTAAAATGGTAACTATTTTTTTTTCTTTTTTTTTTTCTTTTTTTTTTTTTTAACGTTTATTTATTTTTGAGACAGAGAGAGAGCATGAACAGGGGAGGAGCAGAGAGAGAGGGAGACACAGAATCTGAAACAGGCTCCAGGCTCTGAGCTGTCAGCACAGAGCCTGACGCGGGGCTCGAACTCACAGACCGTGAGATCATGACCTGAGCTGAAGTCGGACGCTTAACCGACCAAGCCACCCAGGCGCCCCAAAATGGTAACTATTTAAAGAATAGTCTGATCTAATTTCAAAGAACTAACACAAATATTGATAACGGCAGGAAATCAGAGTACCATACAAGCATTGTGGGAAAGTAGAAGGAAGGGTTTCCTGTATCAGGTCCTTAAATTCATTGGTATTACTAACTGGTGTTAATCTATTCTTTCTATGTAATGTTGACTATTTAAACCTTAGAATCTATTTCTCTACTCCAAACACCACACACACAGACACAACACACACATACAAACACACATGCACACACACACCTACACACTCCCCCACCATGACAGAAAGGAAATGTACATGTACCAAGATAGTGAGAGAAAGTCTAGAATCTCTACAAGGTAATATTTTTTTGAAGAATTACAAATATCAAAAGATTAAAAGGTTTATATCCATAGAAAACTATTTTGACTGTATATGTGAATGAAACTAATGAATGGAGTTGACTATTTTCTTAAAATTTTGTAAAAATCTGCCTGAGTAATAGTCTAGAAGTTAAGATTAAGAAGCTGAGATAACATCTGAAAAAGAACAGCAGGGTTGATCAATAAGAAAAAAATGTACAAGAGAAGGGCATTGACTAGATTGAATTTTTTTCTAAATCTGATCGAGTCGAGCAATACAGAAATCACTCTTACAGTTATTACTCACATCACTACCACTACTAACTGCAGTTAATGCAAACAGAATAAACACAGAATCACAGCACTGAATAATGATTCTGCAAATCAGGATTGCCATAATTAAAACAAGAAGCAATTTTCTGTATCAAGCACATCACACAATTTATCGTTTAATCTGCACAACTCTGTTAGGCACCCTTATCTGCTTCAAGTCATGAGAAACCTGGGGTGATGAGATTCCTAGTCTCTCATCATTTGTAAGATTAAAGTGTTTGTTTATTTGCCTATTTGTGGTTGTGCTTTCAAGGAAACAATTTAATCAGTAGGAGAAAGTGAATTTTCCTCAATGATTTATGTATGTGAGATCCAAAATAAAGCTGATAGAAATTAGAAAGTACAAAATAGTAATAGTAAACACATAAAATAGATACATATTTAATATTCAAAACAACCCTCTGAGATACATACTGTTGTTATCCTCATTTCATAGATAAGAAAGCTGAGGCAGAGAATTAATAAGCCTAGAAATCAAGCAAAACTAGGGAGATTAAAAAAATAGGTGAACAACTTAAATCTTTTAGAAACAGATTTTTAACCTATCAAACTAGCTTCTTCAAGTTACATGTAACTTCAAGGACTTGTAAAATTCTAGAAAGCATCCTTATCAAATTTTCCCACAATTGGGAGACTGTCTCCTGAAAAGGCACTCCTAATTTGCACACTAAGGTCTTTGCCTTTAGCCGGCTAGATGGGGTGGGTGGCTATGCCCTGCCTTGTAACCACCATATGGAATTCTCTGACTTTGCTTATGACAGTGAATGCTAGACACAAAAAAAAGATTACATGGTATTCGAAAGGCATTACTTTGCCTAAGAGGAACATTTTTTCTTTCTGGTTATTTTTCATTGGGCCCGTTTCTCAGGGGAGGGGTTTTTGTGATAGCTGTAGGAATGAGAGGATTTACAATAGGGTGTTTCACATCCTTCTTTGTTATTTAGAGGAAGATGTCAGAGCAATAGTGTACAACCAAAACAGATGTGAATGGTCTATTCCACTGGGCCTACATGTGTTCATATTCTATAGAGCTATATCAAAGCAATATATAACACTGTCACATCTTCACATTTTTTTGTTAAGTTCCCAATTTTGCCATTGTACAGTCTTACCAGAGGAAAACAGATAAGTACTATCCTAGAAAAGAATGGAAGAGATAAAATAAAAGGAAACCATGGTAATGCCAAAAGCTGAAGAAATGAAAGGAGGTCAAAACTGACACATGCCCATTAAACCTTAGTATGATGTCATAGGTGATGTAATGGTAATGCCGAAAGCTGAAAAAAATGAAAGGAGGTCAAAACTGACAAATGCCCGTTAAACCTTAGTATGATGTCATTGGTGATTATGAAAAATGTAAAATCAATAAATACAAAGACTGAGGAGAAAACAAGATACTGATGTAAAGACAGATGGAGCCCTAACTAAAAATTAGAGTGATAAGATTGAGTGGAATTTTTTTTGTGTGTGTTTGCTTTGGGGGGTTTTGTTTTGTTTTTGAATGCTGGGAGAAACTTGAATGTCTATAGAAGGCATAGAAGTTGTAGAGGAAAGACTGATGAAGATGGATAAAGGAGGGCGATGAATGGGGTTGTGATCCAGAGATGCAAGGCAGAGTTTGGATGGGAAGCGTGGCATTATTTCCAAGGAAACCCAAATAAAGCAGAGAAAGGCTGACTGGGTAGACATGTA
The DNA here is from genome assembly GCF_046562875.1 of Panthera onca. Taxonomy (NCBI): domain Eukaryota; kingdom Metazoa; phylum Chordata; class Mammalia; order Carnivora; family Felidae; genus Panthera; species Panthera onca. The sequence goes on along the minus strand of NC_138341.1, from coordinate 64,706,197 downwards.
CTGGGATATTTGTGAGAGACAGCAGGTTTAAGCGACTTCACACCTAACAGACTCAGTAGCCATTAGGAAATAAGAGCCAAAGACGTTTGCTGAGAATGAGAAGAAAGTGGGCTTTCAGGGCAGGGGGGTGGCACTGATACGAATTGCCACTTGAAGGGAAAGTTTTCTAAGAAAATCTGAGCATACAACTAAAGCTGGAGATGAGGAATGTGTAATGACTTCAGGACAATCATGGATCATTTCCTCTAGGACTTAGCCACATGGGCATAGGGACTGGAGAGATGAAAAGTTGAATTTATACAAGGTGGTTGTTACTTTTCTGGTTACAAGTGGGTAAGTATTGTAGGTAATTTGTGCTAATTTGATAAGGAAAATGAATGAAAAATATAAATCCAAAGTACCTGCAGCTTTGGTTTCTGTTGAAGGAATTTGTGTCAGGGGCAGTGTTGATGGAGCTTCCCTAGCCTCTCTGCAATCACACTTTACACCTATATAACCAACAAGCCAGAGTCCCTGAGTGGTTACTTGCAAGGGCACTATAATCAGAATGCCAAGTTTCAAGCCCTGCCTTTGACACTTCCAGCTATGTAGTGTAGGGTCCGTTTCTAAATTGTTTGACTTCCTGACCTTTAAAATGGAAATAAAAGCATTTGTGCCAACCTCATGAAGATTCATTAAGCTAATACCTAGAACAGTGCCTGCCTGGTCACATTAAGCATTCTATAAATGTTGGTACTGATTAGACTCTACAGCAGTCACTTCCTCAAATTCAATACAATCTCCACATGATGAAAGCAGAAAATTAAAAATATGCAAAGAATGAAGCCAAGAAATAATTACTTGATTTTTCTATTAATGTTATAAATAATATATGTAGTATTCCATCTCTCAATTACATTAACCACTGAATGCGGATAAGGTTCAGGGTTAATTTTTAAAAAGCAGTTAGTTTGCTCTACTAGTGACAGAACCTATTAACTTATTGCCATTTACTCCATTTCTTTACACATGGACAAAATCTTAATTCGGCTCCGAATATAGCTGTTCCAATGGCTGAGAGTAGTTTTATCACCAGCTCATTAGAAAACGATTCTTTGACATTTCTGACTGAGATATATTTTAATGGCAAAAACTCTGAATATGCTAGGTAGAGCAGGGTGGTGAAATTTGAAGAGTATGCTCTTTGTTCTGTAATCAGAGGTAATGAGGTGCTTAATTAAGGATGATTGGCACATCCTTATGCATCCATTCATAGGGCAATAGACTAAATAATTCCTAAACACCCAATGCTCTCCTCTGTTTCATTTGACTACTAGTCTTGGAAAAGTGCATTTGTTTAAGGAGGGTTGAGGAGGTGAACTTACACAGATACTATCCTGGGGAGTTGTGCTCTGAGTAATTGGGTCAATAATCTCAGCATCACCTGTTAGAAATGTAAAATCTCAGTCCCCACTTTAGACCTATCAAAACAGTCTTGCATTTCAGCAAGATGCCTGGGGAATCCTCATGCAGGTTAAAGTCTGAAGAAGTTCTTATTCTCTGGAAAAATGGAAGCTGATTTAAGCTGTCAGCATTATGCTGTTTTCCATCCCTTTGGTTTCTGACTAACTAGAAAAATTGTTAAAGCAAATCTAGGAAATTTGAGAACCAGTCAGGAAGGCAGTCTGCCTCTACCAGCCACCCCATCTCCTCTTCTTTCCCAAAATCTGAGTGAAAGAGACTCTGTATTCACACACACCCCTGACCTTGGTTCTCCTCATAAAGTGATGGATTTGGGGTTGAAGAAATAGGATGCTCATGCTGCGGTACCAGCAGAGCTCATCAATTTTAGCAACCACAGCTTTTGAAAACAAAATCATAAAATATGACTGAACATACAGTTTGAAGACCAGGGATAAATTTTCCTATGACAAGAACATTTTTTAAGCCCACAAATTTGTCCTGGGTGATATGTGCTTTATCAATAGAGACAGTTGTTGTGGCAAGTTGTCAGGCTAAGTAGATTTAAGAGAACAAGGAGGGATGGGACGACACAGCCCAAACATATTTGTTTACAGTTATGAATTAAGTATTTCTTGTTGTATTTGTTTCACTGGCTTATATAATCTTAGCATTTAGGAGAGAAGAGGGAATAATGAACTTGGTTCTTAGAACAAGATTTAAGAGAATTGAGTTTGAAGTTGCACCGATCATCTCTGATACCTTTTCAAATGATAAATCAACTCTTTATTTTGAAGGTATTTGATAAAACTAAAATCTCACAATTGAATGTAAATGACATTTTCTTCATTAAATCTTAGTAGAAATACATCTGAAGTAATACTTAAATAATATTTCTCCCCTGAGGACAAGAGTCTTTAAACATAGCAAATTGTAGGTTTCCCATGACCATACCACATCAATTTCTAAAATCAAATTATGTTCCCGATTACTGTGCAGATGAGTTGAATGTTTTTTCAATGATAACCCATTTTTTTGCCTTGATATATCTTCTGTGGGTTTAGTTCCATCTCAAAATTTACTTTGAAGTATAAGGTAAAAGAATAAGTTTAGAAAAACAAAGAAAACAAAAGTAGATGATACAAAAAATAGCATGATTATGAATAATCTGTAGTAGTTAATCTGCACTTTTGGTACCCTACCTGTTGAGATTTTAAAATAATGTTAGATAATCACACTTAGGGGGTTCCAGAAATATTTGAGACTTGAAGTTGAATGTTCACATTATAAGGGTAATCCAAACACTGCCACATGGTGATTGGGAGCAGAGCTTTTCAAGCCTGAGTGAAATGCAGTGCCCAGGTACACACCAGCCCAACTGAATCAGAATTATTCAGGGGATGTGGCCTATAGGTTAATATTAAAAACAAACAAAAACTCTCCAAGTGATTCTAATTACAGTTAGGGTTGAGATCTACTTCCATCTCTTATAAGGCATCCATGGACTTAGTATTTGATATACATAAAATGCAATTCAACTTTAATTTTCCAATAAGGAAAATCATACCTAATTATTATCCATAGTGTCTGAGTTTGAATTTCAGGTTAGTAAATGTAATTTTATAAGACTGATCATAAAATCTCCACTGAGTGAGATACTGCTTTAACATATGAAAAATACATTCGGATGAAATATCTGGCCATATATCTTTTTTGGGGAGATCAGAAATGTCATTGTTTCTCACTATTAGTGCACTGCGATTTTATTGTCTTTAAAACTTTATACAGTGAAGAATATAGTCTTATAAACATCCTTCTAAGAAAAATAGAATATAACTTTTAGCTTAGGTGATTCCATCCACAATACAAATATCCTAGAGTTCAGGATATTAAAAAAGATTGTTATGTTTTATTGAAGTGACAGTCATTAAGCAAAATATCATTACTTACTTTTTCTTATAAATGCTCAGGTGTTAAAACATTTTAGCAAATTTCATACTGAAGCATTTTTGATGGTGACAAGCTGAGTTATTAGCTTTGCTTATGGCTTAGTGACTTATCCTATGTTCTTGTGAAGCTACTGGAGAAAATAGGTACTTTGTCTAATAGTTCACCAACTTTTTTGGGGAAATGTAGTTTCTCTCTCTGAGAGGTAGGCTTTATTCATATTCATGGCAAAGGGGAATATTAGGAGGTATGTATATTTGCAAATAGATATAGGCCTAAATATATAGAGAAATATATTCTCTATATTTAAGAACTTTGCTTTGAGGACTTAAAAAGGCAAACAAAGAAACAAAAATCCCCCTGGAACAAGTTTCCTTTTAAGACTGTAGATTGTATATCCTACTTAAACTAAGTAATATATAGTAGTCTCACAGTTTTGAATAACCTAAAGGTATTACCTAAAGTTAGGTAGAGAATACAAAGGCTATTTGTAAATAGGTAACTGTAGAATCTACTGTCTCTAGTATAATTTAAAATATATAGGAAACAAAAGCATTTCTTAAAAATTTAAAAAAGGGAATGGCTGAGATACACACAGATATGTGTGTGTGTGTGTGTGTGTGTGTGTGTGTGTGTGTGTGTGTGTAGGTTAAAGTCTTGAAACAGGGGCTATGAATGTGCCAGATAGTTTGAAGGGAAGTGTTTGCTTCACTTCTCTACATGATGCCAGTGTGAACTTATGATGCAAGACTGGAAAAACCATCAGATGATTATGTTCTTTAGGAAGATTAAGAAGATACTTCATTTAACAAAATAATAAGGAATATACTGGTGAGAGAGCCCACCAATGTTAGAGCCTACAGTCTAACTGTAAGTGAGGATTTATGGGAGGAAGGTATTGAGAACTGGGCTAACTGATAAGAATGAGGATGGTAAGTTCCCATAATAATGGAGTCTAGGTAGTGGCTTTTATCAGTTTAAAGCAAGGTAAGCTCAATGATTCTCATGGGCAGCAAGGTTGGAATGACAATCAGAGGGGCTTGGTAGCAGAGAGCCATAGATATGGCTAAAATAACAACTTTCTTGGGATCAGGGTAGATGTGCACTTAATGAGGGTATTGCTCAATCTCTCTAGCAACAAACAAGTCAAGGAAGGATAATCAAGGAAAGAGACTTAATACTTAAATGTCTCAATCTTTGCACAATATCCAGATGTGAGCCAATTTTCCACTGAATAAAGGGCAGCCTGGATCCCCAAGAAGTATCCTGTAGCACTCCAGTTATAACGATTACCTCCTCTTTTCCCAAAGAGACCTACAGCCATTTACTTAACCATACACTAGGGAAAAGGGAATACCCAAACATTCTGAGGATTGTTGCACCTCGAGCTGAGTGGTCCCTTCTCTAATTGGCAAATGTATAATTTTCATGAACACTTTTGGCAATTAGCACAACCCCTACCTATAAGAAAAAATCCTTGGCCTATGAAGTACAATCTATCATAGTGGAAAAGGCAAGAAAATGGAAACCTCTGACACATTCCCCAACCCTGCCCCCCAACACAGGCTAGTGACAATATTTCAGGTGAAATGACAGAGATTGGTACTACTTTCAGGATCTAAAGGAGCAGAGGTAGTGCCTTCATCATATCTGCTTTCCATTCACTGGGTGGTAGGGCACAGGTGATACAAAGGGCCCCAAATGGGAGTCTGTGCATCTTGATCCTTCTTTCACTTTGGAGCATGATCATTAGGTATTCACTCTTTTAGCAGACACTAGTATTAGTTTCCCTTTACTACTTATTACAAATTGTACAAGGCTAGTTGTTTAAAATAACACAAATCTAGGCGTATCTGGGTGGCTCTGTTGGTTAAGCGTCCAACTCTTGATTTTGGCTGAGGTCATGATCTCATAGTTCGTGAGTTTGAGCCCCGAATGGGGCTCTGCACTGACATTGTGAAGACTGCTTGGGATTCTCTCTCTCTGTCTCTGTCTCTCTCTCTTTCTCTCTCTGCCCCTACCCTGCTCATGCCCTCTCTTTCTTTCAAAATAAATAAATAGACATTAAAATTTTTTTTTAATAAATAAATAAACAAAACACAAGTCTGTAATCTTACAGTTTTGGGGTTCAGAAGTCTAAAATGAGTCAGCAAAACTGCATTCTTTCTGGAAGCTGTAAGGGAGAATTCATTTCCTTGCCCTTTATATATTCTAGAAACCATCCATATTCATTGGCTCATAGCCCTGCATCATGCCAACTTCTTTCATGGTCACTTACCTGATTCTGATGCTCCTCCCTTTTAAAAGAATACTTGTGATTATGTTGGGCCCATGTAGGTCATTCAGGATAATCTTCCCATCTCATAGTCCTTCATTACATCTGAAAAGTCTCTTTTGCCATGTAAAGTAAACCATTCATAGGTTTTGGAGATTAGTTTGTGAACATCTTTGGAGGTGATTATTCTGCCTAGCACCCTACCTCCATCCCCCATTCAGTATCTCAAGATGAGTAGTCTTTGACCTTGCTGCACCTGAGAAAGATCTGGGGCATTTAAAAAATGCCTATTATGGATCCCATCTCCAGAGACTTTGGTTTAAGTGGTTTAGCATTGAGGCCCAAGCAACTATATTTTTGAAAGATTTCCAATTGCACCCTAAGTTAAGAACCATTTCTATTACATGCCATGGACTTAGTCTCAAAGTCTCTAGCCTGACTCTCATTCCTAAGAACAAAGAGTATTCAAATGTAATTCAGTTTTACCTCATTTACTTATATATTCTAACCATTCTCATAGAAGTTCTTTCCTTATTCAAAATAAACTCAAAATTCCTCTATGTCCTTGGTTATAAATATTAACTTTCAAGCCTAATTTGGCCTCTATCTTCTCTGCAAAACTTTGTAGAATCTTTCAGCAGCATTATCTTCTTTTTCCAAATTTCTACTTATATTTAAACGTATCGTTTCAGCTCACCTAACTGAAAAGAAGTTGCTTACACCACTACTTTGGCACCTTACAAGGATGGACTTGTATCTTGGATTGTTTTCCTGTGCTTCCCAGGACACAGGTACCTATAATCCTGGGTGTGGGTCTTTGTTGCCACAGTAAGTGGCTCACTTTGCTAAAACATAAGCTTTCCTGAATATTTGGAGAAATATTAGTGGTAATAATAAATTTATCAAAATATTATTAAAATTAAAATTATTTAAAATAAAATTAGCATTGCATCAAAAACAAAAGGAATAGTGATATGAATGCATTTTTTTTTGGATTCTATGGTGATCATAATGCGGTCAATAAATACAATTCTTTTGAAGAAAAAATGAGGTTTGGGAAGGTAACTTCTATTGCTGGATTATGAGATAACAGGTATAAAGGGCAGGGTGTCTAGAGAGACCATGCAGAATAGCTGAGAGGAGCCTGTGTAAAACACAGAATTGTAAAATATTGATCATTTTCTTATTGGGCCGAGACTCAGTGGGATCTTCAGGAGAGTGGAGGACAGGTGCTTTCAACCCTTAGGCACACCTGCCTGTTTCTCCCCTCATCACCTCCTCTATTTTTTTCTCCCTCTATCCTACTTCACTTTTCCTTTTTCTCAACCAAAGATACCTCTCCCTTTCCCCCATCCTCTCAAGGAACTCAAATATTCTTAAAAGACTTGACCATCATTTGTTTGTAGGCAATCACTACTTTCTTTTTTCAACCAGTTTCCTTGGGAAAAAACAAAACAAAACAAAATGATGGCTACATTCCTGGTAAAGGAAGAGAGGAATGTACACACATTAAAGTCTCAATAAATTTTGTGGCCACACATTATAAAAACACTTCTTCTCAGTAATACTCTCAAGTAAGTATCATTATAAAATACAAACTGCTTAATCCCCAATCATTTAGTGAGTGTAAATATAAGTGAACCCATTTATGGAAAAGCTAGCTTCGTGACCTGGGGTCACCTCTCTGAGACTCAAATTTCTCATTTTTAAAAGGAGGATATTAGACCAGGTGATCTCTAGGGACCTTTCCAAGCCCCAAATCTGCCTCTATGTTATTGAAACTGTATGAAGAAAAAAGCTCAGTGGGATAGCAACTTATGAAAAATCTAACTTATTCCAGCCAGGAATTCTTCATCTTAGCAGGTTTTATGTCACGATGGGAACAGATGCCGTTTGATTTTGTAATTTGAGTTTAATTGATTTATAGGCTTATGGTGCCCTGCAGCGCAGTGGCTTCTCCAAGTAGGAGAGAATTGCTACTCTGGAAGATCTTTAAATTCTCTGGTATGACATTATGCTTTTGTTTCATGCAGAAACCACAATTGCTTTTCTGACTTTCCCAAGGACCTGCCCTTGGCCTGCTACTCACTCTTGTGTCATGCCCTTTCCTGGTCTTTGTTCTTTTCCTCTTAGAAAACTTTGAACTATATCTCTCCAGACCCCTTCTCTGAGTTCATCCTGGATTTCCATCTGCTTGCCAAACATCTCCAGTTCTATGATTCATAAAAACTGACACTCAACATGTCAAAAACAGACTGACTTTGTCTCCCTTCATTCTATGTCATTTTTCTGTGATCATCCTCTGCATCATTTCTGTCACTGAGGCTGGAAAACTGCTATCATGTCAGAATCCTGTCTTTCCCATGTCTCCTTGTCAGTAGTGGGGTTCTAGAATAGCACAGTTGCTAAGAGTCCAGCTCTAGACTGAGATGGCCTAAATTTAAATCTCAGGTCCACTACACCCCAGGTCTATGGTCGTAGGTCTCAGTTACCACTTCCCAGAATGCAGCCAATTGCTCTTCTCTTAGGCCTGTTGAGGATAAAATTAAATAGTGTATGTGGAATTCTTGGCACAGAATAATCAACCAATAAGTGATAATGATAATCATTACCCTAATTGAGCTCCAAACTCAGTATTTTTCCGAAATCTCCCTTCCCAGTTGCATCAAGCTAACATGAGCTTTCTTTGCCTCACACATAATCTTTTCACTTGTCTTTCTTTCTTTCTTTTTTTTTTTTTTGTCATTTAAACTTAGCATATCAGTCTGTAGGAACAGAATAGCTTCCCAATTCTGTTTTTCTATTGAATGAAATCAGAACTCTTTAGTATTCAACAACACTCAGGATCTGAACCCAATATTCTTTTCCAAATGTATTTGCTGCAGTTCCATTACTTGTAACTTTATTCGTTTATTTATTTATTTATTTATTTATGAGAGAGAGAGAGAGAGAGAGAGAGCGCAAAGGAGGGGAAGAGAGACAGGTAGAGAAAAGCCCAAGCAAGCTCTGCACTGTCACCAGAGTCCAAGGCGAGGCTCATACCCACAAACCATGAGATCATGATGGTCTGAGCCAAAATCCAGAGCCAGATACTTTACTGACTGAGCCAGCCAGGTGCCCACCCCCCCATTACCTATAACTTAAACCAGTGTTAAATGGTTACTTTCTTCCAACCATTCTGTGTAACTTGCCCGTTCTCTGGTACTTCTTTTGCATGTTTTCCCTCCAGTATCTCCATACCCATGCAAGAGCTCAAATGCTACTTAGGTCTTCACATCCCTCATCATTTGGGAGTTTTTTTCCTCTCTAATGTCCCCAAATTTACCTGTGCTTTACTTACAATGCTCATCTCCTTTCTTCCTTTTGTTAATGTCACTCGTGTACCTAACTCAGGAATTCTGCAAACTACCTCAGGAAGGGACCATTTCATTTCATATTTGTATACTCCAAATAGATGTTCCATCAGAAATGCAAGCGGGCCACATTTTTAAAGAAAGAAGGATTTAAATAAATAAATACTGGACAGGTAAATGAATGAGTGAGCTATCAGACAATAATTATTTATTAGCATACGCCTTAGCACATTAGCATGTGCCTTTAGCACTCTAAATTGGGAAAGCGAAACACCAAAAGAAGACTTGGGTAGGAGAAATAGAAACAAGTAAAAATTAACTCAGGAAATCACACTGTGGATGTTACCACTGAGGGAGTGAGACAAATAGTGGGAGAAAGCCAGGCAGGGGAATTAACATGGAGGGACTAAGCTTTAGATCTGCTACTCAGCAGGTTTACCATCTTTGTCACCTATATATATGTGTAATTTCACTCTAATATAAGATATCTTCAGTGCAACCAGAAACTAGTCTAATTAAATGTTAACAATAATATACTAATTTCTCAACTTATTGTTTTTTAATTTTTTTAATCTTTTTTTGAGAAAGAGAGAGAGAGAGAGAGAAAGTGTGAGTGGGGGAAGAACAGAGAGAGAGGGAGACACAGAATCCAAAGCGGTCTCCAGGCTCTGAGCCATCAGCACAGATCCCAAAGCAGGGCTTGAACTCACAGACTGTGAGATCATGACCTGAGCACAAGTCGGACGCTCAACTGAACGAGCCACCCAGGCACTCCTACTAATTTCTTATCTCACGCCACTTTATAGTTTCCAAGTATTTTTATGTATACCACCTCATGTTTAGTCTTCAAAATGATGTGGTATCAGTATTTTCTTTATTCAAAAAAGGGATTTGAACAGCAAAAATGATTAAGTTGCCCACCTGCTTAGTAATATAAGGCCTGGGACTCAAATCCAGAGTTTATGAATTCAAATTCAGATTTCTCCATTATTTCATTCCTGCAACCCATGTAGAGTAGATGGTATGCATCCAAATTCGGCAAAAAAAAAAAAAAAAAAAGTGACAAAGCTATATATTATCCTTCTAAAAATCCACTCCTACTCTGATGGATGCTATTTTTAAATAAAATACTAAGTTCAATTTGTCAGTGCTGAATATGAACCCTTTACATGCTGCTCATGCTGCCCCTGACAAAGAATAATGGCCCCTCTAAGATTTCTCACCAGAGTGTAACAAACCTGGGATGTAGAATCCATGCTGCCAACCTGTTCTGAGGAATTGTGTTGTTCCTGTATAATTTGTTTACTTTCTCCCTGGGGTCCATTATCTCTGGATGATTTTAGCCCTGAAAATAAGGCAGAAGTAGCAGCAAGCATATGAATGTTTCCTGACAAATGCTGCTTTATTGTTCTGGAACACATACACACACACACACACACAATGCACAAGGGAACTGCATATTGCAATACTATGAAAAGAATAATTCTTTTAAAGTAAAGAATATTGAAAAATAAAAAGAAATTGACTTATGACTTCTTAGTCTGAGTGGTACAGACAATAATTCACTAATGAATTTGACCAGCTGTATTTAAAATTATTTTATTTGGTTGCCCAAAGAGCTGAAGTTTGAGTTTAAACTGTATTTAGGCAATTTTTCCCTGCTCTAAATATGAAGATAAAATTAATTTATATTAACTTGTATAAATCACATATAATTTATATATTATCACAGAAAGCATCTAATCAAAATGCAATATAAGATTGAGCATGCTAACTAGATAATTTAGGAATCTCAAAAATGGGAACAAATTCCAAATGATTCATAGATCCTGTCCATTGGAATAGCTACAAAGGACAGAAAACGTTAAGATGACAAAAGAATGGGTAAAAATCAACCTGAAAGTAAACCCGTTAGTAAACGATTCACTGGGTAGATGTATAGAACTGACTTTAAAACCACAACCAGTGAGAAACACTTGTTTTTTCCTGAGAGGACCAAAAATTGCCAAGATTGAAAAGTCTTACTGGGAGACTCAGAGCTCCTTCCACCTTCTGTCTCCCAACTTTATAGTCTTAGAATAATCAGTGACAAGAAAATTGAGCAACCAACTCTCTCTTTCATTTTCATTTAGTAAGAAAAGATATTTTTGCTCTGCCTCCACATCAATATCTCTCCATCCATAGCCATCTATAGATTGTAACACACACACACACACACACACACACACACACACACACGCGCGCGCGCGTGCGCATATTAGAAATTAAGTGTAGGCTTGTGTTGCTTTTGTTTTGCAGAGGGGGGAAACAAATCACCAAAAAAATGGTGATTTTTTTTTAAGTTTTGTAGTTTCAGAAGAACATAGAAATATAACTGAGGATAGTACGTAATGGAAATTATAGTTGTGTTTGTGCAATCTGTAGTTTTACAGTGATCAAATCTATCAGAAAAACTCTTTGCTGAAACTAGTATATATTTGAGGTCTGTTTAGGTAGTGTATCCTAGCAATAACTTGTATATACTTTAAGGTGATTTGGGAACAATGCCAATATACAAGTTAAGAGTAACCAAGGCTTAAATCTTTACTTGATGACAAACATGGGTCTAGGATAGACCCCAGATTTATAACAATCCATAAACAAAAAAATCTAGAATGAGATATATGAACAATACTTCAGCATAACAAAACATTAAATATCCTCAATACCTCAATGAATAAAAATACCACTGAGAATTATTTTTTTTCATAAACCAATGAAACAATAGAATCTATTTGGTATTTTTAATTCAACGAAATAACTCATGAACTACAACTAACACATTGCTTAGAATTGTGCCTGGAACATAGTAAGCATTCAGCAAATTTTTACTCTTGTGACTAGAGACAAATAGGACATTATATAATGTTAAAAGGATCAATCTATCATGAAGGTTTAACTGTCATGAGCATATATGTACCTAACAGGAACCAAAAATACATGAAGCAAAAACTAACAGAATTGAAAGGATAAATGAACAATTCAACAATAATATTTGGAAACTTTAATATCACACTTTCAATAGTGGATAAACCAGCTGGAGAGAAAATCAGCAAATAAATAGAAGACTTGAAGAGTGCTATAACCAACTAAACATAAGAGAGATCTATAGATCATTCCAGTCAACATAATCATAATATACATTCTCAGTTTCACATGGAACATCCTCCAGGATAGATCAAATCTCAGGTCACAAAACAAGTTTCTATAAATTTTAAAGGACTGAAATGTTACAGTATATTCTCTCTCCACAAGTGTATGAAATTAATCAACAACAATATCTGAAAATTCTCAAATATATGTAAATTAAACCATACACTAAATAACTTAACCTAATGAGTCAAAGAAGAATCATCCAATCCCAAATAACTAATAGGTCAATGAAGAAATAAGAAGGAAAATTATAAAATAACTATAGATAAAAGAAAACTAAAACACAACTAACAGAACTTATGGAATGCAGAGAAACTGTGATTAGAAGAAAATTATAACTATAAATGCCTGCACTAAAAAGAATGCAGATAGAAAATCAATGATCTAAACTTCTACCTTAAACTGGAAATAGTACATTAAACCCAAGCAGATTAAGGTAGGAATTAATAAATGTTAAAAAGAAAATAAATGAAATAAGGAATAGAAATAATAGAGAAAATCAATGAGACCAAAAGTTGTTTCTTTGAGAGATCAACAAAATTAACAAACTTTTACCTAAACTAATGGTGGGGGGTTTTCCAGGGTGGGTGAAGAATTAGAGAGAGAGAGAGAGGGAGAGAGAGAAGACTCAAATTCCTAAAATGAGGAATGAAGGAAAGGACATTATTACAAACTTTACAGAAATCACAAGGAGTGTAAGGGAATAAAATGAATAATTTTCCACTAACAAATTAGATAAGTGAGATAAAATGAGCGAGTAAGCAGAAAGTAATAGTGAAACTGACTTTTAAAAATAGAAAACCCCTTTGGGGGAACCTGGGTGGTTCACTTGGTCAAGCGTCCAGCTTCACTTAGATCATGATCTCACAGTTTGTGAGTTCGAGCTCCACGTCAGGCTCTGTGCTGCCAGCTCAGAGCCTGAAGCCTGCTTCAGATTCTGTGTCTCTCTCTCACTCTGCCCCTCACCTGCTCACACTCTGTCTCTCTCTGTCTCTCAAAAATAAATAAACATTAAAAAAATTCTTTTTTAAAATAAAAAAAATAGAAAATACCAATTGATTTACTAAGGAGAATAAATTAATCAAAAAACTTCCCACAAGAAATGCCTAGGATCCTACTTCACTGTTGAATTCCACCAAATGTTTAGAAAATTAACACAAGTCTTTCTCAAACTCTTCTAAAAAGCAAGAGTTGGTGCTTCCCAACTCATTCCATAAAGCCAGAATTACTATGAAACAAACTGAAGACATCACAATAAAACTACAGAATAGCCTTCATAAATGTAGACTCATAAATCTTCACAAAATACTAACTAACCAAATTAAGCAGCCTACAAAAAGAGTGTAAGTCATGCTCAGGGAGGATTTATACCACAAATACAAGGCTGTTTCAACATATGTAAACCAATCAACGTAATATGCCATAAGAATAGAATTAGGAAAAAAAACCCAACAACACATGATCATCTCACTAGATGCACAAAAAGCATTTGATAAAATGTAACAATCTAATTTGATTAAAAACAACTCTAAGCAAAACAGGAATATAACTGAATTTCCTCAACCTGATAACTCACAGATAGCATCCTTTTTAATGGTGAAAGCATGTAAGCTTCGCCCCTAAGATCAGGAATGAGTCAAGGCTGTCTACTCCTGCCAGTTACATTTAGCATACTATTAGAAGTTATAGCCTGGGCAATTAGACAACTAAAATAAATAAAAGGAACCCAAATTAGGATGGAAGAAGTAAAACTATCACTATTTGCAGATGGCATGATCTTACACATTGTAAGTCCCAGTGCACCCACACCAAACACATTAGAGCTAATACATATATTTGCAAGGTTGCAAGATACTAAATCAACACACACAAATTAGTTACATTTCTGTACACAAGCAACTAATAATTTGAAACAAATTTTTAAAAAATCTATATACAGTAACACTAAAAAGAATAGAGTAAGAACTAATTTTAACAAATAAGTTCAAAAATTTTACACTAAAAACCACAAAACACTGTTCAAATAAAGTAACACTTATAAACAGATGTTTCATTAATAGATTGGAGGATTTAATATTTTAATATGTCTATACTCTCAATCTATAGATCCAATGTGATCCCTGTCAAAATTCCAACATCCTGGGGTGTCTTGGTGGTGCAGTTGTTTAAGCATCCTACTCTTGATTTCAGCTCAGGTCATCTCATGGTTCATGAGATCGAGCCCCACACTGGGCTCCATGCTGACAGTGCAGATCCTGCTAGGGATTCTCACCTGCTCTCTCTCTGCCTCTCTCTCTGCCCCCCCCCCCCCGCCCTGTCTCTGTCTCTCTCTCTCTCTCTCTCTCTGTCTCTCTCTCTCTCTCTCTTTAAAAGTAAATAAATAAATAAATAAATAAATAAATAAATAAATATTTTAAAATATATTCCAACATCCTATTCCTTAGAAATTAGTAGCCTGATCCTAATATTCACATGGAAATGCTAGGAATAGCCAAAAGAATCTTGAAAAGAAATGACATAATAACTTGGAGAACTCACACTTCCCAATTTTAAAACGTATTAAAAAGTAACTGTAATCATGATAGTGTTGTACTGACATAAAGACAGACATATAGATAAATAGAATATAATTTAAAGTTCAGAAATAAAGCCTTGCATTTATGGTCAATTAATTTTTGTCAGTGGTGCCAAGATGATTCTGTGGGGAAACAGTCTTCTCAACAAATGACACTGGGACCACTGGATAGCCACCACACAAAAGAATGAATTTTAATCCCTACCTCACATCATGTAAAAAACTTTATGCAAAATTAACTAAATGTAAAAATAAAACTACACAACTATTAAGAAATAACTGATATGTAAATCTTTAGGAGCTTGGATTAGGCAACCATTTCTCTGTTAGATAACCCACAAAAAGGGAGAAAACACTTGCAAATCATACCTGATAAGGCTCTAACCCTGTAACTCAACAATAAAAGAACAAATAAATCAAAAGTCAGGGAAATATTCTAATGGACATTTCCCCAAAGAATATAAATAGTAGCCATAAGTACACAACATGATGCATAACGTCATTAGTCATTAGGGAATTTCAAATCAATGCCACAATGATGTATATCTTCATGCCCACTGACATAACTATAAATAATAATAATCGTTGATAAGGATGTGAAGATATTGAACTCTCATGCATTGCTTCTGCTGTTGAAAATTGCTCTTGAAAACAGTTCAACAGTTCCTCAAAGAGTTCAACATAGATTTATCAAATAATTCCGTAAGTTTACTCCTATGCATATGCACAGAGAAAAAAACGAGAGAGGGCCAAATAATTAAAATTAAAATTATGAAATTATAAATGAAAGAGCAGAGTTTACAAATGATACCACAGTCTCATAGGAGACTACCATGAATAAATATATGCCAACTAAGTGGACATCCTAGAAGGCATGAATAAATTTCTAGAAACCTACAATTTACCAATACTGAATCATGAAGAAATAGAAAAAAGTGAACAGACCAATAACAAGTAAAGGTATTGAATCAGCAATTAAAAATCTCCCAAAAAAGAAATGCCTAAGACCAGATGGTTTCACTGAAGAATTTTAAAGAAGAACAAATGCCAATCCTTCTAAGCCTCTTCCAAGAAATTGAAGAGGAGAGAACACTCATTTTAAGAGGCCAGAATTACCCTGATACTGAGTCAGATAAGAACACTACAAGAAAAGAAATCTACAAGTCAATATACCTGATGAACATAGATGTAAAAATTCTCAGATGTAAAAATTCTTAGCAAAATGAATTCAACAGCACATTAAAGATCATACATCATGATCAAGTGGGATTCATCCCTGGGATACGAGGATATTTTAAAATCCACAAATCAACAAATGTGATACACCACATTAATAAAATGAAAGATAAAAGTTATATGATCAGCAAATGTAGAAAAGGCATTTGACAAAATTCAAAATCTTTTCATGGTAAAAACTTTCATAAATTGGGTAAAGAGGGAACACACCTCAACATGATAAAGGCCACATATCACAACCCCACAGCTAACATCATACTCAATAGTGAAAAGTTGAAATCTTTTCCTCTTAGGTCAGGAACAAGGCAAGGATGCCCACTGTCACCACTTCTATTCAACCTACTTACTGAAAGTCCTAGCCAGAGCAAGTAGGCAAGAAAAATAAATAAAAGATACCTAAATCATAAAAGAAGTTATAAAATTTTCTCTTTTTATAGAAGATATGATATGATACCCACCAAAAAACCTGTTAGAACTGATTAAAAAATCAATAAAGTTTCATGATACAAAATCAACATACAAAAATCAATTGAATTTCTATATACTAACAACAAACTATCTAAAAAATAAAGAAAAATAATCCCATTAACAACAGCATCAAAACAAAATGCTTAGGGGCGCCTAGGTGGCTCAGTCGGTTAAATGTCCGACTTTGGCTCAGGTCATGATCTCGTGGCTTATGAGTTCAAGCCCCACTTCAGGCTCTGTGCTGGAAGCTCAGAGCCTGGAGCCTGCTCTGGATTCTGTGTCTCCCTCTCTCTGCCCCTTCCCCAGCTCACACTCTGTCTCTGTCTGTCTCTCAAAAATAAATAAATATTAAAAAAAATTTTTTTTAAATGCTTAGGAATAAATGTAACTAAGGAGGTGAAAGATCTGTACACTGAAAAATATAAGACATTGATAAAAGAAACTGAAAAAGATACAAATGCGTTAAAATATATCTGTGTTCTTGGATCAAAATTATTAATATTATTAAATTTGTAGTATTAAAATTTCCATACTACCCAAATCTATGGAAAGATTCATTGTAAATCATGAAAATGAAAACAAAAATGGCACTTTTAGCAAAAATAGAAAAACAGTCTTAAAATTCATATGGAAGCACAAAAGACCCCAGATACTCATGGCAGTCTTGAGAAAGATGAACAGAGATGGTACTGTACCGTCCAATGGAATAGATTAGAGATCCCAGACTGATCTTTGATTCTTCCATATGGGACAATGTGGATGAACCTTGAGGGCACTGTGCTAAGAGGAATAATTCAGATAGAGAAGGACTAATACTCCATGATCTCACTTTTATTTGAAATCTATGAAAGACTTTCTCAGAGAAACAGATTAGGGGTTGCCAGGGGCTGAGGTTTGGAGGAAATGATTAGATGTTGGCCAAAGATCAGTAACATTTATAAGATGAACAATTTCTAGAGATCTAATGAACAGTGCAATGACTACAGTTAACGATACTATATTATATCCTTAAATGTCGCTAGGAGAATAGATCTTAAACTTACCACATGTACACAGAAAAGAAGTAACTACATGAAGTTATGTATGTGTTAACCAACCTAAAGTGTGTGTGTGTGTGTATAATTTATATATAAATTCCCAATGAAATATACAATTTGTATATATATAAAATCATATTATATACCATAAACTTATATAATATTATTTGTCAATTATCTCAATGGAGCTGGAAAAAGATGCTGATTACTAGCTATTAGTTTTTCTACTTAACTCAATAATGCCAGAATCTTAGAACACTTTATTCAATTTAACCTCCTCTTGAATAATGTTTTATTTTTATCATTTATTTAATTCTTACACTTTAAATCACCAAAGGTACTATTTTATTCATTTAAAACTCATTTTTATGCCTGCATATTTACCATTTCTGTGACTCTATTTCTCCTAATATTTATGCTGAAGAACTCACTTTAGTATTCATTGTTTAAAAACATAAAACATCCTTATGTCACTATCGTATTTTAAGATAATTATGGTTAATTTTTACTGTATGATTAAGCAGTATATATATGCACTCTAATATTTATGTACACAGTTTCCAACTATGGGGTAACATGAAGAGTGACTTCAGAAACTGTAACACCTGCCCCATGGTAGTGAGAACCCAGACTGAAGATGATAAAAGAACTCAGTCTATCCAAACATCAAGAACTCATGACGGTGAGTAGACTATATTATTGTTTGGGATATATTTTGGGCTTTAATTTGTAAGTTTAACTTATAAAAGGAAGCTAATATGGTTTCATAATTTGAATCAAATATTGTTTTTCAACATTAATTTTTAAAAGAATTTAATTTTTGGATTTTAATATATACCAAAAACTTCATAATGGAAAGAATTTACATTCTTATGTAACAAATATCTTTGTTGTTACCATTCTTATGGAAATATCTAATTTTATGTAATTTTTGAAGTCTATTTAAAATATTGTATAACATCCTTTGAGCTATAATGGACTACATATTTGAACCTAACTTGGGGTGAGAAAAAGAATATGGAATTGGCTTTTCAGTCTTGTTTATAGAGAGCCCTTGGACATAATTGTTTCAATTCACTGTTCTAATAGATGTAAGAGATGTCTGGGGAACTCTAAAATCTCTACTACATGCTAGTGGTCCCCAAACAAGATACATAAAGTAACTGTAGCTGGTAATAGGAAAGTGGGTTAATAGATTGCAAGCTATTAATGATTTCCTGTTGTGAGAGAGACAAGACCAGCTTTGATTAAGAATGAGTTTAATGGTTAAGCCCACTGAGAAAGGAACCATACCCTACAAAATGTGATTAGAGAGGGAGTCTCTTTCCTCTAATGTTATGTATGATACTACTTGAAGAGAACATCAGTAGAGTAACAGTTCTAGCCTTTGCTCTTTTATTCATTCCTTCCCAGTGGCAACTTTGGTGACATGCCCTCATAGTGCCCTCTACAAATGTCCACATTCTAATAATCCCTGGAACCCGCAAATATGTTGTCTTATATATCAAAAGGCACTTCTCAAATGTGATTAAAGATCTTGAGATGGGGAGACTATTCTAGATTATCTGGGTGAGTCCAATGTACTCACAAGGGTCCTTACAAAAAGGAAGCAAGAGGGTCAAAGAAGGAAAAGACAAGGGGATAAAAGAAGTAGAGGTCAGAGCAATGAATTTTTGAAGATGGAAGCAAGGGACCACGAACCAAGGAATGCAAGTGGTTTATAGAAGCTAGAAAAGGCAAGGACCTGTATTCTTAGATCCTCCACAACGAATAGCTGTGCCAACACCTTGATTTTAGGACCTCTCTTCTCCAGAACTGTGACATAATAAATACATGATATTTTAAGCTAGTAAATTTGTGGTAGTTTTTGCAGAAATAAGAAACTAAGATGGAAAGATTGTATCAATTTTGCCCCCTCCCTCCTCCTTCTCCTTGTTCTTTTTTCCTTCTTGTGATCTGCCTGCTTGCAGAGGACATACATTCCATTCTGTGCTTTCATGGCATGATATTTTTCAGGCAGATCCCTGTGGAAACCATTGATTTTTAAACTCTGCCAAGGAGAGTGATTGGCTAAGTGTGTCCAATTTAGTGTTAAAATATTAACACCCTTACTTGTCTAACAGATTTAATGTCCTATTGTTCAACATAAGCATTGTAAGTAATGAGTTCATTTTTTATATACATTTATTTGATTCCAATATCTACTTCTCACTTTTTTCTTCAGTTCAGAAAGGTGAAATATTTGTGCTGTATATGAGCTCTTTCAAATCCCTTCAGTAGTCTCGTAGGTTAGCTAACTGTTTACATGTATGGCTTTGGGCTAGTCACTTAGTATATCTGTATCTCTTTGTCCTCATCTCTAAAATGTGACTAGTCATAACATTTGACCCTCAGGATTGTTACAAGAATCAAATAAATTAACGTTTTGAGGCACCTGGGTGGCTCAGTTGGTTGAGCATCTGACTTCGGCTCAGGTCATGTTCTCGCAGTTTGTGGTTCGAGCCCCGGGTCAGGTTCTTTGCTGACAACTCAGAGCCTGGAGCCTGCTTCGGATTCTGTGTCTCCCTTTCTCTCTGCCTCTGCCCTCCTGGCACTCTGTCTCTGTCTCCCAAAAAAGTGAATACACGTTAAAAAAAAAAATATATATATATACATATATATATATTGGGGTGCCTGGGTGGCTCAGTCGGTTGGGCGTCCGACTTCGGCTCAGGTCATGATCTCGCGGTCCGTGAGTTCGAGCCCAGCGTCGGGCTGTGTGCTGACAGCTCAGAGCCCGGAGACTGTTTCAGATTCTGTGTCTCCCATTCTCTCTGACCCTCCCCCATTCATGCTCTGTCTCTCTCTGTCTCAAAAATGAATAAACGTTAAAAAAATTAAAAAATATATATAATATAATAATAAATATATATAAATATTTATATAAATATATAAATAAGTATATAATAATATAATAAATATATATTATATATAAATAAATATATAATAATATACTAAATATATATTATATATATAATAAAAATATATATGTATAATAAAGTGCCCAGACCAGTGCCTGCTATACAATAAGTACTTTTTCAAGGTTACCAAGAGATAATATTTTGGAAAAAGAACAAGCAGAGATTCTCCATATAGCCACGAGTTAATAGATGTTCTAAAATATTAAATAATACATTTTACAAATTAGTTATTTGCTTAAATGATAGAAATGTTTGTTTTTCTCTGTCTTATGTTTATTGGCATAGCAATTTGAAAATTATGAGGTGGAGATAATATTTAAGCCATTAGAATTTTTATTTTAAAGTATTATTGAGCACAGTATGACAAATTGAATGTTCTTGTCCAGGAATTCTGGCTAAAACTGTTAAAGAGCAGGTTGTCTCAAAACAGTTTAATTGATCTGGATAGCTGTCTCTTTTCATATAAATCATACATGCTTATCAACCTTCTCTGTCCTTGTCATGCTGACACTATTGATAGCATAATATTAATATACATATTCTAGGTCTGGGGGTCACTTGAGAGTGAATTACAGTCTTGGAAGGACCTCACAGGTCATCTTAAGCACAGCTGTTCTTTTATTTTGTTTTCAGCTCTTGCCTTAGGAAAAAGCTTTCCAAAACATTTACGTTTCTCCTGTTTGCACCCAGTATCTGATAAAACAGGAAATAAGCACAGTATTCTCCACACATCTTTAAACAGGACTCTAGATCCTATTTCACAACTAAGAATTTAAGTTTTGTTGACAACCATTTCAACCTCAGTTCAGGAACTTAGTTTATTAGAAACTCTAGAAATGATACCGTTATCCAGCAATTGTTTTATATAATCTTTTTTCAGGCTTTATTTCATTACAGCAAATTTTAACAAGAGACTTGGGGATGGCACTGGAATTTTTTGTTCCATTGAAAATTCACTTAAATGGGGAAATTCCCCCAAAATGATACAGTACCAGTATCTACTAAGCAGATTTTAGACGAAGATACTTAAGATGAAGAATTTTTCTCACTGATACAAAGTAACAAAATGACGTAACAATGTTAGTGATAGTTGACTATGACTGACATCCTCTATACTTGGGCAATTGAACTAAATGTTGGTAGATGGAATAAATTAAAGAAAATGGCAACCCATTTCGTCTTTTGGGTGACTCAAATCTTCCTTTTATTGAGCAGTTGCAAAACACATTAGAACATCTCTTTTTGCTCCTTTTCTCACCTATCAACCTTACACATCTAAATGTTTGAGAATTGCAGCAATTCCCAACATATCTGTGAAGTGAAATTTGTGTCAACATCTGTCTGATGAATTGAGCAGGTGAATTGTGAGCACTTTGCTGAAGAATATAAGGTGGTATACCTCTTTGTTGAAATAAACTGGCTCTTACTTCTGGTGACTTCTACTCTGGTTAAATTTTTTATGTTTAACTGATGGTAAGAGATTTATAATGGCTCAAATAAGGTATGTTATTTAAGTAGCATTTTTCCTTACTTGGCTCTACTTTTCTTTCTGTTCAGCTGCTTTTGAAATGAAGACTCAGGCCCTTTCACTCTGAGTCCATTTGCTGCACCTGGTGTTAATAGAGATTTTCAAAATTTCTTTTTTTTTCAAAATATTTTTTGTAAGACATGGAGTAGTTTCTCAGTAAACTTAAGAGGCACAACAAATGTATTGAACTTTCATTTTAATCAAGATATGTTTACTCAGTAGAGTTAGGAAGTAATACTAAAGGTAGGTCTTCTATGCAATAGGGATGTTTCTTTCAGGCATCATTTCACTATTTAATCTAGTAGTTTTGCATAGCAAATCCCACTCTTGCTATTACAGCCTTAGATTATAAAGGAATTTTAGAGAAAGCTATTCGAAAGTGTTTTCACTACAGTTGAACTGAACATTCCAAATCTCTGCATTTATATGACTGAGCAGAAAAATAATACCTGCTAATTCATTACCTAATTGAATGGCTAGGAAAGACTAGAGCTGTGGTTGCAGAATTTGCAAATAAGAAATCTCATTTTCACACACTGACTTCAATTCACCCAGATTGTGTTTCCTAATTCGAAGTGTTCCGGTTCTCCCTAAAATCTGCCTCCGTATTGTCATATATGTCCCAATCAGATGGTATTTCCAACATCTTGAACTCTAAGATCCTTGACTGAATTTGGGATGGCATGGCACAACTTGAACCTTGGGATCCACTCCTAACTCTCTTTTCTGTGTATCTATGTAGCTACTCTTCCATGGAATGGAGCTCCTTGGTCTCCTGATGTATCCCTTTTCCTCAATCTAATGTCCACCCCTTTTTATCATTCGATTTTCTTTCTGCTAGCTTCACCTATTGACCTAAACATTCAGTTTCCATTGGTAATCATTCAACCCACTAATTTCTGCTCTTGCTGTCTTGGGTTTTATGTAGGACTCATTTTGTAAATTACCAAACCTGACCTATGCAACCGGTCTACATTTTGCTATCTACACTTTGAAAAATCTGAAATCTAGCC
Source organism: Panthera onca (assembly GCF_046562875.1). Taxonomy (NCBI): domain Eukaryota; kingdom Metazoa; phylum Chordata; class Mammalia; order Carnivora; family Felidae; genus Panthera; species Panthera onca. The sequence continues at coordinate 64,683,173 of NC_138341.1, read as the reverse complement.
TGTGCTCAAACCATACCCAGGAGTTCCACACCTATATTTTTATTTGCCTACTGAACATTCCTGTCTTCATGTTTCATAGACATTTCAAAATCAACACATTCAAAACTTTTTGCCTCCGCACCTCCCCCCTCCTGTACTTTCACCTTTGGTTAATAGAAAAACCATCTTCAGTTTAAGTGGCCACAAATTATTGCCTATCACAGTAAGCTCTTACTAAAGAAATGGGATTTTAAAGTCTCTGTTTATGATTTTATGTGTAGTGTATTCCATTTAAATCTTCTGTTCAGGCTCTTAAAATACAAATATTCTGAAATGGATGTCATCATATATTTCCAATGAATAATAGCAATAATTTTAGAGCAATCTAATATTATGTATGTATGAGAAATAAGAATAAAGAATTGCATTTAAATAAGAAATTCAGTTATATTAAGGAGTCTCCCAAATCATTAACATCTACTTGATTTTACAAAACATTTATCATAGATATTATTTATATTTTTTCATTCCTAACACAATTTTGGATGAGAGGCTTTACACTGAAAAACATTCATTTTCTACCAAAAGCATTTATTAGTTCTGACAAACCATCTGAGACATGTTCAGAATGTTAACTAACAAATAATACATTTTTTTCAAGCATGTTATAAAAAAATACATGTCCCAAATCTCATTTCCTTTGCTTAAGATTAGTCTTCTAGCTGAGAGATAATACTCCCTCCTAAAATAATCATTTTTTAATTTTGGTTTACTTCATATCTTGATTAATAGTCTCATAAGTGAAAACAAAATTTCTGTTTGAAAGGAATCAGGCTTTATCTTTAAAAAGAAAAAATCATAACACAAATGTATATACCTAATTTAACTATTAACTGCTACCATATCAAACTTAGGAAAACCTTTAATTCTTATTCTGTTAGAGATATACAAAATAATTAAATCTCTCAAGCACTTTTAGTTTTGCTTTTTAATTTTCTTTACTTTCTGTGACTTTACCAGTTCTACACAGCTTTATGAAAGAACAGTGCCCCCCAAATCATTTTTCAAATAGTTTATTTCTAGGGAAAAGGTACATACCTATCATTTCAGGATAGCTGAAATTTTATGCTAACTTACATCACCAGCAGGAAAGTTAAAAGCAGTAATATTTGTTAATTTCCATATATATATATGTTACACATAATATTTAGGATACATGATTGTGATCCCTTTTAGTTCTTGAGTTGTTTTTCATTGAAAAAACCTAACATTGATTTGTGCAACATTTTTTATTCTACTACAAATAGCCTATTTTCTTTCCATGCTGGATGCTTTCCTTCAAATATAATTTCTGAGCTTCAAATAGGAAACATAATTTTGCCCTGGATGTTCCCTTGACTTCTAGAATAGCAAATGATGCTATATTCATGTCTGGAAATGACTACACTTAAAGTCTCTGTATTCAGTCAGCCAGCTAGTTTTGATATTCACCAGCTGGGTGGCCTTAGGCCAGTTGCTTAACTTCTCAACATAAAATTAAGATACGAGTACCTATTTCATAGTCTTAGTTTGGATTAATATGTGTTAATATATATAAAGTGCTTAGAATAGTGCAGAGCACATAAATGGTCAATAAATATTAGTTAAAGTTAAGTTAAAAAGTCTATATGAAGAAAAAATATAAACTGTAAACATATTCCAGCTTCCGTAATTTCTCATTTGCTCCATTCTAAGAAGGAACATTAAATCATATGATGTGGTTCAAAATGCTTCTTTCTAGCCTATATAAATTGGGAGCAATGACTTCATTCTTTTTTTCCTTTAAAAAAATTTTTTAAGTGTTTATTTTTTTTTAATTTTTTTTTTAATGTTTATTTATTTTTGAGACAGAGAGAGACAGAGCATGAACGGGGGAGGGGCAGAGAGAGAGGGAGACACAGAATCGGAAGCAGGCTCCAGGCTCTGAGCCATCAGCCCAGAGCCCGACGCGGGGCTCGAACTCACGGACCGCGAGATCGTGACCTGAGCTGAAGTCGGACGCTCAACCGACTGAGCCACCCAGGCGCCCCAGTGTTTATTTATTTTTGAGAGAGACAGAGCATGAGTGGGGGGAGGGCAGAGAGAGAGAGAGGGAGACACAGAATTCAAAGCAGGCTCCAGGCTCTGAACTGTCAGCACAGACCCCAATGTGGGGCTTGAACTCATGAACGGTAAGATCATGACCTGAGCCAAAGTCAACACTTAACCGACTGAGCCACCCAGGCACCCCACCTCCATTCTTTATCTTTATTTCCTTAAGGACAAGCTTTGTTTCTTTACTCTTATCTAGATCATGGACAAACCAGTTAGGGGTGAGGAGAAGAGAGTTGGAATAATTACCCACAGTTTAAGACAAGAGTCGTATTATTACAAGTTGTCTGTGAATGGGTTGTTTAAATTACCACAGAAGACTTACAACTTAGTTCATAGTCTTAGATACAGAAGGCAACATGCTGGGGGGCTAGAAAAGATTATGTACTAGTCACTAGTCACTCAATAATTTATTATTAAAGCCTTATACTCAAAAACCTTGCTCTTAAGAATATCAAAATGCTACATAGATTTCCATTGGAACCAATATGTAAGTTGAAATAAAAAGTTAAATGTATTTGTGAATCTAGCTTCAAATACTAGTGACATAATTATTATATCTCTCTTTCTTTATTGTGCATGAATTCAGAGCCAGAATTCACTGAGAATATGCTATAGGCAAAATGCATTATATTAAGCCAGGTGGATTTGATCCAAAGAAGCATTGCCAAATACAGATGTTATTTCTCAAAATGAGTGTAACTGATTTATTCTACAAGTGAAATGGAAAAATGATTAGATGTATATTAATAGTATATTTTTGGAACACCTGGGTGACTCAGTCAGTCAAGTGTCTGACTCCTGATTTCCGCTCAGGTCATGATCTCACGGTTGGTGGGATTGAGCTCTGTGTCTAGCTCTGGGCTGACAGCGCAGAGCCTGCTGGGGCTTCTCTTCCTCTCTCTCTGCCCCTCCCCTGCTTGTTCCCTCTCTATCTCAAAAATAAATAAATAAACTGAAAAAAATAGCAGATTCTCCACTCATTTATGCCTGCTTAATTTAAATTTTTTCAAGTGTTTATTTATTTTTTGAGAGACAGAGACATAGCACAAGAGACACAGAATCCGAAGCAGGCTCCAGGATCTGAGCTGTCAGCACAGAGCCGGATGTGGGGCTCGAACCCACGAACCATGGGATCATGATCTGAGCTGAAGTCCAATGCTTAACTGACTGAGCCAGCCAGGCACCCCTATGCCTGCTTAATTTTAAAATAATGTTTTCTATGTATGTGTGCAGCCAGGAATATTTCAATTAACATTCCAGTAATGTAGTTTATATCCTATATTGAACCAGATTTCCAGTTGACTAGATTTTAAGTCTACTGTAAAAGCTTTATTGAGATATAATTCACATGCTATATAATATATTCATTTAAATTTCATAATTTAGTGATTATTTGTATAGTCACAGATATGCACAAATATCACCACTGTTAATTTTAGAACATCTTATTCACCTAAAAAATAAAATAACATTCATACCATATAGTTATGAACCCTCCCCCACTTCTTCTATCATACCACTTGACTCCAAGCAACTATTAATCTACTTTCTGTCTCTACAAATTTGCCTTTTCTGGCATTTCATATAAATGGAATCATGTGATACATGGACTTCCCTGACTGGCTTTTTTCACCAAGGATAATGTCGAAGTTCATCCATGTTATATCATGTAACAGTGATCCATTGCTTGTTCACGGCCAAATAATATTCCATTGCTTTAATCTGTTATTTTTTATATCTATCAATAAGTGGACATTTGGATTATTTATAGCTTTTGATATTTTAATCTGCTATAAAAACTTATGTGCAAGTTTTTGGGTGGACATAAGTTTTTACTTCTCTTGGGTATATATAAAGGAGTGGAATTGTTGGGTTGTATGACATTTTCTGTTTTATGTTTGAGGAACTTTCAGACTGTTTTTCAAAGTGGCTGCACAATTCTGTATTCCAATCATCAGTGCTTCAAGGTTCTACCTTTTCCACATTCTCACCAACATTTGTTATTATCTTTTTTTTTTATTTTAGCCTGCCTGTTGAGTGTGAAGTGATGGTATCTTATTGTGGATTTGATTTGTACTTCTCTGATGCCTAATGATGTCAAGCATTTCTCAGTATGCTCAATGTCTTCTTTGAGAGATGTCTATTTAGATCCTCTGTCCATTTTAGTTTTGTCATTTTTTTAAGTTTATTCATTTTGAAAGAGAGAGAGCATGAGTCAAGGAGGGGAAGAGAGAGGGGAGGAGAGAGAGAATCCCGATGCAGAGCTCGATCTCACCAACTGTGAGATGGTGATCTGAGCTGCAATCAAGAGTTGGACGCTTAACCTACTAAGCCACCCAGTATGCCTCCAAATGAGTTTTAAAACCAGATGATTTCCATAAAGAATTTCCATGAAGAATCCAGCTGACTGGTTCAATTAATTTAGTGAAGTCTATTTTTCCATTCAGTATGAAGCCTTTGATGTTGTTTTTCAGAGAATGCAGCCTAGATACGGCCACAGACACCTTGGGATAGCCTTGCCTTCGGTGCAGCTCTCTGTCCCTATCCACACCGCTAATTAGCTGGTTGTCTATTGTTTACAATAATGCTCTGAAACCTGATTTGCTCACAGACTGATCCAATAGCAAACCCAGACTCCTTTGAAGAGATAGTTCCTGTGGTTAGTGTTTGTTACTTGTCCTCACCCAGAAAGGCTCCCTCCTATCTCTTTTCCTCATTTCTCTCTTGCAAGTGAAGCTGCCTAACATTTAGCCTATATTTTCAATAAATCCATCTTATCCCAATTGTCTTTTATGACAGTCCTCACGGTTTTTGAGTGCCCTTAGACTTAAGCTTCTTCGTTAAACTCTGTTGCAAATTGTCACTTCCTATGAAAAGAGATTAGGCATTTTCTGTACTATGGCCTGCTTCTCACCAGAGTAAAATCTTTGTGCCATGTCTCTGGTGCTGGGGATGGGACAATGGTGTTCTTCACTCTGAATGACAACCCCAATTAAGAACTGAATATTTCCTTGGAGTGGGAGGGCAACAGCCCTAGGTCTCCTTGGCTTCCCACTCCTGGCTTGGAATCCCTGATCCATAAATTAAGGCAAGAGGGAAGAAGACTCCTATCTTCAGTGCTATAATGTCCAAGGTAGAACCTTCATCTCACCAGTGGGGGTTGAGTGGCAAAAGGCATCTCACTGATCTGCATTCCCAGAACTCAACCTCAGTAACAAGTAGCTGGGGGCATCAGGAGAAATTGTGATGTCCAGACTCTTTTGGGAATATACCCCTCTGACTGGAAGCTGTAGGTGGTGAGGGAACCTTGCATTCTGGCTATACCAGTCTAAAATTGGAGTTTCCATCTCACTGACCTGAGAAGGGAGAGATGGAGTGAGTCTTACTTCAAAAATCACAGGCTCTTACTGTTCTTCCTGAATTTTAGTAGATTTTCTTGAACAAATGTTTCTCCATTTGCTGTATGCCCTTAGGAGTATTTTCAAGGACTTTAATGGTTACAATTTTATTTTTAGCAATTTTCACCAATTTTGCTGGAGAACATGTCCACAGAGCTAGAAATCCTTTTAAGTTCTGAGTTTTGTACTAATAGAAAGTCTATAAGGAATACACTGAAAATATTGCTTGAGGCATTATCCAGCTTAATACTGTTAAAAAAAAAAAGCAAACTAGATACTTTTTTCTAACAGACACTCTTAAAATAGCCATTACATTTTCCTTTACTGTGAACTTAACTTTAATATCACAATTGAACATGACCCAAAAGATGTTCTGCTATGTTTACTGTATATTATTTAAGAAATATCATGAACTAGTTATTAGTAAATTTTGAGTATGCTACTACTCACTTTCAAAATGTGTATTAATATTTTTCATAAAAATATTGAAAATTACCTTGATATTTAAAATATAATACATTCCTGTCCTCTTCATCCTTTTTAAAATAATTTCTTTAAAAATAACCCACCTAGTTCAACATTTCCCAAACCGAAATCCTGTTCTGGTCATTGAACAATTTCCAATGTTCCAAAATCAATTTAGCTACCAAATAACAGCATCAATTATCTATGCTGTGGAATGAAATTATTTTAAATAAGTTTTAAACACGTGAGTAAGTTCTCAAATATTGTGAAAAGGTCTATTCAGGTATTAAGAATATTTTTCAAAGCAGTATGGAGTTTCCTCAAAAGTTCAAAATAGAACTACCCTACAATTGAGCAACTATACCACTAGGTATTTATCCAAAAGATATCAAAAATACTGATTTGAAGGTACACATGCATCCCAATGTTTTACAGCAGCATATCAACAATAGACAAATTATGGAAAGAGCTTAAATGTCCATCAACTGATGAAAGGATAAAGAAATTGTGATATATATAAATGGAATCTTATTCAGCCATCAAAAAGAATGAAATCTTGCCATTTGCAAAAATATGGATGGAGCTCAAGTTTAATAAGCTAAGCAAAGTAAGTCAGAGAAAGACAAATATCATATGATTTCACTCATGTGTGGAATTTAAGAAACGAAACAGATGAACATAGGGGAGAAAAAAAGAGAGGCAAACCAGAAAATAGACTCTGAACTATCGAGAACAAGCTGAGGATTGCTGGAGGGAAGGTGGGCAGGAGGATGCGTTAAATGGGGGATGGGTATTAAGGAGGGCACTTGTGAAGAGTACTGGGTGTCATACGTAAGTGATGAATCACTAAATTCTACTCCTGAAACTAATCTTACACGATATGTTAACTAACTGGAATTTAAATAAAAACTTGAAAATAAAAATAAAAATAAATTTCTAAAAGTAAAAATGCCAAAAAAAGAATATTATTCAAATTTCCAGAATTCATCTTGTGTGGTATGAAATGAAAGGGAAAGAAATATTTATTTGGTTTACTATCCTATTTTTTCCTATTATTTTCTCCTATTATTGAAAATACATATCTATACAATAAAGAGTGTACTTTTTTTTTTTTACCTCCTCTCTTACCTGACACTTAATTTTGCAAAATATTTTGTGGGTTTTTTTTTTTCTATGTAACTAATATTTATTGAGAAATTTGGTCCTAAGTGATCAAAAGAGGAACATGATTTTTTTTTTTAATACAACCACCTTTAAAATAAAACTTCTAGCACCATTTGCATTTCTTTGCAAAGAAACAGTATGAACAAAGAGGTTGGGTAGGTGCTTCTTCTAGAGATGACTGCATTCTTTTTCTTGCTGATTTTATATTTTAGTGGAAAATATATTAGTATTCGTAGGGAGAAAATGATGGGGAAGATCTGAAATGATTAACTGATGAATTCTGGTGTTGAAAGGAGAATTGAAATCAAATGATTTTTGCTTTAAAATAATCTGAAGAAAGAGATATGTAACAGCTCTGTGCTCACAGGAATCCAGATGTGCCAATTTTTGAAACTGTGTGCTCCTAATTTATTTCAAGTGATATGTTTGGTGGATTCGTTTTCTCTCTTTTTACATAAGAAATTTTATTTTTTTTACATTTTTGTTTTCATTTATACCATGATACTAAATTGTTCCCAGTTAACCTTTAATAAGAAAGATGATTGTTAATTACTATTTTCTTCGGTGTCCTCTCATCATTTAAAATCACTTTTCTATGTAGTACCAGGTGACTTGTACTTGTTTTCCTAAAGAAGAACTTGCCTCCTGAGAATTTAGTTGTTCCTTAATCTAAATTAATAGCAGCATTAATCAGGATTTAATGTGGGGAATTACTTACAATTAACAAAACCCTTTTTATTATTCTGTTTAATTAAATCCTTATCATTTGTTGAAATAAATGACCCTAACTTAGTTGCTATATACCTATATCTTCATGGTGCACGTGTATACACACACACACACACACACACACACACACACACACACGTGTCACATCTCATCACATTTATGGAAATGTTCCAAAGCCATAGAATTCAAAAAAAATTTTACCATACCGTTTTCAGAGTGCCCTAGAATTAAATATATGAGCTTTTGGGATTACTTTCTTTGATGTATGAACACCCCTGGAAATTTATATTAATATTAATATCCAGGTATTAAAATATTTGCTATCTTCAGTTACACCTGGTAGAACTATAATGATTGTCAGTCATTTAGGAAGTGATATAATTCAGATGAGATCCAACATTCAAAATGATGAATATTGAGGACAAATGTTTCAGTAGCAGCAAGTAGGGATTGTTGGGGTGTGTGAGCAGTCATTACAGTTGTTAACACTACCATAACTCACGATTCATTTCACAAATAGAAAATTACTTTTTAAAAATAATTTCTCCAGTTGTACCAGGTTCTTAGTTACAAGGTTTTCTCCTACATTCTGCATTCTAAACATACTGTGTATCTACATCTAGCCTCCATGGGGTACTTCCAAGATAATCATTTCCAAAACGAGTATGCACAAAGCTCTGTGATCTGGGCTAGAGTGCACACTGACTTAAAGTGAGTAATCTGGGGTACCTGGGTGGCTCAGTCAGTTGAACATCTGGCTTTGGCTCAGGTCATGGTCTCATGGATTGTGAGCTGGAGCCAGACAGCTCAGAGACTGGAGCCCGCTTCGGATTCTGTGTCTCCCTCTCTCTCTCTGCCCTTTCCTGCTTGTGCTCTGTCTCTGTCTCTCTCTCTCAAAAATAAATAAACATTAAAAAGAGATTTAAAGTGAGTAACTGGTTCTGAAGGAGTTTATAGGAAAGCTAGAGAATCAAACTATATATATATATATATATATATATATATATATATATATAATGATTAGAAAAAAGACTGCCTATAACAATAATATTAATAATAAAAGATCATTTATGTGGTACATTTTAAATATTTCAAAGAATATTTTATATAATTCAATAACACATTTAACTATATGTTATAATTCCCATTTTATAATTGAGAAAACCAGAGCTCAAAATATAAGCTGCCTAAATTCACACAGTTAATAAATGGCAGAGCCTGGATTCAAATTCGGTATATTTCTTTTTATATACACTGTCATTAAGAGCTGAGTGTTCTGGTTTCTCCACTCTGTTTTACAGTTCCCTTACTATTCCTGATAATATTTCTGCGGGTTTTTTTGCAAAGAAAAAAAGCACTCTGAGATGAACACTATAAAATCCAATCTTTTCCCATCACCAATAGACATCACTTTTGCTTGATATGCTTTGTTCACATTTCGCATACTTCCACTGAATTTATTTTCCACTGAATACCAGTGATGCCTTTTTCTTAGGACTTCTAACTAGAGCGATTGTAAGGACATGCTAAGAACATCAAATTAAGTGTTTTATAATTAGTTATCAGAAGCCATGGCTCTCTTAAAACCCATGTTGATCACGTATTCCAAAATTGTTTTTAAAAGACAAAATTATTGTGTCTCTGTAGTCCATCCCAGCACTACTGTTCTGCCTTCCAACACCTTTCATACTAGGCCCTTCCTTAACATTCCTACTGCTACCACCTCTTCTGGGCCATCATTACATAAAATGTGGATGGTGACCATTGCTAAACAACTAGATTCTGTGTATTTCCAGTTTCTCAACGCAATCCACCCTGAACACACTGCCACAGTAGTCTTCCTAATGCAGTAACTTGCAGTAGCCAACAATATTCTATGGATCTATATTACCTCTGGCATAAAGTCTAACTTGGTAGCAGCTAGAAACTCAAATGTTCAATTAACAAAAGAGAAGTAAATAACTAAAAAACCAATATTTCTACGGGATAAAACTCCCTTAGGGAGAACATTAGTATTAGTTTGCGAGGGTTTCCAGAACAAGGTACCACAGCCTGAAACAAAAGAAATGTATTTTAAAAATAATTTCTCCAGTTGTACTGGGTTCTTAGTTACTCCTGAAACTAATATTACACTATATTCTGTTTTTTTTCTATAGCTTCTTATCTCTTATTACCGATCTATCTATCTATCTATATAGATATATATCTATCTATATATACCTAGGTATATATAGATAGATAGGTATATATAGATAGGTATATATAGATATATAGATATAGATATTACAGAGATATGCCTATATATATATCTATATACAGATATATACATATATATATGTATATACACATATATATATACCTATACCTCTCTTATTACAGAGATAAGAAGGAGAAAAAACTTCTAGTTGGAATAAAAATTTGCGCCATATTTTTGAAGGATAAAACTGAGGCTAAATTGAGGCAAAATTTAGCAAGTAGTCAAATGTGATTAAAACTGTTATGGACTGAACTGTGTCCCCCTGTACCAGATTCACATATTGAAATCCTAACTCCCACTACTCAGACTATATTTCTAGATAGTGTCTTTAAAGAGATTATTAAATTAAAGGTCATTAAGATGGGCCCCAATCCAGTATGACTGGTATCCTTACAAAACAAGATTAGGATACAGGCATACACAGAAGGAAGACCAAGTGAAGACAAGGAAAAGCTGTCTATCTATCTACAAGCCAAGAAGAGAGGAGTTAGAAGTCAATCCTGGCAAACATCTTGATCTTCAATTTCCGGCCTCCAGATTTCTGCAAAATACATTTCTTTTGTTTCAGTCTGTGGTACCTTGTTCTGGAAGCCCTCGCAAACTAATACTAATGTTCTCCCCAAAGGAGTTTTATCCACTCACAAAAGTGGGTGAAGACAAAAACATTCATGATTGCCAATTGAGTACTGAGTATATTTTAAAAGTAGGAAATTCTCCCCAATACTTTATTTGGATATTAAATAGAAACATTAAGTTCTGCATAAATAGAAAAAAAATGGAATAAATGGAAAGCAGTTCTTATTCATGGAAAAAACAAGTTTAAGAGTAATATATAAAATATAATCTCATATAATAATAAACCCTTTGAACTCTTTTTGCTTATTTTATTTGCATGTTCTCTTGGATATCACAGTTTTTAATAGTAGCATAGCTTATAATTCATTTCAAACTGGAAATTTCCTTTTTAAAAGTAATTTTTTCAGTTGAATTGCTTCTCTTTCAGTCCCTAGAAAGTTTGTTTTTATTTATTCTTGCTAGTTATCTATTTCTGTTGTACATAACCCCTTAAACGACCTTATATAAATTTTTCATCACTTTATAATCTGTTCCAAGTATTTATTCTTCTATTCTTATGCTTTTTATTTTGATCAAGATTAGCTTATTTTCCTCTTAATGCTGAAATAACTCTGCTGCTACTTCTGGTAGTGCGTTAATATGAACATTAAACAGGAGGAAAATTAGAAGCACATCTTTTTTACTGCATTATCAGCACTGGGATGATTTCTGAGTTACTAGTTCAGTCAAAAAGTATTTAATAATCTGTTTACTTCCTTGAGTCTATGCAGCGGACTGTAATCTCAAGATCAATGGCCCTATCTGTCTTTACCACTCTATCCCTAGCACCCCAATACTTGACATATGATTGGTTAAATTAAGAAATAAACTTTGTAGACATTTTTGAAAATGTACAGAAATTTTTTTAAGCAAATATTACTCAGGACTTAATATAGCTAATACAGGAAATTTTCAAAGCAATGTTTGTAAGTTTAAGACAAATAATTTGCTTATGTCAATTAGAAGATATTTTTAATGGATATGAAAAAACAGGTGAAAAACATAAAGGGAAAAATTGTGCCATTCCAATTATAAGTGCTGAATGTCCTTGGTATTTAACCTATGGTCCACGGACCTGCACATCAGCATCACCTAGGAGGTTGTCTGAAATGCAGAATCTCAGGCCCTATCACAGACCTACAGAAATAGAATCTATGTTTTCATAAGATCATCGGGTGATTTGTTTGTACATCAATATTTAGGAAATGCTCTTGATGGACATCAAATAATGTAGATATTCAAAAGAGGCCAAAGAGTCAGGAAAGACCTCATAAAGGTGCTCAGTGAAGTCACATAAATAGATATGATAGACATGCTCCAGAACTCTGAGAACTTTCTAGACATAAACTAAAGTTTTACAACATTGTTGGTTTTCCTTGTACTTAATTTATATTAAACTGCTTATATTCATTAGAAGTAAGAGAATAAAGAGTATCCTTCTTTCAAGCTTTTAGTGTTTGAACAATCTATTCTAAAATCCTGAATACTCCCTTATATGAAACTTTTAAATTATATGAGCAACAATTAGACATCATTGAGAATTGTATCAATTGAATGGTATAATTAGGTGGTGTGAAATTAAAGAAGCAGCAGAGACAATATATAAGCAGAGGACTGAGAACCTTAAGGTTGGTGCTGGTAACTGTGGAGTACCAAGTCCCCTGAAATGATTAACTGCCCGTTAATCTTTCATGAATATATACTATATGCAGGTAACATTAAATTTCTATTTGCTCATTAACTTGAGGCACTTGAATCACAATAGCATGAAAAAGGCATAAACTATAGATCAAATTATAGCAGCTGCATGTAATTTTTGGACTGATCTTATTTTTGTATTCATATTCTCTTCTAACAGACTGAATCATTATCACAAGGTCATCTTAATGATGTTGGACATTTAAGAAACTCACTGGTTTAAGGACAGTACTAGTTGTTAAAAATAATTAATTATTAGTTAAATAAAAATTGATGCTTTTTTAAGTACATGATGCAATGGCTCAGCATTGTATAAAGCCAGTATCAACTACACACATGAATTGTGGAGGGTAATGAACAGGTAACACAAAATCAAGAATAATCCAAAATCCCTTTGTATATATCATTGCAATACAGTAAGTGATTTTTCACATCTGACTAGCCGTTCCAATTTGCTTCTGTAAAGCAGTACTAAGATGACAATATAATTTCTAATCAGTATAAACATAACATGATAGTTGGGTGCATACTGGAAATATGTAAGGGATGCCTGACTACATAGAATGGAGAAGTTAATTTAGAACAGAAACTTTATCATAATAATAACTGTAATAATTTCATTATCATATTAAGCTTATGTTTATAGATTTAAAATAATCTCTAATATAAGATTGAGACTGATAGGAATGCACTGACATTCTGTAAGGATGCTAATCTTAGACAGATGTCGTCATTCCTGCATATGCTTTATCCTTCGGAAGAAATTGATTCATGATAAGGACATTCATACACAGAGTGCCTCAAATATCCCATAGTACATATTTCATGTTTCCCTATTTATTATGTCAGCTTTTTTGTAAAGTTTAACTATTGTCATTATAAATGAAGATTGTTTTGACTTAATACAATCAATACATTGTACATTCTCTATACATTCTCTGTACATTCTCTATACAATGAATTTATAACAGTATTAATGCTAGGATTTGGAGCATTTTTTAAAGTTTATTTATTTATTTTGAGAGAGAATGAGAATCCCAAGCAAGCTCCACACCGTCAGCACAGAGCCTGACCATGGTGCTCAAACTCACAAACTGTGAAATTATGACCTGAGCCGAAACCAAGAGCCAGATGCTCAGCTGACTGAGCCACCCACCCAGATGCCCCAGATTTGGAACATTTTTAAAATAGATGCATGTATTTTGGTGTTCTGTTCTCAGTCATTGCTATTATACAATTAATATTACTTCTTAATTAGTTATTTTACGCTGAATTGGGATTGCACTTAACCTCTGGCATTAACTTTTCTGAGACAATATTATATTGAAAGAGTATTAACTTTCTAAGCATTTATTAAGCTATCCTCCTTCCTTTAATTGATATTAAATTATAATGTCATGATAACAGAACTAATATGTTAACAATTAACCATGAAGCATCTAATTTGGAAACTAAGTCAAAGAGTAAGTTCATTTTAGTATGAATATTTTAAGCAAAACTGACATGAAAAACAAACTGAGCCTAGCCTTACAAATTATCTTGCCTTTCCCCTTTGCTTTAATACATACAAATTAAAAATTCAATGCCTTTTCATTTTGAAAAACTAGTGCGGGCTCTCTTATATAGCCCAATCCTGGTGATACTACAGAAGAGGAAATCTCTTATATCCCCAGGTCTAACAATGAAAAAAAAGGATCGGGGGGGGGGGGGGGGGGGCGCCTGGGTGGCTCAGTCCGTTGAGTATCTGGCTTAGTCTCAGGTTCGTGGGTTCAAGCCCCGCATCAGGCTCTGTGCTGACAGCTCAGAGCCTGGATCCTGCTTCAGATTCTGTGTCTCCCTCTCTCTCTGCCCTTCCCTCCCTCATGCTCGCTCTCTCTCTCTCTCTCTCTCTCAAAAATAAACATTAGAAAAAAGAATTTTAAATGATGGAGTGGGGGTAATCTCCTTAGGAAGGAGAAGGTGTGGAAATGAAGTGATAGCCCAGAAAGGAAGACGTTATTGACAGGAAAGGGGATAAAACCACTTCTTCCTTTCCTTCCCATTGTTTTTTCCCCCACCTTGCTCATTTCATTGCCTTATTACAGCTTAAGAAAGCAACACTGCCCGACCACACAGCCAGTTTGTCAGGGAAACATCAGGGCATGCCCAGATCCACTATGGCAAGTGTAGGTGAGCTGGCCCACACCTGAGAATTTGCTCTTGTACATCCTCCGTGGTTTGAGACAAACTGCAGTCTGTATTGGAGCTTTCCAGTCTCCTCATTTCCTGAACACCAGAAAGAGAAGCTAGGTCATGAGGCTCAGTACCTTCCCAGAGGTAACGAACACTATTGGTCACAAAGACTGAAAATCATGAGGATATTTGGAGGTGAAGTTGGAAACTAATGTGTCACCAGTGAAATTTCAAGCTCTATGGGAGACAAAGTAGCATATAACAGAGTCCCCAGAAAACGGAATTTGGGGCCAAACTTATGTTCTAAAACTACTGTAATGTGTAATCCCCATGATCTATGAGAGAGGGTTAGGGAAAGTGAGGCAGTGAAGTGTAGGAAGCAAATACAAGGTGATTCATTATGGTGCTGGCCACACTGGCATATAACATTCCCTCCATAAGCTTCTGCTTTTGACACTAAATGGCCATAAACGTGACATTTAGTGTCTCTGGTGTCAGTGTCAGCTCAGACCCCATATCAAACAGCCCTCAAAATGTTTTCAGGTTTTGTCAAATGGCTGCTGATATTGGTGGAAGTATTAAAACATGCATTTTCAATGGGTGTGATAGCACCCGTGAGGGGCCAGAAATTGGTTCTAGGTGGTGGTGGGAAGGGGTTCCAAAAACCCATAACCTAAGTAAGATGTGTATGCATAGAGTTAGGGCCAGTTGCATAATTTGCAATGCCTTGTGCCAAATGAAAATGCGGGGCACAGTATTTAAAAGCAGGAAAAGAGTGCCACTAAAGATATTAAAATATATGGCTTTTTCCTTTTGTCTGCACTCTAGTTCTTTGCTTGTGATGGTGTTTATTTGCTGTGTAATGCCATTCAAAATAAAGAAAAATGAAAAATTTAAATTTTGGGATGAATTTCTCCTTCATCTTTACATCGTGCAATCACCATTTTAAACGCAAATGCAAGGCCAGTCTATTTAAATCCTATGTGGAATCACTAAAATTACACAATCTGTGTTTCACAGCTCGTATATACATATGTATTTTTTTTTTTTTTTGACAGCACACTAGAAACATTGAACAAAACTGTCTTCCAAAGTGGGGGATTTATGTACTGGCTCTTCTTTCTCTCCTATTGATTAAACATTTACTTCTACGGAGTTAACTCCTCACACACTTTGAGGTTCTATCACTTGGTCTTTTTACCAACTGCTGTTTGAAATGTATTGAAGTTTCTCTTTTGCACCTATTTTCATGCGTGTTCCACATGCTTTTAAGAAGAAGCTTTATTTTCTAGCATTGGTGCACAAAGTGGGATGTCTATTATATATCTTTGTATATCTACCTTTAAATTAAGTCATTTAGGACTCCTTAGACTTTTTACTTATTTAATTTGCATAAATAAAGGTATTCTAAAATCCCTCCTTATCATAACTCTTCTATCTTCATTGTAAATTATAGTCTTTACTATTATAAATTAGCTCTCTTGTTTAATAATGCTTTGCTTTGCCTAAATTCAGCCTCGTCAGAGATTATGTTTGTCACTCTGTATTTTTGTTGTGGTTGTTGCATTTGCCTTGGTATTTCTTTACCATCCTGTAATTTTAGCCTTTGTTAATGGCTTTGTTTTAGGCGAGTCCCTTTCACACAGCAGAGGGCTGGGTTTTGCTCTCTGTGCCATTAGAACATCTTTTCTTTTTCAAAAGGTGAGGTAAGTAGAGTTAAATGTTCTGATAAAATGGATTTGTTTAGTTTCTCTTCTGTCAGGTTAATTTATGTTTGATGTTATGATATATGTTCTATTTTGTCTCCACTGTGTGGTCTGCTTTCTTCAAATTGAAATTTTCTGTGGTTTTGTATTTCTTTTGGTATTTATTATTTTGTTGTTAGTGTTTCAGCAGACACACTAATGCTAGTATCTTTATATAATTTCCTCAGTCCCAACCTGCTTGCCCTAGAATCTTAGTATTGATGTGTACATTTAAAATCTTATGTGTTGCTCCTGTTTCTCACTTGTGTGATGATCAACAATGCAATTTTGTATTTCCCATCACTTTCTTCGCTCCTCCCACTTATTCTGCTATGTCACAGCATGTACTATATGTGTATTGTTCTTATACTTTTATACCCACCTTTGTTATCCTTTAGGTTTGTAATTAAATTTATCCAACACTTTACGGCAGTTATTTTGCTAAAGTTTCCTATTTCACTTCCGAGGTGAATGAAGTTTCATGTTAATAAGATTATTAAAGAAGGTCTCATTAGTACAAAATTACTTAGCATTAGATGTTCAAACTGGTTTTTCATAGCCTTCCTTTTTGAAGGAAAACTTAGTTTGATACAGGAAAGAATACAAACAATATTTTCAAGAAGCTTAGTTTTAATAATTGTGCATGTTATAATTTTATATATAGCCATGAGATAATAAAAATGTAATGTGTAATTCCCATGCAAATAAAGGCTTAAAAATGTAATTACCCAAACACTCTAAAAGAAATCAAGAAATGAAAAAAGTAAGTACAAAACTGGCAAGGGCACCTGGAAATTATAGGTGGTATTAAAAAGTTATAACCAAAGGGTGTCTGGCTGGCTTGGTCAGTTGAATATCCAACTTTGGCCCAGGTCATTATCTCACAGTTCCTGAGCTCAAGCCCCACGTCTGGCTTTGCACTGATAGTGCAGACCCTGCTTCAGATTCTCTGTCTCCCTCTCTCTCTGGTCCTTCCCCACTTGCTCTCTCTCTCTAAAAAAATAAACATTTAAAAAGTTATAAGCAAATATTTTGAAAATTTCATTGTATGTAAATATCCTAAATGATCTCATCAAAAGGCAAAGGTCATCAGACTGGATTTCAAAAATCTAACTTTTTGTGATAAATTCATCTAAACAACTTAAAAGCAAAAGACATAATAAAGACATGGCATGCATGTGTCCACATTAATAATTGCAAAATGACCTTTGGACAAAAAGCATTTGTAGAGATGTATAAGGTCATCCTATAATGATTAAAAGTTTATTTCATCAGGAAAACAAACTATTGTGAATTTTTATGTCTCTAATCAAATGATCATAATATAAAAACATTTAAATATTCCGGGAAGAGATAGAAAATTTAATAATCATACTGGGAAATATTAACACACACTTCTCAGTAGTTGACAGAAAAAATAGACAAAAATAATCAAGGATAGAATATTTTCAATAAAAGGGACTTCCATACAATGCTTCATCTATAATTTCAGACTGAACATCTTTATCTCACATTCACATGAAGAAGTTACAAAATTAATCATATACTGCTGCACCATAAAGCAGAGCCAACTCATTTAGAAGTTCTGAATTTGTACAGACTGTTTTCCAACCTCATGGAAATTAACCTGGAAATCAATAAGAATGCCTAAAAATCCTAAAAGACCTCAATGTTTGAAAATGAACAATGAGATGAGCCTTTCTGGAATTGAAAGGCACGATGTACCTTGAACAGAGTATATTTTTAACTTGATTCTGTGTAAATGAGAGGAGGCAGGAAGGGGAGAGGGGAAAGAGAAAGACAAAGAGTGAAGAGAACAATGCATACATTTCTCAAAGTGGTCACAACATGATGAGAAATATAATTTGAAATGAAGGGTAAGTACTGCTCACCAAATACAGTTTTTTCTATTTCTGATTTTGTTATTTTATTTCTTTATCTTCCTCCTAGCCCCCCCCCCCCCCCCCCCCCCACTTAGGCTTCCATGATTTCTAAAATCTCAGCAGGCAACGTCTCCCTAGAAAAAAGGCAGCTCAGACTGAGTGATCCGAGGAGAGCCTAGCCTGTGTCTGCATTCAGGCAGGCTGTAGCTGTGACAGGTGTCATCTTACTTGACTGGTAGGTTTTTCATGGGCACTGGTGCCCACTCATGTGGCAGATACCAAATGAAGACTTTTTCTGTCCTCTGAGATTTTTCAAACTGGGACTTCAGCTTATAGGTCTCCAGGTCTGCTGGAGGTCCCTAATTGTCTGCTGGAGGTCCAGGCCCCCTCCAGCAGACAATTATCGTTTTTCTCAGTCCCTAGATTTCCTGCCATACCCAGATATTCTGTTTCCTCCTAGTAAGTGCCTTTTTGGGTAGACTCTCTCTCAAGATAACTAACAGTGGCTCCCTGAATAGGAACCACATTAGACCATGAGAGACAGGCCCCTGACCTCTCCTGTTAGTGGACATAAAAATAAAATTTACTTTCATCCGGTCTGTTCTGCCATCGGAGGCTGCACTAGCCACCCCTTGCCTTTAGAGTCTAAGATATGAATCAGATATATTCCCTATGGCTCTGGTGACACTTGTCAAATTTTTCACATGGGTCTGAAATCCTCTTCACTTGGCTTGGTTGAAAAGGGAGGAAATATCTCAGCTTTCTAATAACTCTTATTATATAAATCCTTTCTAACCCTCCCTTGACCCAGCTCCATGACCCTAGATGCACCCAGAATGATGAGATAAGCTACATGCTCCAAAGCTTGTTTTGCACGTTGTTATCATGCTGCACAAAGATAATTTAGCACCTAAAATTCAAGCATTTAGGAAATCTGAAATTCTAAGACAACAAGAAAATAACGGTTAGCTTCCAGCTAAAAATATTGATATATGCACGTGTTCATATACTATTACATATAAATGTTAATGCTATAACATATACATAGGCACACATTTTATATGCTGTTACATGCATAAATACATACAAACACACATGCATGTACAACACACACAATTAAAAAACCAGCATAATATTTGGTGTTTACGTGTTATATATTGATGTATCTCACAAGTTACTTATCCAGTTTATTAAATGTTAGACAACTATTATCATTCTAGAGATGGAAGCCAATTATCTTGTCATTCTTTTTTATCCCTGAATTGGGGAGAATAGAGTCTAAAACTGGAAAATATGCAAATGCAAAAAGTCATTTATTATGTTTCTTTTAGATCATCAATATTGATAGACGAAGAGAGTGCATAGTTTAGAGAAACTGGATTTAGTCATAATAAAATTGGGATGGTTAGGTTACTTTGATTGCCATATATTTTCATTGGAAGACATTTAGGCTGCCATTTTACCACTGTGTATATGTTGTTTGAGGTGTATAGTCTCTGACCTATATAAAACTAAATATAATACAAACCAGAAGCCCAAAACCCTAAAATTATAAGTAGCATAGTGTGCACAGATGGAATAAAAAAAAAAGTCCCAGGTTGTCTAAATTCTTAAACTGGTTTTCCTAGAACTTGTCATCAGGATCTGAGAAAAGATGAGGTTAATAAACAAAGTAACAAAAAATAAAGCTAAAATAAGATAAAAATTTAACAAGGATTCTTTAACAAAAGAAAAACATAATGGATACCATATGTGAAAAATGCCAGAAACTGAAAAGAAAAATTTTAAACACAATGAGATGCCCTCTTTCACCCACAAATGAGTAACCAGAGTAAAGGTGGACTGAGATACACACTTTGATACACTGCTCAAAGGAGTGTAAATTGCCGTAACCCTTCTGAATAGCAATTTGACAATCAAGGACCTAAGAAGGCTTCATTATCTTTGCCCCAGTAATTTTACATCCAGCATGAGGAAGTAACTCTAAATACAACCTCATGAATAAAGGCATCTGTTGTGAAGTTATTTATAATACTGAAAACAATCAGAATGTCCAAGAAGAGAATGCTTAATTAAGTCGTTATACTCACATATGAATGTTAAGCAACCTTTGAAAATTATGTTTATGCACAAGTAGTTATAATATGAGAAAGTACTTATGGTGAAATTAATAATAACTGACAAAAATTATATAAAAATATGATCCTAACCATGAGCAAATATGTCCTGCAACTCCTGGCAAAAACAAATACAGAACCTCTTTGCAGGAGGGTATCCTTGACCTCAGGCTCCTTAGTGCTCCTACAAATGAATTCTATAAAATATGAAATGAAAAAAATCACAAAATAGAGGAACTAACCAGCAACTGTAAGAGTATTTCGTATATAATAACTTTCATATATAAAGGGGAAAAATTACCTTTAGTATCTTGGAAGAAATGATGACCAACAAATAAGAAACCATTACAAGCAATAATAAATTTTTGTTAAAGAATCAAATAGAACCTCTCAAATAATATATATGGGGGTGCCTGGGTGGCTCAGTCGGGTGAGCATTCGACTCTTGGTTTCTGCTCAGGTCATGATCTCATGGTTTGTGGGATTGAGCCCCACCATCGGGCTTCTCACTGACAGCACAGAACCTGCTTGGGATTCTCCCTCTCCTTCTCTCTCTGCCCACCCCCGCTACTCACATGTGCATGCTCTCTCTCTCACTCCCCAAATAAACTTTAAATATACATATATATGATTTGTAATATAAGACAATAATACTTAATAAACAAAAATGAATGCATATTTAAATACTACTGAAGAATTAATAAACTAGATAATAGGGCTAAATTTCACATGGCATGTTTGTTTATTTCCCTTTATTTCCAACAATCTACATTCTTCATATGTGAATCTGAAAATAAAGAAATAGATTCTGAATCCACTTATATAAGATTGGTGACATTGGACTCAAATGAAGATATTCTGAAATACTCCTTTCTTTAGTCCTGATGATCTTCTTTCAAGATTTCTCTTCCTTTTGTGCTATGGGCAGAACTGATATGAGAAGCTGTTCTATTTATATTAGTGACCTGTACTAATGTACTCTCATTGCTTGGGGCCTTGATTTGAGGCAATATGGATGCCAAAATTGATTCTGTCAAAGAATGCCTTTAGAGGAGTTGTGACCTCCACATAGAATATGAAGTTCATAATATTGTTCATATAAGCTCCTAAAATTGTAAAGTTGGAATATGAGGAACTAGTCTGCAGCATAAGCAATATACTCTTATCCAGTTATCCTTTCACTTCTGAAATACAGATTTCTGAACTACAACATGCCATATTGGCAACAAGATTCTCACATGCTCAATAGAAGCCTTAGATGAAATACTCAAATGATCCAGATCAGCATTGACACATGGTATGAGCCCCTCAGAAATAATGGTCATAGGGGTGCCTGGGTGGCTCAGTCAGTTATAGACGTCTGACTTTGGCTTGGGTCATGATCTCATGGTTCATGAGTTCGGGCCCACATTGGGTTCTGTGCTGACAGCTCAGCCTGGAGCCTGCTTCGGATTTTGTGTCTCCCTCTCTCTCTGTACCTCCCCAGCTTGCACTCTATCTCTCTCTCAAAGTTAAATAAACATTAAAAAATAAAAAAATAATAATGATGAACATGATGGTACTCATAGTATCACCATTGGTAAGAGTGAACAATAAAATGCTTATAAAGTGAGGGATAGTTAAGTACATTGAACAATATTTAGGAGCAATTATAAGTATGGGGTAACACCAAATACATGAACTTAAAAGATTCTCCAAATACTTGTTAAGTTAGAATTTAAAACAAACAAACAAACAAACAAACATATAAAGCATAGCCCTACTTGTATTAAAAATGTTAACTAAAATTATATATATTCACATATGCTGCTATTGATTTTTATGGATGGGGAAACGCTGTGTCATTAGCAGTGTTTACAGCTAAAAGGTTAGGTTGGATTGAGAGCAAATAAAGTTGTTTTATAACTCTTTTCAGTACTAAATTTTGTATTGTTTACTTTTTGTCACTAACATTTATTCTGATATTATTCAATGAATTAAAAATAATCCAGGTAAAATTGCAATATAATCTCACAGAGAATAGAATAACATATTAGTTGGGAGGTAGCTGAGTTTTTATTGCTTTCTTGGTACAAATTCATATTTCCAAGCATCTTTTGCCCCCAAATCCAAAAGCTTCATGTCCAGATTTTTAATATACCACCCATTTATGTTAACCTGCTTTCCCCACAATTTGGCACATCCATCTGGCAACAGTCCCCTCTGTGTATGCTCTTCTTCAGTTTAAGAGAGTACAAAGAGATAGCAAGGAATGTGACAGATAGATATCAAGACCTGTGCAGAGTCTGAGATTTTACCCTACTAGAAGCCATGATATTCCTGGTCAGAGACAAAGGACTTATTACTAACAATAGCAATAGCAAGTGATTAGTATTTTCTTGTATCATTTCCCTGGCTCACCTTCCTACCAGGAAATGCAGGAGTCAAATGACACCTGCACATATAGTGGATTATACTATAGGAAAGGAACTCTGAGCTTATGATACAAATCTATAAATGGTCAGTTAGCATGTCTGACACTATTTCTATCAGCCAGGATTGTTTATTATGAAACATGCTTCAAAAGTAGTCCAGAACAAAAAAGAAAATCAATGCCTGTGCTTACAAGACATATATGCTGAAATACAAAACATCAAAAAGCACACTAATATCATTTTGATGAGTCACTGAGAACACTGCAAGGCTCTGTCATGTCACTGAACTATAGAGTCATGTTTCTCATAAGTAAATACCTTGCACTGTATAATTGGGTGAGCTTTGATAGTATTAACAGATGTTTAAAAATACACAGAGAAGGAAACTAAGATTTATGGAAAATCTTAGAGATGGATGGAGGAAGTTCACTGAAATTTAAGATAAGGGACAAACCATTCCTACTAGAAATAGTCAAATAGAACAAAAATTATTGTTAAACAATACTTCTAACTAAAACTATAATGGTATTTGGAGAAAGTGAGCTATATTTCCTTGTGTTTTGTGAGACCACACTAAGAAATTCAGAAGAAAAAGATTAACAGTAAAATGTTTTAATTCATTCTTTTTTTTGCTGGAAAATTAATTGATTCCAGAACTGTGTTTAGGAAAAGATACATATTTTCAGTGGAGAAACCTGGCAAATGCCATCCTAACCAAGTGATCAAATTTAACATCACCAGCACATCATTACTTATTGACACCATGTACTTCTAAATAGATGCACTGAAAAGGGCACAGCATTACTCCTGTGGTATACTTGCCAAAGATCCATACGCTTAATCCAATCACGAAAAAGCGTCAGATAAATCCAGATCTGGAGACATATCACAAAATTACTGACCAGTGCTCCTCCAAAGAGGAGTCATGAGAGACAAGACAAGATTATAGAACTGTCACAGAATGGAGAAAACTAAGGAGGTAATAGGAAATCCTGGATTGGATCCTGAAACAGAAAAATAATATTAGTAGGAAAATTAATGAATCCTGAATAAAGCCTATACGTTAGTTAATAATATTGCACTAATGATTAATCCTTAGTTTTGTTACTTGTCCTTGGTTATGCAAGATGTCAACATTAAGGGATATGTGTCAAAGTATATGGGAAATCTCTGTACTATTTTTTTGCTTCTTTTGTAAGTCTAAAATTATTTAAAAAAATGCTTAAGGTATTTGAAACCAATAAAATAAATGAGACAAATAAGCCATGATTTTATTTACCCTGGAGCATCATATTAGATCATTAAGTTAATGGCCCCTAATAAATCATACCTCCTAGTATTCACACCATCCCACATTGACTCAGATGTTGGTCTTGTAATTTGGTTTGGCCAATGACATATCGGCAAACATAAGGCAAGCAGGGACTTAATCAGTGCCTGAACATTGGTATTTGCCCTCCTAGGATGCCATGACTGCCATTTGGTCCAACAGGTTATTCTGCTGATGGAACCAACAGAGAAGGATAAGTCACCCCAGACAACAGGCATAGCTAAACACCAGACATGTAAGTGAGACTCTCTTAGACAATCAAGCCCAGGAGACCCCAGAAAAGACCAGCAAAAGTATCATCCAGCTAATTATAGTTTCATTGCAGAATTATAAGCAAATAAGTTGTGTTAGTCTTAAGCTATAGATATAGATATTATTTATTGTGGTAACTACTCAACTATGTGCACAATTTGATGTGTCATTCATGTTGAATAAAGTGAATGTGGTAAGCAATACTTATAAAAACATGGGTATGCATCATTTTTCACCTAACATAACTAAGGTCAGAAGAATGGTAAGGGCCTCTTAGATCTGTATGTGTGGAGATTTTCTGTCCTTTACTTTTGAACAGTGAAGGTGAACAGTATCTCTAAGCAGTGGACCACTTCTTGTAGATGTCTGTAATCAATAGCTGTAGGAAGAAAGAGATCATCTCTGTGAACTGGAAATAGACAGCATGTGTTTGGCTATTGTCTACTTGCACTGATAGCTGCTCTCCGTTATTCAGTGCAAACCTCTTTGTAATAAAACTCATGGTAATTTAATGGAATATTCATACTCATTGCTTAAAGATAATAGCTTCTTGACTGTACCAACAACAAAAACAAGTACAGTCAAATGTGCATGCTTTGGTCAGTATTCTTCTCTGGACTTACAAAATCTCTGAGATAAAACCCCTACCCACAAGTATTTCCAATGTTTCAGTCTTTCCTTACAATAACTATACAAGGTTTTTCTGACAGGCTCTGATTCAGGGGAATAAAGGAAGTGGGCTTCTTTCAAGAAGCAGAGACAGCTCATAGTCTCTGAGTACTGCTCTCAGGTATTTGAATTGTTGTTCTTTTAACCTTGGGCCCTCTTGGTCAATATCAGTCCTCATTAGATCTTCTTTGAGGGGAAACCCTGGGATTCCCCCTGAAGGCCAGAGCTCAAGATGAAGATCTCTGATTCTTGTGTCATCAGTCTTCTTTTTACAAAGGACACGAAGAGTTGTGCATTGGATGCTTCCCTCAGGCCTTCCTAAGATAAATTTCTTCATTACCAACTATTCTTTTTCTTTTCATTTTACATGTGTTTTGCTTTAAGAAATGCTACCATGCTGATACAGAAATAATGAAAGGGGAGAATAAATTATAAAGCACTCTATTTTTTCTAGATGGTGTATCAAATGCTGCAATCTTTCAGTGAAGACATCGTGTTTGATAAAGTGTATATGAATTCAAAGTGAAATATAAATCCATCATAATTTGCAGATAATGTTATACATTAAGACCCTCAAAGTATCTATAGATACATTATTATAAGTAAGAGGATGATTTAGCGAAGTTGTGGAATACAGTACCAATATACCAAAATATTTAAACTCTATTGACTATAAACTAGCAACAAAAAAAATTTTAAATGACATATCAATGTTACCACTTACAATAACTTCAAAAATTATTAAATGAAAAAAAACACAACAGAATAGTATTATTCCTTCATTAGAATTTAAAACAGATAAACATCAAATGCTGTAGAGAGGATATGGAATAAGTAGAACTTTTACATGGTGCTTGTAACCAGAGACTAAAGTGTTAGAACTAATCTGGAAATAGTTTTGGCAATGTCTTGTAAACTAAATAGTCATCTTTCCTATTCCTTTATACATCCACTTCTAAATATTTACCCAACAAAAATGAAAATATGTGTCCTACACAAAGACGTGGACTAGAGTGTTCCTAGAAACTTAATTCATAGTAGCATAAAGCTGGAAATAACTCAAAATGTCCCTCAGCAGAAGAATGGATAAACGATCAGTAGTATATTAATAAGAATAATGGAATATTTCTAAGCAATAAAAAGGAAGGAGCTATTGGTATACATGATGACATGAATATACATGACCAACATAATGTTAATTTAAAGATGCCAGGCACAAAAGAGTACCTAATGTATAATTCTGTTTATATCTATTAATCTATAGTTTTAAAAAAATCAAGTATTTGCCTCAGGGGGATGATTAACTGGAAAGAGGCAGGGAGTAAATTTCTGGAGTGATGGAAATATTCAATATCTTGTTAGGATTATGGTTTATGCTAGTAAGTATAAAATTTACCTTAAAATAGGAATAGACTAGAAATTTTGAAACCATTTCCTCTATATTTTAGTTTGATTTAAAAAAGGAAATATATTGAGAATAATGGTAGACAGGATCTTACTATTGGAGAAAAGAGTTACACATTTGGAAATGGGGAAAACTGTATAATGTATTTCTTTTGGTTTCTAAATATTGTTTTTCACTATAGGGAATCAGGTGTCTCTCAAGAAAAGCCTGATTCTCAGGTGGGATGGAGAAAATACAAAATGAGCCTAGAAAACTTCTTTGAATTAAAAAACAAACAAACAAACAAACAAACAAAAAACAACTATCCAGAATTCTGATAAAGAATTGAGCATGGCCTGTACAAAGAAAACCATAAAATATCAATGAGAGAATAATAAGAACTAAATAAATGTAAAGCTATAACACATTTAAAAGATTGGACAAATAAATATTAAAAATATTTCAATGGTTGGGGCACCTGGGTCGCTCAGTAGGTTAAGCATCTGACTCTTGATGCTTAGAGTCAGATGGTTGGGCTCTGTGCTCACAGCGTGGAGCCTGCTTGGGATTCTTTGTCTCCCTCTCTCTCTGCCCCTTCCCCTCTTGCATGTTCTCTCATTCTCTCTCAAGAATAAATAAAATAAACATTAAAAATGTATTTAAATGGTTAACAAGTTTATTACAGATTCAATAAGCTCACAATAAAAATGTCAGCACCTTGTATGTCTGTGACTGAGTGTGGGTAAGCACGAGTATATGTGTAAATTGCTAAGCTGATTCTAAAACATATTTGGAAACACAAAAGGCCAATAATAGCTGAGACAATCTTGAAGAAGAACAAAAAAAGTTGAAAGATTTATACAAACAAATATCAAGGATCATCATGAGACTACAATTGTTAACACATTACGGCACTGGTGTAAGGACCCATGAATAGACAATGGAATAGCATAGACTCTAGAAACAGATCAACATATAAAGAGTTTGTCGAAAGCATACTGAATTAGAATAGGGAAATGATGAGGGTTTTTTTTCTGGAAATTGTGCTATGACAATTGGATACTCATATGGCTAACATAATACCTCACCACACAGAAAAATTAATTACAGGTAGATTGTGAACCTACATGTCATAAAGGGGAAAATTTTTTCTAGAAGAAAATAAAAGAAATTATATTCATCATCTGAGAGTAAGTATTTATTGAACAATCATAAAGTAAATGAACAATAAATTGAACTTCATTAAAATTTAAATCTTTTGTTCTTCAAACGTGTTTTATCAGTGAAAGAGCCAGCTATAAGGTGGGAGAAAAGTTTTTGAAATATATTTATCTCACCAAGAACTCAAAGAATACATAAAAAGTCTTATAAATCAATCTAAATCAATGAGCCCAATTTAGAGAATTGGCAAAAATATTTACTGGGAACTTTCAAAAAAATCAAAATGACCAATAGAGTTATGAAAAAATGCTCACCATTAAAGTGTGAATTATAACCACAGTGAGATATCACTACACAACCACTAGATTATCAAAAATGCAAAAGGACTGCAATATCAAATGCTATTTAAAAAATAGTAAAATACGCTCAAGGCTATTTGGAGATATATAAATAGATACAACCACTTTGGAAATCTATTTAGCCACATATAATAAAGTTGAACGTAAGTTATTTTGTGACACAGTAATTTGATTTATGGAAATATATTCAACAGAATATACATATATGTGTATACATATATATATATACATATACATATATATATATATATACACATATGTATATATATTCGTGGGAAATCATTTTCTAGTTTGAAACCGCTGATTAACAAATATGCAATTTTCTAGGAAGTTCAGAGATACCTATATTACTGTTGACTTACCCTCTTTTCCTAAGAAACACAAGCACATGCAGAAAATAAGGACAAAAAAGAAAACAGCTTTATTGTTATTTTGTTAACAGGCACTATCAAAGAATATATAGTATGTTAGAAATGATGATTTTGAGTCACTTGTTTTTTCAATTCCTTCCTATTTATTTGCATTCAAAAATGAATTGAACTCACACTATTTGGTATAAAGTGGCAATAAGAGAAGATGCCTGCACATAAGGAAATTAGATTCTAATAGATTTTAATACATGGATTTATTCAAGTATTAAGTATAAAAATGTATTTGTGACAATGCAAGTATTTTTCCTTCATTCATATTCATTTAATACAAATTTGAAGACAAAATTCTCCATGGGTATCAATCAAAATCATTGCCCTTGAAACATTTTTTGTCACAGTTTTTGTTTTCCAGAAAACTATATATATGACTATTAATAAGCTAAATAAGTGATGGCTACCTGACATCTCTCCAAAATTTGGTCCATGAATTGAATTAGAATCTCCTTTTTAAATTAATCACTTGATTTATTTTCTTTCACTATAAAATTTAATTTGGTAATTACAGCCTGAGATTCATTAATCTGTCATTCGTATGCCTTCCAAACTAGCAACAACCTATTCCTCTTTTGTGTTCATGTATTTATGCATTCACTCATTCAATTTAGCAATGCTGATTCACCAATTACAATGATCCTAAGCTAGTTGCCAGAGATAAAATAGTAAACAATGTAGTGCTCAACATTACATTTTATTTTTTTTTCATTTGTGAGCTTCCTCTAGCCTCTGAGAGAGTAGAAAGGACACAAGTTTTCATAACTGCTCATGGTATCCAGGAGGCAACTAATATTTTTCAGAAATTCTCATACATTATTTTCTTCTATTATTATAATGTATATAAATTTCTATCTGAACATAGGATGGCCCTGGTCCAGAAGGACAGATGTCCACATTTCTGGTAATAAAAACAAACTAACCTCAGCCTCTATGACCTTACATAAGATGTTCACTTTTCAACAAAAATTACAGGGCAAACAAAAAAGTAACACACATCAATTAAAACAGACTCAGGTGTGATAGAGAAGTTGGAATTATTTCACTAGGACTTTTAAATACTTATGATTATTACGTTAAAAACCATTGTGGAAAAGGTGGACAACATTGCAAACTCAGATGTATAATTTTCAAAGGCTGATGTAAACTATAAATAAAATCCTAATGAAATGGTAGAAATGAAAAGCACAGTTGAAAGCAATGAAGTATATGTTCACCAAGCTCATCAGCAGATTCAACACAGCTCTGTGAACAATCAGTAAACTTTCCCCTAAAAACAGGAAAAAAGGCAAGAATGATCTTTCTCACTAATTTTGAAAGTCCTAGTCAATGAAATAAAACAACAAGAAAAAAAAAGGGCATACAAAATGAAAATAATTAAATACATTTCTATGTCCTATGGATATTTACATACATCACATTACATTCCCAAAGAATCTACAAAAAAGCCCTTAGATCTGATGGATAGATCTAATATAGATATGCCTCAGGATACTAAGTCAATATAAGAAATTCAATTGCATTTATGAATAATGGCTTTGAACAATTGCAAATTGAATTTTTAATGTAACTTTTGCAATAACATCAAGAAAAATATTTTAAAAAGAAAAACAAAATATTTAGTTACTAAGCTAACAAAATACATATAGAATCTGCATGCTAATAACTATAAACACTGACTAAAAATATTAAGAATGTCTTAATAAATATACTTAATGGATTAGAATAATTAACATTTAATGATGCCAATACTCTACAAATTGGTCTATAGAGTGAATGCAAACCCAAACTGATTTTTTGTAGAATATTTTTGTAATATTGATAAGTTTGTTCTGAATTTATACAGAAACAGACAGTACCTGGAATTACTAAAACAAGTAGGAAAAAGAAAATCAAACATGGAAAATTCATACTTCCTGATTTCAAGATTTACTAAAAAAAGTTGCTCTAATCAAGATATTATGTTATAAGCAAAAGAAAAACCATACAGATGAATAGGAATAGAAATAAACCCACAAAATACAATCAGCAAAGAAAAATTTATTCAACAAACGGTGGTGGACCAAGTGGACTTCAATACATACCTCCAAACTCATGCAAATAATTAAATCAGTATGAAGCACAAACTGAAATCTAAACTCTAAAACTTTTAACCCATCAAAAAGTATATATAAAGGAAAAACTTTGTGGTTTGGGGTTCGACAAAGGGTTTGCTTTATGCCATACCACCAAGCACAATCTATTAAAGAAAAATATTGATAATGGGATTTCACCAAAATTAGAAACGTTTGTTACATAAATAAGTGACCATTACCATGTTAAGTGAATGAAAACACAAAGCATGCATTCTCTAATAGAATGAATAAAGGATTCTTGGAGAAGTGGTAGATTCTAAGATGAGTCTGGAATACTCTGCAGTGCCTGAAAATAAGGGAATGTTCAAAAGAGTACGGAGTCATGTTGAAATGTTACAGAAAACCCAAAAGAGTTCTCAAAAGCTAAAACTAGAAAAATTTGAGCAAAAAAAAAAAAAAAAAATGATAGCATTGTTTTGTGATCCGGAAAATAAAATATAAATGAGCCATAGTAATACAATAAATAATTAAGTAAATAAACAAATAGAGGAGAATCGACTGCTATTCTTTGCAGAAGAATTCCAGTTAATAATGTATAAATAAGTTGGGAAATAGAAAATCAGCACTCAAATCACAATGTGGTAACTTCTGCAGTCTATACCTAATCTGAATTCTAAAATTATTTGCCAAATTAGAGGAAAAACAGGGTATCTTCATCATTTCCATGTTTCTCCCTAGAAATATTAATAAAGGAAAAAATGATAACTTTACAATGAAGAAACTTGGAAGCCATAATCTTAACCAGGTGATCAAGATTAACATTATTAGTAATGGTATAATATCATCGTCTAACTTCTGACATGAAGCACTGAGAAGGACATATCTCTTCATTGGTTTTCTTTTCAAAAATGCGAAACTTCAGTCTCATGGTGAGAAAACATTAGACAACACAAACTGGAGGACAGTCTGCAATATAATTGACAACCACTCTTCAAAAATATCAAGGTCATGTAAGACAAAGAAAGCTTTAGGAAGTGTCATAGATTGGAGGAGACTAAGGAAACATGACAAATGCATTATAAGATCTTGATCCTAGAACAGAGAAAAGCTTTTCTGGAAAAGCTGGTGAAATCTGAATAAAATGTGCAGTTTAATAATAGCATAAGAAAATTTACTTTGTGGAAAGGCTAATTATATTTTTATGCAAAATGTTAACATTAGGGGAAGTTGGATGTAGAGTAGAGAGAACTTTCTGTACTTGTTTTGCAACTTTTCTGTAAGGCTAATAATTCAAAATTTAATTTTAACTTTAAAATTTAGAAAACAGGGGCACCTGGGTGGCTCCGTAGGTTAGGTGTCTGACTCCTGATTTCAGCTTAGGTCATGATCTCATAGTCATAAGATCCAGCTCTATGCTAGGTGTGGAGCTTGGTTAGGATTTTCTCTTTCTCTCTCTCTCTCTCTCTCTCTCTCTCTCTTCTTTTACCCTGTCCCCACTTTCACGCTCTAGCTCTCTCAAAAAAAAACTCAAAACAGACACATACAAAAGTAAAAATTTTGAAATATATTTACCATGCAGACAGTAATCATAAGAAAGCTGTGGTAGATATTATGTAGATCTCATGAGGTAGAATATTACCACAAAAAAAAGCCATTTCTTTTCAAGCATGTCAACTTCATCAATTTTTGTAAATGTTTGTTATGTACCTGAAAAGAATGTTTTGTGGCTGTTTATATATAAAAATACAACACTGAAAACCCATTAGAAAGGCTGAATTAAAAAAAAAAAAAAAGAACTGACTTAACCCAAACAATCTACAGATTCAGTGCAATCTCTATCAAAATAACATAATTTTCACAGAACTAGATAGAACACATAATCCCAAAACTTAAATGGAACCACAAAAGACCCTGAATAGCCTAAAAAATCTTGAGAAAGAAGAACAAAGCTGGAAGGAAGTATCACAATCTCAGGTTTCAAAATCTACTACAAAGCTATAATAATAAAAAACAGTATGGTACTAGCACAAAATAGACAGATCAATGGAACAGAATATAGCCCAGAAATAAACCCATGCTTATATAGTTAATTAATCTAAGACAAAGGAAGCAAGAATATACAATGGAGAAAAGAAATTATCTTTGACAAATTTGTGCTGGGATAACTGGACAGCTACATGCAAAAGAATAAACCTGGACCATTTTATTACACCATACACAAAAATTCAAAATTAAACTCAAAATGAATTAGGGACATAAATATGAGACGTGAAACCATAAAACTCCTAGAAGTTAACATAGTCAGTATTTTTTTTAAATCAGTCTTAGCAACATTTTTTCTAAATATGCCTACTTAGGCAATGGAAGCAAAAGCAAAAATAAACTATTAGGACTACATTAAAATAAAAACCTTTTGCACAGCAAAGAAAACCATGACCAAAACAGAAAGGTAACTTACTTAATGGGAGACGGTATTAGCAAATGATATATCCAGGAAGGGGTTAATATCTAAAATACATAAAGATCTTCTACAACTCAGAATCAAAAGATAATTATAATAATAATAATCTGATTAAAAATGGGCAATAAAACATTTTTCCAAGTAAGACATAGAGAGGGCAAACAGACACATGAAAAGATGCTCAACATCACTAATATTCAGGGAAATGCAAATCAAAACCACAATGAGATGTCACCTTACACTTGTCAGAATAGCTACAATCAAAAAGACAAGAAATATCAAGTGTTGATGAGAATGTGAAAAAAAAAGGAATTCTGGGGCACTATTGATGGGAATATAAACTGGTGCAGCCACTGTGGAAAACGGTATGGAGATTCCTCAAAAAATGTGAAATACAGATACCATATGATCTACTAAAAACACTACTTAATATTTACCTAAAAAATATACTAATTTGAAAAATATATGCACTCCTATGTTTACTGAGACATTATTTATAATAGCCAAGATACGGAAGCAACCCAAATGTCTATCTATAGATGAATGGATAAAGACTGCGTGGTATATATAGCTATACATTTCTCAGCCATAAAAGAGAAAGATCTTACGATGTGCAACACAGTTTGACCTAGAGGGTATTACACTAAATGAAATAAGAAAGAGAAACATAAATGCCATATGATTTCACTTATATATGGAATCTAAAAACAGTACAAATAAACAGATTCTTAAATACAGAGAACAAATGTGTTACCAGACAGGAGGTGGGGAAAGTATATGGTTGAAATAGATAAAGAGGATGAAGTGATACAAACTTCCAGTTATAAAATAAGTCACCAAGATGAAAACTACAGCACAGGGAATATAGTCAATAATGTTGTAATAGCGTTTGGTGACTACATTTATTGTGGTGATGAATGAGTAGTGTTAGAATTGTGAAACACTATGTTGTACCCTTGAAACTAATATAACACTGTATGTTAATGACACTTCAATTTTTAAAAAACCTGAAAATATCAAGGCAGATAATACCAAATGTTGGTAAAGATGCACAGCAGTTACAACTTTCGTAAGTTGCTGGTAGGAAACCAAAAGTAAATACTACAGCCATTGACGTCTAGTTTCTCATTCCTCATAAAGCTCAACTCATATATAGCATACAAGAGAGTAATTTCACTCCTGGATGTGTACAGAAGAGAAATAAATACATTTTTACCCCCAAAAGACTGATACATGTATGATCATAGCGATTTTATGCACAATAGGCACACTGAAAGTGGAGCAAATATAATTGGTACATTTCCCTAATAGTATAAAATAGTTTATAAAAATGAGTAAATGTCCATTAACAAGTGAATGGTTAAACAAATTGTGGAATATGTGTACACTGAAACTAAGAAACTTAAAAGGGAAGAACTAACCGGTGGTTGACAAGAATTGGAGATGAGGAAAGCTTGATGCCATCATCACTCTATCATTACCAGAACTACTGACAAACCAGAGAAATCTGGGCATAGAATGCAGTGAAACAAAACATAACCAGTGAGTCACGGTGCCAGTATCCTGCTGGAAAAATGAGCAGTGTCTAGCCCAAGACTAAATATGGATTATCTAAATCCTACTCACAGTTAAAAGGAATAGAAACAGATGCAGTAGAATAATACTAACTTTTAAAATAATTGCCTTGTAGAAATGGAAGAATAAATATAGTTTTAATTATATTGCACAGCTCTTGGATGATATATTTTCTGTAAGTCTGTTTGAGTGTTATTTACTATCTCTATGTCTCTGAAATTTTGTGAGTTTTTGAAAATAGAACAAGACACAACTTGTATTTGCAAGTTTGCATTTATAGAATTAGGAAACCATGTTTTACCTAACAGTTTCTCTCTCTCAACCTCTGTCTCTCTCTGTTTCCCTGTCTCTTGTCTCACACACACTTGTGCACAAGTGTGTATAATTTTTAAAATTTTTCTATGAATTTGATATATTCCAAACTCCAACCAAAATCCTATTGCCTTGAGGATATTCTCAAATACAACTCTGATCCCACACCTACTGAACCTTCTTAGGTTCCTACATACCCTATAATAATTAACAGGTAGAAATGACAGTACACAGTTCCCTTTTCATTGCCTAATGAAGGCAACATATCTAACAACTGGAGTTTTTGAGGAAGACACATCAGTTGGAAAAAACTATTTTATGTTACTTCATCAAAAAGCCAACAAAGTGAGATTTTGCTCATTAATGAAACACAGGTTTAATCTCTTTTCAACTTGAGCTGAAAAATATTTCTAGATCTTAATGAAACTATTTTAATGGTATTTTTAGAGGTGCAAATGTATTTGATTTACCAAGATCTAAGTTAAGCAAAACTCATTTGAAATCATGATTTTCTGAACTCCTGCAGATTCTGGAACTTAGATCTTAGGTGCAATGTATGTATGTGTGTATGTATAATAATAACATACTCTTCCAACTAAAAGAAAATCTTTTAGTTTCTCTTCTTACAGCAAAGAGAAAGCTGCCAGACAAGCTCCTCTCTTCATCTACTCATTCATCATCTAGGTATATGACTAGAAATCTTCAGTTGTTTTGCTCATTTGTTTGTAGCTAATACTGAACCCTCTTTCTGCTTTCTTTCAAGATCAAAACTATTTTTAGATTCCTACATGGGCTTAAGTATTTTTACAGAGTAATCACAGAGCCACAATAGGAAAGGAAAAATGTTCTGAATTGTATGGGGACTCAGAAGTTTGTAAGACAATCAGGTCCAACAGTGAAACATCTTATGGGTGGTAATTAAGACTACACATTTCTTGGTCTTTGCCTAAAATATTCCTGATTGATAGCACCTTAGCTGAACACAAGCCTTTTAACTTAATGCACAATTTAGCCTCATATTTGAAAATACCCAATTTCCCAAAGTTCTTAATAAAATAAACAATATCTTAAGAAAGAGCTCCATATGAATCTCAAGTATTCTGAGATTCCTACAGAGATATCTGAGATATCTGAGAATCCTACAGAGTTCATCTCATTTGTCATCCAATATAAAATTTCCTTCTACACAATTACTCAAGATGGCTTTCCATCTATATAAGCTCCAAATACCTCCCCTTGTTTTCAGAGTAGCTTTTAGGTTGGGTATCTGCCCCCAGATGTTTGGAATTATCTCTTACCTCCCTGATACACAGTTTCTTGCTTTGATCTGGTCTATTCATTCCCATCCTGTGACACACCTATGAATTGTGCATTTTTACCAGCTCTTTTCAGGATGATATTTTATTTGGACTTTCTGCATGGCTTTGATTTTAAATCAGTGCTAAACTTGCCTCTTGTATCACACTCGGCTTCATGCTCTGCAGGCTGGGCATGAATTGGACTTAGCAATTGCAGACCCTCAAGTTCCCCCAAATAATTATCCAGCCTCTTCTTGGCTTTTAAAAACTTCTTCAAGTAGCTATTGTGTCCTCACTTAGTTCTTTTGTCTATAGTCAAAGTATCCATAGTAACTTTAATGATTACACATAAGCTACAAAATGTAGTACAATGATTTCAAACTATAATAAAGGACATCAAGGGATCATGCATATCCTTTTACTACTAGTGGGTTGGTTGGGGCTTGAGAGAAAGCCAGAATGTGTGTGACTCTGGGTCCTGCCTCTCTATCTCAAATGTAGCTTGAGAAATCACCTCACACCTGTCAGAATGGCTAAAATCAACAACACAAGAAACAACAAGTGTTGGCAAGGATGTGGGGAAAGGGAAGCCCTCTTGCACTGTTGGTGAGAATGCCAACTGGGGCAGTGACTCGGGAAAACAGTATGGAGATTCCTCAAAAAATTAAAAATACAATTACCTGTGAATACCTAGTAGTGTAATCCAGCAATTACACTACTAGATATTTACCCAAAGAATATGAAACACTAACTCAAAGGGATTCATGCATTCTGATGTTTATAGCAGCATTATCTACAAAAGCCAAATATGTAAACAGCCCAAGTGTCCATCAACTGATGAATGGATAAAGAAGATGTGGTATATATAAACAATGGAATATTAGTCATATAAAAGAATGAAATGTTGGTTTTTAACATGCGGAAGATGGCGGCGTAGGAGGACGCGGGGCTCACAGCGCGTCCTGCCGATCACTTAGATTCCACCTACACCTGCCTAAAGAACCCAGAAAACCGCCAGAGGATTAGCAGAAGGGAGTCTCCGGAGTCAAGCGCAGACGAGAGGCCCACGGAAGAGGGTAGGAAGGGCGGTGAGGCGGTGCGCGCTCCACAGACTGGCGGGAGGGAGCCGGGGCGGAGGGGCGGCTCGCCGGCCAAGCAGAGCCCCCGAGTCTGGCTGGCAAAAGCGGAGGGGCCGGACGGACTGTGTTCCGACAGCAAGCGCGACTTAGCGTCTGGGAGGTCATAAGTGAACAGCTCTGCTCGGAAAGCGGGAAGGCTGGAGGACAAAGGGAGGGAGAGCTGCTGAGCCCCCGGATGACAGAGCTCAGTTTGGTGGGGAACAAAGGTGCTCGCCAGCGCCATCTCCCCCGCCCATCCCCCAGCCAAAATACCAAAGGGAACCAGTTCCTGCCAGGGAACTTGCTCGCTCCTCCGCGCAAACACCCAACTCTGTGCTTCTGCGGAGCCAAACCTCCCGCAGCGGATCTGACTCCCTCCCGCTGCCACAGGGCTCCTCCTGAAGTGGATCACCTAAGGAGAAGCGAGCTAAGCCTGCCCCTCCAGCCCCCGTGCACCTTGCCTACCCACCCCAGCTAATACGCCAGATCCCCAGCAACACAAGCCTGGCAGTGTGCAAGTAGCCCAGACGGGACACGCCACCCCACAGTGAATCCCGCCCCTAGGAGAGGGGAAGAGAAGGCACACACCAGTCTGACTGTGGCCCCAGCAGTGGGCTGGGGGCAGACATCGGGTCGGACTGCGGCCCCGCCCACTAACTCCAGTTATACACCACAGCACAGGGGAAGTGCACTGCAGGTCCTCACCACGCCAGGGACTCTCCAAAATGACCAAACGGAAGAATTCCCCTCAGAAGAATCTCCAGGAAATAACAACAGCTAATGAACTGATCAAAAAGGATTTAAATAATATAACAGAAAGTGAATTTAGAATAATAGTCATAAAATTAATCGCTGGGCTTGAAAACAGTATACAGGACAGCAGAGAATCTCTTGCCACAAAGATCGAGGGACTAAGGAACAGTCACGAGGAGTTGAAAAACGCTTTAAACGAATTGCAAAACAAAATGGAATCCACGATGGCTCGGCTTGAAGAGGCAGAGGAGAGAATAGGTGAACTAGAAGATAAAGTTATGGAGAAAGAGGAAGCTGAAAAAAAGAGGGATAAAAAAATCCAGGAGTATGAGGGGAAAATTAGAGAACTAAGTGATACACTAAAAAAAAATAATATACGCATAATTGGTATCCCAGAGGAGGAAGAGAGAGGGAAGGGTGCTGAAGGGGTACTTGAACAAATTATAGCTGAGAACTTCCCTGAACTGGGGAAGGAAAAAGGCATTGAAATCCAAGAGGCACAGAGAACTCCCTTCAGACGTAACTTGAATCGATCTTCTGCACGACATATCATAGTGAAACTGGCAAAATACAAGGATAAAGAGAAAATTCTGAAAGCAGCAAGGGATAAACGTGCCCTCACATATAAAGGGAGACCTATAAGACTCGTGACTGATCTCTCCTTTGAAACTTGGCAGGCCAGAAAGGCTTGGCACGATATCTACAGTGTGCTAAACAGAAAAAATATGCAGCCGAGAATCCTTTATCCAGCAAGTCTGTCATTTAGAATAGAAGGAGAGATAAAGGTCTTCCCAAACAAACAAAAACTGAAGGAACTTGTCACCACGAAACCAGCCCTACAAGAGATCCTAAGGGGGATCCTGTGAGACAAAGTACCAGAGACATCACTACAAGCATAAAACATACAGACATCACAATGACTCTAAACCCATATCTTTCTATAATAACACTGAATGTAAATGGATTAAATGCGCCAACTAAAAGACATAGGGTATCAGAATGGATAAAAAAACAAGACCCATCTATTTGCTGTCTACAAGAGACTCATTTTAGATCTGAGGACACCTTTAGATTGAGAGTGAGGGGATGGAGAACTATTTATCATGCTCCTGGAAGCCAAAAGAAAGCTGGAGTAGCCATACTTATATCAGACAAACTAGACTTTAAATTAAAGGCTGTAACAAGAGATGAAGAAGGGCATTATATAATAATCAAAGGGTCTATCCACCAGGAAGAGCTAACTATTATAAATGTCTATGCGCCAAATACCCGAGCCCCCAGATATATAAAACAATTACTCATAAACATAAGCAACCTCATTGATAAGAATGTGGTCATTGCAGGGGACTTTAACACCCCACTTACAGAAATGGATAGATCATCTAGACACACAGTCAATAAAGAAACAAGGGCCCTGAATGATACATTGGATCAGATGGACTTGACAGATATATTTAGAACTCTGCATCCCAAAGCAACAGAATATACTTTCTTCTCGAGTGCACATGGAACATTCTCCAAGATAGATCATATACTGGGTCACAAAACAGCCCTTCATAAGTTTACAAGAATTGAAATTATACCATGCATACTTTCAGACCACAATGCTATGAAGCTTGAAATCAACCACAGGAAAAAGTCTGGAAAACCTCCAAAAGCATGGAGGTTAAAGAACACCCTACTAACGAATGAGTGGGTCAACCAGGCAATTAGAGAAGAAATTAAAACATATATGGAAACAAACGAAAATGAAAATACAACAATCCAAACGCTCTGGGATGCAGCGAAGGCAGTCCTGAGAGGAAAATACATTGCAATCCAGGCCTATCTCAAGAAACAAGAAAAATCCCAAATACAAAATCTAACAGCACACCTAAAGGAAATAGAAGCAGAACAGCAAAGGCAGCCTAAACCCAGCAGAAGAAGAGAAATAATAAAGATCAGAGCAGAAATAAACAATATAGAATCTAAAAAAACTGTAGAGCAGATCAACGAAACCAAGAGTTGGTTTTTTGAAAAAATAAACAAAATTGACAAACCTCTAGCCAGGCTTCTCAAAAAGAAAAGGGAGATGACCCAAATAGATAAAATCATGAATGAAAATGGAATGATTACAACCAATCCCTCAGAGATACAAACAATTATCAGGGAATACTATGAAAAATTATATGCCAGCAAATTGGACAACCTGGAAGAAATGGACAAATTTCTAAACACCCACACTCTTCCAAAACTCAATCAGGAGGAAATAGAAAGCTTGAACAGACCCATAACCAGCGAAGAAATTGAATCGGTTATCAAAAATCTCCCAACAAATAAGAGTCCAGGACCAGATGGCTTCCCAGGGGAGTTCTACCAGACATTTAAAGCAGAGATAATACCTATCCTTCTCAAGCTATTCCAAGAAATAGAAAGGGAAGGAAAACTTCCAGACTCATTCTATGAAGCCAGTATTACTTTGATTCCTAAACCAGACAGAGACCCAGCAAAAAAAGAGAACTACAGGCCAATATCCCTGATGAATATGGATGCAAAAATTCTTAATAAGATACTAGCAAATCGAATTCAACAGCATATAAAAAGAATTATTCACCATGATCAAGTGGGAATCATTCCTGGGATGCAGGGCTGGTTCAACATTCGCAAATCGATAAACGTGATACATCACATTAACAAAAAAAAAGAGAAGAACCATATGATCCTGTCAATCGATGCAGAAAAGGCCTTTGACAAAATCCAGCACCCTTTCTTAATAAAAACCCTTGAGAAAGTCGGGATAGAAGGAACATACTTAAAGATCATAAAGGCCATTTATGAAAAGCCCACAGCTAACATCATCCTCAACGGAGAAAAACTGAGAGCTTTTTCCCTGAGATCAGGAACACGACAGGGATGCCCACTGTCACCGCTGCTGTTTAATATAGTGCTGGAAGTTCTAGCATCAGCAATCAGACAACAAAAGGAAATCAAAGGCATCCAAATTGGCAAAGATGAAGTCAAGCTTTCGCTTTTTGCAGATGACATGATATTATACATGGAAAATCCGATAGACTCCACCAAAAGTCTGCTAGAACTGATACATGAATTCAGCAAAGTTGCAGGATACAAAATCAATGTGCAGAAATCAGTTGCATTCTTATACACTAACAATGAAGCAACAGAAAGACAAATGAAGAAACTGATACCATTCACAATTGCACCAAGAAGCATAAAATACCTAGGAATAAATCTAACCAAAGATGTAAAAGATCTGTATGCTGAAAACTATAGAAAGCTTATGCAGGTAATTGAAGAAGATATAAAGAAATGGAAAGACATTCCCTGCTCATGGATTGGAAGAATAAATATTGTCAAAATGTCAATACTACCCAAAGCTATCTACACATTCAATGCAATCCCTATCAAAATTGCACCAGCATTCTTCTCGAAACTAGAACAAGCAATCCTAAAATTCATATGGAACCACAAAAGGCCCCGAATAGCCAAAGTAATTTTGAAGAAGAAGACCAAAGCAGGAGGCATCACAATCCCAGACTTTAGCCTCTACTACAAAGCTGTCATCATCAAGACAGCATGGTATTGGCATAAAAACAGACACATAGACCAATGGAATAGAATAGAAACCCCAGAACTAGACCCACAAACGTATGGCCAACTCATCTTTGACAAAGCAGGAAAGAACATCCAATGGAAAAAAGACAGTCTCTTTAACAAATGGTGCTGGGAGAACTGGACAGCAACATGCAGAAGGTTGAAACTAGACCACTTTCTCACACCATTCACAAAAATAAACTCAAAATGGATAAAGGACCTGAATGTGAGACAGGAAACCATCAAAACCTTAGAGGAGAAAGCAGGAAAAGACCTCTCTGACCTCAGCCGTAGCAATCTCTTACTCGGCACATCCCCAAAGGCAAGGGAATTAAAAGCAAAAGTGAATTACTGGGACCTTATGAAGATAAAAAGCTTCTGCACAGCAAAGGAAACAACCAACAAAACTAAAAGGCAACCAACGGAATGGGAAAAGATACTTGCAAATGACACATCGGACAAAGGGCTAGTATCCAAAATCTATAAAGAGCTCATCAAACTCCACACCCGAAAAACAAATAACCCAGTGAAGAAATGGGCAGAAAACATGAATAGACACTTCTCTAAAGAAGACATCCGGATGGCCAACAGGCACATGAAAAGATGTTCAACGTCGCTCCTTATCAGGGAAATACAAATCAAAACCACACTCAGATACCACCTCACGCCAGTCAGAGTGGCCAAAATGAAGAAATCAGGAGACTATAGATGCTGGAGAGGATGTGGAGAAACAGGAACCCTCTTGCACTGTTGGTGGGAATGCAAATTGGTGCAGCCGCTCTGGAAAGCAGTGTGGAGGTTCCTCAGAAAATTAAAAATAGACCTACCCTATGACCCAGCAATAGCACTGCTAGGAATTTATCCAAGGGATACAGGAGTACTGATCCATAGGGGCACCTGTACCCCAATGTTTATAGCGGCACTCTCAACAATAGCCAAATTATGGAAAGAGCCTAAATGTCCATCAACTGATGAATGGATAAAGAAATTGTGGTTTATATACACAATGGAATACTACGTGGCAATGAGAAAAAATGAAATATGGCCTTTTGTAGCAACATGGATGGAACTGGAGAGTGTGATGCTAAGTGAAATAAGCCATACAGAGAAAGACAGATACCATATGGTTTCACTCTTATGTGGATCCTGAGAAACATAACAGAAACCCATGGGGGAGGGGAAGGAAAAAAAAAAAAAAAAAAAAAAAAAAGAGGTTAGAGTGGGAGAGAGCCAAAGCATTAGAGACTGTTAAAAACTGAGAACAAACTGAGGGTTGATGGGGGGTGGGAGGGAGGGCAGGGTGGGAGGGAGGGCAGGGTGGGTGATGGGTATTGAGGAGGGCACCTTTTGGGATGAGCACTGGGTGTTGTATGGAAACCAATTTGACAGTAAATTTCATATATTAAAAAATAAAAAAAAATTAAAAAAAAAATAAAAAAAAAAAAAATAAAAAAAGAATGAAATGTTGCCATTTGCAATGATGTGGATGAAGCTAGAGGGAGTATCATACTAAGCAAAACAAGTCAGTCAGGGAAAGATGAATATCATATGATTTCACTCATGTGGAATTTAAGGAACAAAACAAATGAGCAAAGTGAGGAAAAAGAGAGAGGCAAACCAAGAAACAGAGTCTCAACTATAGAGAAGAAATGGATGGTTACAAGGAGGGAGGGCAGTGGTGGGATAGGTTAAATAGGTGATGGAGATTAAGGACTGCTCTTGTGATGAGCACTGGGTGTTGTATGGAAGTGTGGAATCAGTACATTGTATGCCTGAAACTAATATTACACTGTATGTTAACTAACTGAAATTTAAATAAAAATTTAAGGAAAGAAACTCAGCTCAATACCTATTAGCTATATTACTTTGGATAGCTTAAGCCTATAAATACTCAAAATCATAGG
Source organism: Panthera onca (assembly GCF_046562875.1). NCBI lineage: Eukaryota > Metazoa > Chordata > Mammalia > Carnivora > Felidae > Panthera > Panthera onca. The sequence goes on along the minus strand of NC_138341.1, from coordinate 64,639,740 downwards.
GGTGCCTGGGTGGCTCAATCAGTTAAGTGTCTGACTTCAGGTCAGGTCATGATCTCACAGTTTGTGAGTTTGAGCCCAACACTGGGCTCTGTGCTGACATCTCAGAGCCTGGAGCCTGCTTCAGTTTCTGTGTCTCTCTCTCATCTCCCTCTCTCTCTGCCCCTCCCCTGCTCATGAGCACACACACACACTCTCTCTCTCTTCCTCTCTCTCTCTCTCTCTCTCAAAAATAAACAAATACTCAAGATTGTCAATTGTAAATGGGGAAAGAAATCTGTAATTCATATTTTGGGGGGATATAAAATGAATTTATGTTCCCAAAACGCTGAAAAAAAAAAACCCACCTTCATGTAATATACTTGAAACATGATTCTTGGAATTCCAATTGTAGTCATAATAGAGTAATGAGTATCAAATTTAACCTTATGGTATAAAAATTTATAAAATTGGACAAGATATGTGAAGCAACAACATATGAAGATATATGAAAACAATGCTTTTCAAGCAGTGGACAGCACAAACAGTATTTTGATCATTCAAAGACGTGAAATACATTAGGAGAGTTACACATTTACCCCAATTTTCCACCTGGGGAATTTTCCAAATATCAGTCCAGAGAAGAAGAGACCAAATAAAGAGCAGTGGTTTCAGTACTTGGAGGAAAAGAAATCATTGTTCATGAATGCTGAGATTGTGGTAGAGCCCCTCCCTAAGGAATATGGTGGAGGCCCCTCAGAACAAAGGAAGGCAACTTGGTCCAGTCAACTCCTATACAAGTATGCATAACTGATACAACTCTACAACTGGGACTGTGTCCAATCAGTGGGAAACAAAGAAGTAGAAATTGCATAAGAGCTCAGTCTTTTTGGGGTCTTAGTCCCCTGACCCCATGCTGGTACGAATAAAGTTGCTTCCTGGACAAAAAGGCTCGGTGTCCCGTCTTTCTGTGAGAGAACCTGGCTACCTTTCTTGGGGGCTCGCTTCCAGGATTTGGAGATGGTGCGTTTCCACCTCCTTTGTCATGGGGGTGTGAATCTCGAAGTGCCAGAAGCAGCATCCTAACTTGGTGCCAGTAGACCCCTTGATCCATAGGAGACTAGCCTTTCCTGGCATGTCGGGGCAAGGGCCTCGGATGCACAACAGAACCCAGTGAGGCCCAGGAACCAGTTCAGGGAGCACCGCCCATCAAACTGGTAAGAACCCAGGTTCATTTTGGTAGATCTGCCCCTAAGATGCAGAAGGGGAGGCTGATCACTTCCCAGAGTTGCCCGAATAGTTCCATAAGGAATAAGGAAGGAAACTGCAACTCTAAGGTTCAGGGCACTGGGTGGCAGGTTGGAATTTCTACCTGACTGTGTGTGAATTAGACAGTGGAAAGTTTTTGACCTGACCAAGGGCCAAAGCAAGTGTTGAGTCCCAATCTGTGGTTCGTAGTTCCATGGTGACCTCATAGGGCTTAAGGCAGTGTCAGACTTCCTCGTGAGTCTGGTCTGGGTCAGGGCTTGATACTGAACCCGCCAATGCTAAAAGGTACCTGAAATATCTCCTGGAGGATGGGAGAGTCCTGGCCTCCTGAGGGAAGTATTCAGTACAGTACTCTCTTACAGTTAGATCTGTATTGTAGAAGAGAGGGTAAACGGTCAGAAGTTCCTTATATGCAGGTCTTCTTTGCCTTAAAGGGGCCAAGAAAGGCAAGTACTTGCAGACTTGCCCCCTGAGGCCTCTCCTCAGGAAAAGCCACCTGGTAGACCTTCATGCCCTCCTTATCAAGGATTGCCAGGAATAAAAAAATTCTCTGCCTAAAATCAAGGCATGTTCAATGTATCTATGGACTGAAATGCCTCATGATGGATTTGGCTCCATAAAGGTCCCATTTTTCTTGCAAGATTCTAGGCCAACAAAAAGGACCTGGGCAAATTTTCAGACAACTCTGATCAATATATAGAAGTGTCAAAAACCTAACCCAGGTTGCTGAAAAAACAAAAAACAAAAGAAAACAAACAAACAAACAAACAAAAAACCACACAGGCCATCCCTAACAAAGGAGACTTTAACACTCTTTCTCATTGTTTCTCCTAATACACTCTGGTTACTCTAACTGTACGTGGGGGTTTCTCCCTCATTCATTTCCTGAGTCCATGACTGTGATGACTAGAGCCAACTGTCTCTGGTTAGTCTACCTTGGGATGGAGACTTTAAGGAATATTCCCAAGCAGCTGCCAGAACTCCTTTTGTTTCAGGGAAATTCCCAGTCTTCTCTAGCCCAACATGGACTGCCTAATTTCATTTTTGGTGGAAAAAAAAAAAAAAAGTTTGCATCTGCTCATCCGGTCGAGCTGACAGGCTTTAGGACCAGGAGACCTCTTTCTCTGCCCTCTTGCCTTTTATCCGCCTCCAGGCCTCGGGCAGCACCTCACCTCTTCTGCCCTCCCCTCCTGTTTCTGCACCCCCTTGGGTGTGGCCTGCAGAACTGGTTCCTATACCATCCTCAGTGCCTTAGGCACCATTGGCTTCTCCCATCCTCAAGGTCAAGGAGCAAAGAGCACCCCCTTGGACCACCCACTTCAGAATCCCCCACTGTTATCCCAGGTAAAAACTGACAATGAGCAAAACTGATTGACTTATGAATGGACGCAGGTGAAACATATTTGGTGTTCAAACTAATTTCAGTTTGTTGGACCTGTCTTTAAAGTTATCAGCATTAAATATAAAACTTTTATTCTACTAAGGTTTACTAAAGGTCAAATAAACTCATGTTATCTCTGTTGCAATTTGTTAGCAAAAAAGATGGTTAATTTTGTCTGTTTCAAAGTTTTCATGGGTAATTCTGAAGATAGCTTTCAAAGTCCTTGGTAACCTGAAACTTTAAAGTTTTGACTGCATGATAAATGAGATTAAATTCATTGGATATCTAGGTCTTTTCCAAATAGGATGGAGTGCTAACGCTTTGATTACTGAACATAGGTTTGTGCTTTTAACTTCTTCTTGCAGAGAAACTAAGGCTATTTGGGTCTATTGGAAAACATGCTTTGTGTTTAATTGATTCATGAATTTGCCATCTAAAAATGTTCTGATGTAAACACTTCTCAATTGGTTACTAACTCCTCAATTGGAGACTAAGGTTTCTAAGAGTTAAAATTCTGCTAAGTGTACTTAAGACTGATGCAATAAGGAAAGCAACTCTGTAGGAGATATGCAAGAAAGATAAAAGAAATGAGAATACATTTTTGTTGAAGGTCAAAGAAATTAATTTTGTCCTAAATGAGACTGGTTGTTTGGATAAAAAGGGCTTAGGTCAAAATCTGAAAGCAAAGGAAAGTTGTAGAATGTTTGTGAAGGGAAATCTTTGGAAAAAAATTTTTATATATGGTCAAGACGGACTAAGGTTAAAATAAATGGATTTTAAAAGTACGCTGGTATAAGATTAAAATTCTGCTTTACTCTGTTAAAAAGGCAAAGTTTTCTTAGATTGTTGGTATGCTTTTGATTAAAAAAAAGAGGTAAAAAAAGGTTTTTTCCCCCCTTTTTGTCTGCCTAAAAAGATAGGAAAAAAATATGATTTCAACCAAAAGAACACAACACCCGGGCAACATACCTTTTTGAGTTGTTTCACTCAAGCCTTGCTTAAAATTGCCCCTCCTTTGATCCAAAGGCTGGGGTGCAGGTGACATTGTCCTCACTGTCGGCCTCCAAATGCTCCATATTTGCATTGTTTCTGTTTAGCAAAGGAATGGATGCCTATGCCATATAAGGGATAGAAGAGTATGATATATAAAGGGCTTTTACTGGGATACATATGAGCCATTTTCCTACACTTAGCCCAGTGTGTGCCAATTTGTAAAAACCTAGAAACTCTAAAATGGAAATCCACATGGCTGGAACACATTTATGTGGGACTGCTGAAAAAGGCAAGGAAATAGACCTCGACTTTGGCCCTTTTAGCCCCCTTGACAGCCAATTTTATGCTTACAAAAAAAAAAAAAAAAAGGTTTTTGTCACCCTTTTAAAATATATTTGTAATGAGGATTACTGTTGGGCCAAAATAAAATTAATGTATCCTTCTACAACCAGGGATGTCTTGCTTGGTCACAGTTGATACCAGAAATATCCCACAGGCAGAAGATACAGGGATAGGAGAAATCAGGGGAGACAAGGTCAGCTCTCAGAGGTAGGATCAAGCCTGGATAAGAGCAACTGCTCCCAGCACTTTGCGAGACTGACAAAGCTTTTGGCTGCCAATCGAATAGCTAGCCAAAACCCAGGGCCAGGAGATGAGGCTTCTCCTGGCCAACTATGGAAAATTAAGATAAGGGATGCCTCTTCCTCCTTTTTCCTATAGATGGGCAATTCCCCAACCAAGGCCAGTACTCCTTTGGGATGCATTCTGAAAAATTGGGATGATTTTGATCCATAAACTCTGAAAAACAAACAAACAAATAAACAGCAAAAACCAACTCATTAACTATGATGGAACTGGAGGTCCTACAGGGAACTTCCAGTTTCCTACTGGGGCCCAGGAAATTCCATCCCAAAATCCTAATTGGGACCATGGCCAACCCATTGACAAATGGTATTGCCACCACCTCCAAGCTTGTGCCTTAGAAAAATTAAGAAGGTCTAAGGTTAAGCCATTAAATTACACTAAATTAGCCACTATTTTACAAACACAGAATGAGAGCCCAATGGCCTTCCTGGAGAGGTTGAGGGAGGCTCTCATGAAATATATGGCTATCTCCCCTGACACCCCTAAGGCTGAGATGATTTTAAAGGACAAATTTGTCACTCAATCAGCCCTAGATATTCAGAGGAAATGCAAAAATTGGCTGTTGGCCTGGAAGGGAACCTGGAATAGCTCTTATGAACTGCCAGTAGGGTACATTACAACCGAGATAAAAATTAAAAAACAAAAACAAACAAACAAAAAACAGAAAAGAGACTTAAAAAAAACTGAGGACTTAGTCGTAGCCTTACGCACTATGTCAGACCAGACTTCCGAAGGTCCTGGCACCAAATGCCACTTATGTGGCCAGTCAGGGCACTGACAAAACAAGATGACCTTAGAAGGGACAACAGAAGTCAAAGCCTCCCAAGCTATGCTCCTTATGTGGAGACAATCACTAAAAGTCTGAATGCCCTCAGGGACCTCTATCTGCGAGGGCTCAGATAACCAGTATCCCTAAAAAGGACTGATGGGGCCTAGGGCTCTTCAGGGTGGCTCCCTGGAACTGTTTACTGGAAGCCTTGAGCCTTGGGTGACTCTGGAAAACTCAGGTAACTAAAAGGCCTGTTCATTTCCTTCTTGATACTGGAGCCACCTTTTCTGTCCTCCCTTCCCCTCAAGGCCAACTATCCCAAAGAGGCATAACAATTAGAAGTGTCTTCGGAAAACTTATAAGTAAATTTTTCTCTCTGCCCCGGGGATGCATATGGGGAAAACTAATTTTTTCTCATGCTTTCTTGGTAATACCAGAGAGCCTTACTCCCTTGCTAGAAAAAGACATTATCACTAAATTAGAGACTATAGTGCTACTAACTCCAGGACAGATAAATAATTGTGTGAGTTTTGGGAATTACTAGGTATTGTAGGCTGTAGATACCAGGGTTCAGGAAAGTAGCTTGCCTGCTATATCAATTACTAAAGGAGACTCAATACCACCTACTCTTCCAAGGAAATAAACTGGGGTCTGACTCCTGGACACTGTCTCCAGCTGTTGGAATGGTTACAAAAGGAGCAGGGGCAATAACTATTGCCGAGCTCACAGAGCTAAAAGATCATTAAAACACTGCATCAGGCCTTTCATTTAGGGAGGGATAAAAGTTTTCAAATGACCCAAAGGATGTTTACTGGGAAAAATTTGTCAAGGACAGTTCAGCAAGTAGTATCAGCCTGTGAAGTATGTCTTAGAAACAATCTCTCAACCACAAACTTGCTCTCCCAGGCAATTAAGGAACTGGATGGAGGCTATCCAGGCAAGACTGACACTTAGGTTTCACTCATATGCCAAGGTCAAAGGAATTCCAACCTCTGTTGGTATGGGTTGATACTTTTACTAATTGGGTAGAGACCTTCCCCTAAAAAAATAGAGAAGAAACAAGAAGTAATAAAGGCTCTACTTTATAAAATAATACCCAGGTTCAGCTTACCTAGAAATTTGCAAATTAATAATGGTAAATGGCTGCTTTGACTCTTTCTCTGGAAAGACTCCCAGCTCTTGAAAAAGTTTTACACCTCGAAATAAAACAAACTGCTTATACTCAGCAAAATTCTAAATAATACCTCCCAAGCATTAGATGCTTTAAATAAAAAATTAAGTAAAGTTAGGGCCTGACTCTTGGAGAATAGAGCCACCACTGATTACTTACTGCTTCTCCATCACCTGGGTTATGAGAGATTCTCTAACATGTGTTGTTTCAATATAACTGATAATTCTCACAAAGTCTTAGAACTAATAGATGATTTTCGGGCATAATTGGACAAAGTCGGGGTCTCTCCTGGATTGTTTGACTGATTCAGGAGCTGGGGACATTATCTCAAGATGCCATCTTGTTGGTCAGTATAATCTTTACTTTGTGTTTTTTTTCTTTGTGTCTGCCAATGTTTGTGCAGCCTCATGCCTGCCAGCCTTCCTATAGAACCATACCGTGGGCCCCCCGACCAACCCTTGGGTAGACTCTAACTGCTGTACCCCTACACCATCCCTTATCAGCTTGAAGAAATCAGAACAGTCATCATTCCTGTTCCCTAATGGCAGTTAGGGGCCCTATTCTGGGGGAGGGGGGGGCGAGTGAATTGGGAAAGAGGTAACATTAGGCAGGGAGAGATAAGGGACCTTCAGGGAGGCAGACTATAGCTGCAAGTGGGAGGCTGAAGAAGCAGACGAGGTTCTCCCCTTATGAAATCCTTTATGGGCGCCCTCCCCCCATTATCAAGGGCATAAGGGGGGATCTAAATGAGATAGGCAATCTAACCTTAAGGCAACAGATTCAGGCCCTTGGCTCTACCTTAACCACCTTACACCACTGGGTTAGAGAGACCTGTGAGTCTGACCACAGACCCTCACCCCTTTAAACCAGGAGATGCTGTATGCATGAAGGAGTGAAGTGTCCAACCCCTAAAACCCCTCTGGAGGGGCCTGTTCACTGTCATTTTGTCCACCCCCTACTGCAGTAAAGGTAGCCAAGGTGGGTCCCTCACCACAGCAGAGGGAAGCTGGCATCTCAAAACTGAGAGTGCATTCCTGATCCTTCCACGCTGTGCAAGCTGACCACACAGAGGAAGCAGTCTGCAACGACAGAGGCTCTGAGAAACTGCAGCCCTGCTTTAGTCACTCTGGAACCTGATTAATCTACACATGGCAGAAGCTTGAGGAATTGACGGTCTGGTGGAACAAACAGACTGTCCTTATTTTCTTTATCTGTTTCCTTACAGTGATGCACTGCCACCCCTCGTTTCTCACTGTTTCTGTGATTCTTGCTCTACTTTTCACCATAGGATTGGCAGAGGCTGTCCCGGCTGGCTGGAAGTGTGGTGAGAGGTTTCTGTTAGCACTCACCTCTTTGTGGATAGGATGCTTCGTTGGTATTGGTTGCTTCTAATCTGGACTCCTTCTGTATGCCTAGATTTCTCATCATGTGACCCATGTATGTGCATAACCAGGTCAGGTCAAGGAGTCACTTGGACCTTACTATACCATATCCACTTCTCATACCTGGGGACCTACAGACACAATAAGATCACCTTTTCTATCTGCCAACAGGAGATACTGCAGTACTCCCCAGCTGAGGAATGGTTGGAGGTCTAACACTCCCAGGATTGGGGGGTGGGGGGCGGAATTAATTAGCCAGACTCAGGTTACTAATCTTCACCTGCCAATATCAGCACTTTTTGACATTTTGTATAGCTATTAACAAAAACCCTTTGTTGTTTCAAAATTGCAGAGGTTTACCATGGGAACAAGAATATAGGTTCAATGACAAGTATATGTGTGAACAGACCTCACCCCAATTCACATATTATGGTGATTGCTGGACTTACTGACCCTATTGGAGCTGTGTCTCATGGGCCACTTGGAAAGGTAAAGATAACGTGGCACTCCTCTAAAAAGGGGCTACAACCTCCAGCTATAAATTGGGAGCCTGCAACCCCATTAATTTTACTATCTTTAATCCAGGAGACCCAAAATGAGAAAATGGCCTCAGGATGGGTGTATGTATGTGTATATATGTGTATATATGTGTATATGTGTATATATATATGGCAGGAACCATGTGGTGCTTTAAGAGAGTTGCTGTCTCACTCTGAGCCTCAACTCACAAAGTCTTTCATTCCCTTTATGAGAAAATAGAAAGTATCCCTCCCCCCACCTCCACCACAACAAGAAACATGTTCCTTGTCTTAGCAGAAACTATAGCCCAGACCCTAAAAATCTCTTCTTGCTATGTATGCAGGGGAAACACCATGGAGGATCAATGTCTTTGGGAGGCTAGAAAATTAGATCCCCGTGAACCCTATAATGGAACAGAACACCCCAGTCCTACTACCAGGGTTTGGCTCTTCAAAACCTCAATTATTGAGAAAAACTGCCTTGCCTGATGGGGAAGAAAGTTCACCATCTCTGTTGGAAGCTTAGTGTGCTTAGGCCAAAAATTTTATAATGCAATCTCCTGGGATACCCAACGGTGGGGGTCCCCAGATCACCTTGAGCCAGATCCTCACCCCTTGTCTAACTTCTCTCATCTCCAAAAGGCCTGGGATAATGTCAACACAGCCATCAAATGGCAGGCCCCAGGTGGACTATACTGAATATGTGGAAGGACAACCTATATAGTACTTCTCTCAGGCTGGTCAGGGTCATGTATTCTGGGAACTATTCATCCATCTTTCTTCCTGCTCCCACTTGCCAGGAGGGAATATTTGGGAGTCCAAGTGTATGGGGACAGGGAGACTCAAAGGAAATGACGTGCCCTACAAATTGGTAACTGAAAAGATGATGAATAGCCTCCTGAGCGTATAATCCAATATTATGACCCTGGGCAGAGGGTGGGTCTGCTACTGCACTCCCGTTTATGCTAAACTGCATAATCAGACTACAAACAGTTGCAGAAATTATAACCAATGAAACTGCCAGAGCTCTTAATTTACTAGCCAAGCAGCAAACTAAAATGCACAATGATGTCTATCAAAATCGCCTGACCTTAGATTACCTGCTTGCTTTTGAGGGAGGAGTTTGTGGAAAGTTTAACTTGAGAAAATGCCACCTACAGATAGAAGATGAAGGAAAAGTCATAGAGGAGATCACAGATCGAGTGAGAAAGGTTGCTTATGTTCCAGTTCAGACCTGGAAATGTTGGAACCCCAGGGAGGTATTTGGAGGATGTTTTTCAACTTTCGGGGGGATTCAAAACCCTCATCGATATTATTTTCTTGATTTTGGGAAATTTGCTGAATCTTACCTGGCCTAGCTCCCCCGGTTATATGGTCTGTTACCAGCCTCATTGAGGTAATGGTCGAAAGGAAAACGGCCACACATGTGATGATGTTATGGAAATATAAACCTCTAAGCCAAGATGATGCTCTTTGATCCCAAATAGGGGGTCTGAGCATCAAAGAAGGGAATGTGATAGAGCCCTTCACTAAGGAATGTGTTAGAGGCCTTCTCAGAACAAAGGAAGGCAACAGGCAATGCGGCCCAATCAACTCTATACACGTATGTGTAACTCTGACATGACTCTGTAACTTGGACTATGTCCAATCAGACTATATGTGTCACCATATATGCAGACAAAGAAGGAGAAATTACACAAAAGTCTACATCCCGCTGTGCTCAGGGCTCAGCCTTTTTGCGGTTTTAGCCTGCTGAGCCTGTGCCAGGATGAATAAGGTTGCTTCCTGGACTAAAAGCCTCGGTGTCCCATCTCTCTGTGTGAGAAACCAGCTACAAGATGGCTGGGATTTGGAGCTCAAGGTATTAAAATTGAGGGATATTCACAGAGAAACAGTTCCAGGTGTGTGTGTGCATGTGCATGTGCATGAATTCTCCCGAACTCTTTGGCCAAATACTAATCTAACAGAGCAAGAGTCTATGGTAGAGAACACACCAGAAAGACTAGAGCTGAGCAGAGACTGCAGAGGTTGCAAAATGCCAAGCATCTTAGGAGTTTTGACAAAAGTGAATGGAGTTGATTTTGAATATATAAAGTTGATTTGAAGAAGACCCAAAGATAACACAGATGTTGGAATTAGCAGGCAAAGGATTTCAGCAATGATTACAAATACCTACAAGGAACTCAAGAAAAAAGTGGCATAAATCACTGAACACATGAAGAATCTTAGAAGAAAAATGAAAGCTATAATAAAGACTAAGGGGGGCGCCTGGGTGGCGCAGTCGGTTAAGCGTCCGACTTCAGCCAGGTCACGATCTCGCGGTCCGTGAGTTCGAGCCCCGCGTCAGGCTCTGGGCTGATGGCTCGGAGCCTGGAGCCTGTTTCCGATTCTGTGTCTCCCTCTCTCTCTGCCCCTCCCCCGTTCATGCTCTGTCTCTCTCTCTGTCCCAAAAAAAAAAAATAAAATAAAAATAAAGACTAAGGAAATTATAAATGAAAACATCTAATATCTAAAATAAAATACACTGGAATTATCCTAACATCAGATTTTATGGTGTCCATTAACCTGAGTACAGGGCAATAGAGACTATCCTGACAGTAATGGGGAGGAAAAAGATTTTAAAGAAATCAAGATAGCCTCGTTGACTTGTAGGAAAATATTTAGTAGTGGAATATACATAATTGGAATTCCCAAAAGAGAAAAGGGGTAAGGAGATAAAGAGGATTTACAAGCTTGATGAGAAGTATCAACTCATTTTTTTTTTTTTAATGCTCAACAAATCCTAGGCACCTGGGTGGGTCAGTCAGTTAAATGTCCGACTTCGGCTCAGGTCATGATCTTGCGGTTTGTGAGTTTGAGCCCCACATCGGATTCTGTGCTGACTGCTCAGAGCCTGGATCTTTGCTTTGGATTCTGTGTTTCCTCCTCTCTTTGCCCCTTCCATGCTCCTGCTGTGTCTGTCTCTCAACAACTAATAAACATTTAAAAAAATTTTAAACAAAGAAATATATAAAATTCTCAAAAAATCCCAAGCAAAATAAATACATAGACACACATACACAGGCAAATACAAGCAGGCATATCAGAGTCAAATTGTTGAAAACCAAACATAAAAATAAAAGTATAAAAAAAGAAAAAATGAAGCATTATATAGATTTAGATATATATGAGAACATCAGATATGAATAGTTGTCAAGTTCTCATCAACAATACATAAACCATAAAGAAATGGAATGACACCTTTAAGAAGCTGAAAGAAGAAAAATATCATATCAATTAGAATTCTATGTATCCATCAAAACTATCTTTCAAAAATGATGGTGAAACAAAGGATTTAAAATGGAACAATAACTGAGATAAGTTACTGCCAGAAGCCCTGCCCTCCAAGAAATATTAAAGGACATTATTTTTTTTTTTTTTAGTTTTTTAAATGTTTATTTATTTTTGAGAGAGAGACAGACAGAGTGGGGTGGGGCACAGAGAGGAGACACAGAATCTGAAGCAAGCTTGCTCTGAGATGTCAGCACAGAGCCCAACACGGAACTCGAACCCAGGAACTGCTAGATCATGACCTGAGCTGTAGTCAGAGGCTCAACCGACTGAGCCACCCTAGCGCAGGACATTATTAAGGATATTATTAAGGCTGATCGAAAATTATATTCAATGGAAACACACATTGTCATATATTCAAATGATGACATACTACTTAACATATGGAATACAGAAGAATGAATTAATGGAATGTTAACAAGTAATAAAGTATATCCTGTAATTTCACAGATATTATGCTGAATCTAAAAAGCCAGATGTGAAAGAGTACATGGTGTATGGAACATTTATATAAAGTTCTAGAGCAGACAAAACTAATCTATGGTGATAGAAATGTGAACAGTGGTTGCTTCCAGAATGTAGGATATAAATTGAAAGGGTAGGAGGTTACTTTTTTGAGCTATAGAAAAGTTCCATATTGTGATGGCTTTCTGAGTGACACAAGTATTTGAATTTCTCAGGGCTTATCAAACTGTATACCTAACCTCTGTGCACTTCACTATATGAATACTATGCAATGATGATGATGCTGCTGACAATAATAATAATAATAAATGGTTATCTTTCCTTCTCTCTCCTCTTCCCCCTTCAATTTCCTGGTTGCCTCCCTCCAAACCTTCCCCTCTCAAGGACACTATTTTATTTTTGTGGTTTTTCAAATGTGACCTATAGTCTGGTGGCTTTTAAAAGATTAATTGTTGCTCTTTTTCCCAGGAATATGATTATGAATTTAGAGTCACCATTTATGTAATTTTATCTCCTTGCCCAATATTTATTTTATTTTAAGAAATATAAGAATTTACACAAATGGATATGTTTCTTTGACTTCAACCAGAATGTTTCTCTTATTCCAGTTTAAAAAATTTTTTAATGTTTATTTATTTTTGAGAGAGACAGAGACAGAATGTGAGTGGGTTGGGGCAGAGAGAGAGGGAGGCACAGAATCTGAAGCAGGCTCCAGGCTCCAAGCTGTCAGCACAGAGCCCGACTTGGGGCTCAAACTCACAAGCCGTGAGATCATGAGCTGAAGTCAGACGCTCAACTGACCGAGCCACCCAGGCGCCCTATCTCTTATTCCAGTTTTAATATTGTTCAAAGTGCTTTTTAAAAAATTAAAGCCCCGCCCTTTGACATTCTCCTTGGATCATGTTTGGAACTCACATGAGAAAGTTAGTCTCATAAGTTAATGGTAATATGTTGGTTTTAATGGAAATACTACTGTGGTATTAGAGTTCCCTATTTTTCACTAGTAGTTGTAAATGATTGGTTCATTTGATACATGTATAGTCCGTAAATCAAGTCAACTCTAAAAATGGGAAGGTTCTCTCTACCAATTCTGTCCAAACAACTATACCAGGAGGCCAGGAGTTGAGCCCCTATTGTGTCATGAAGAGACACAAATTATAATTCTTCCATTCATACACAGAGACACACGGACACTGAAAAAAAAAAGGTATAATTTATAAAGCCTAATGTAGACAACAAATTAAGCCTTAAAATCAGAAATACAAAAACATAACTGAATTTATTTCAAGTATATTGTATTTATAAATTTATAAATTTATAAATTTATATATTGTATTTATAAATCAAGTATCCTCTTCTATTAGGTTCAAAATGGTACACTCAACCAAATATTATATATATTATTATGTGAAAAACATGAATTGGGGCACCTGGGTGGCTCAGTTGGTTAAGCTTCCAACTCTTTATTACAGCTCAGGCCATGATCTCACAGTTCATGAGATCGAGACCCGCATCTTGCCCTGTGCTGACAGTATGGAGCCTGGTGCAATTCTCTCCCCCTCTCTATACCCATCCCTCTCTATCTCTCTCAAATTAAATAAATAAACATTACAAAAAACATGAATCTACAATAATCTCTCCCTCTTATGAGGACAAATACAATTAAAAATGAGAAAAATAGATGTTAGTTTTTCCTAATTAAAAAAAAAAAGAAAGAGAGAGACTCTCCCCCATCCTATTTCTTAGAGCACTTGCTTTAGAAAACTTGTAATAATGTGTATTTTCTCTGCTCCTTTGAAGTATCTGCATATCTTTTGAAAAGCTAACTAAGCCTCATGTCAGCTTTACCACCCCGGAATATTTTTCTAAAGAATTTGGGGGGAAAAATGTCTTTAAAATGTAATCATCAAGGAAGATGGAGCTCTTATCTCCCAGTTTCTATGAGAGGAGAGGAGTCTAGTTTCAGCTGGCATCTGGTTCCAAACCCACCTCTTTTCACAGATATAAGAAATTTATTTTTCGTTTGGATAAAGGCGATTAGCAAACACCGGTGGCTTTACCCAGTGAATTTAGGACAAACTATGTGTGACAAATAATGTTGTCAAGACTTCTTATTTGAGGAATAATTGTTTATTTTGAAAAAGGTATGCAATGAATTGTATCTGTTTGACTATATGAAACAGTAACATTTCTTTTTGTCTTTGTGATCTCTTTAGTGGATGGTCTACAATGAGCATCATATTCTGTTTTAATGCTTATTCAATAATAAAATTGTTTTCTTACTGTGCTACTTTTTGGACAGGTTATCTGGTTTTACTAGAGAGAGATTTTGCTTTTAATTATATTTCCTCAACCCCCCACACCCCACCTCTGCACTTCTGACAGACTAGTGGACTAAGGTTATCCCACAGAGCTTGAGTTTACATGTGTACAGGCCAGAGACAAGTTGCCATTTCAGTAAACCTTGCAGTTCCAACCCAGATTCCCAGAGAAGGATTGATGCTTCATAAAATGTATTAACTACATGATTATTCTCCTGATTTTACAAAGAAAAAAGAAATTAAGTTTTAGGATAGTTAAATATCTTGAAGCAGAATTAAATATATATTTTTAGTCTGCAATGCCATGGAACTTTGGAACTTCATGGCAATATTCTTTATTGAATGTTGAACCAAACATGATTATTTGTTTAGATGTCTAGCTATGGATTCTTTAATGTGATGCATATTAATTTAATCATCTAAATATGAAGGGTTTTTTTCTTTTGAAGCTAAAATTTACTGAGTGAACAAATTATATAATAATAGTATTGCTTCACAGACCATTGTAGGGAATCTTTATTCTTTGTCTGAGAGTACTCTCAAGAAGAATTAAAGTTGGCTTGCCAAAGGGCATATAGATAGAACATGAACAATAAGGTTACACGTTTATAAGAATCCCTGACCTCTTTCAGTAGACATGAGAAGACAATATGAATCCTAAAATTTTATACTTCATTGGGCCTTCAAAATAATCTTTCAGTTTGAGTAAGATGTCTGGCGCTCAGCATGGTTTAATTATATGATAAAAAGACCAGCATCAAACTTATTGAAATAATTTTTTCTAGACTTGTTTTACAAAATATTTCTCCCTGTCACGTCTTCTAAGATTTTTTGAAGTTTTTTAACTGAATGGAAATATCTTCAAGGTAAGGAGTATAATTTGTATCCATAGGTAGCAAAATCACATAGCAAAAATATCAGCAAACTTGAATTCAGCAAAGTCATGTACCTGTTCTGCCTTTACAGCTAAGAATTACTGTGATCCTGTGAAAGTAATTTCATCTCCTGTACCTTTAGTACTTCATGTGTAAAATAAAAGCATTGCACCAGAAGTGTTTTCCAACTGTGTGTTTTTCAAGTGTTCTGGTGATGCCATTCCAAATTAATAAAAGAGCAATGACAGAGAAATAACATAGTGATGGAAATATAAACACAAACTGTAGTGTGACGATTCTTTGTTCAAGTAACATTCCTGGCTAATCAAAGGAAAGCAAATTTTCTTTATGATTGCTTTTTTTGTCGCATCTGTTCAGATACTGACATAAGAATGTGATGTCTATATTTTTCTCTTTCTTTCATATATTCGACCTTTGATATTTCTTTTTTCTTAATTTTTCTAAAGAGAAAGTCAATTTATAAGTTAACATGAGGACATGTGCAATTGAATGTGCTTTTCCATTTTCAGTGACCTTTTCCTGGTGAATGCATTAAAGTGCATTGTGTGTATACTCAGGAGCTTCTCAGGAGGCTTAGTGAGTCCAGGAATTTCTGAAAGGTCATAGATTTTATTGCTATTCATTTGACAGCTTTTTTTTCTTACTTTGAATCTACTCCATAAAATTCATTGTTGTTAGTCAATAGATTAATTATATATCTTGGATCTTTACATCCAATTATTTACCACTATAATTGAGATTCTTTACTGTTGGGCCATCTGGCTGGCTCAGTCTGTAGAGCATGCAACATTTTTTTTTTGACAGTGAGAGAGAGAGAGAGAGAGCGCAGGCATGTGCAGGAGGGGCAGAGGGAAAGGGAGAGAGAAAGAATCTTAAGCAGGCTCCATGTGCAGTGCACAGCCCCACATGGGGATCCATCTCACAACCATGAGATCATGACCTGAGCTGAAATCAAGAGTGGGATGTCTAACTGATTCAGCCACCCAGGCACCCCTCATGGGACTCTTGATCTGGGCATTGTAAGTTCAAGCCCCACGTTGGGTATAGAGATGACTTAAAAATAAAATTAAAAAAAAAAAGAAATTCTTTTACTGTTAAAATAATTCGGGAAAATTCTATTTCTCAATAAGGATAATAATTCCATCAAGGAGACACATGTGCAAAGGATGTCATAAACTTGAAACAAGTCAACTATACTCTAAGGTGGATCTAATCCTTTTTCTGTTTTGCCTAACATGATCATGATCCCAAGATGCTAATTTGATTGTGCTTTTTTTCCTTTAACAAGTTAACTGCTTGATAGGGTTATCCATAATTTTAAAGGTAAGTATATCATGCTCTAAATGAATAAAACATATCAAAATCAACATTTTCTGGCTTCAAAAGTAAATTCACATTTATTTTAAAATCCTGAAAATGATCTAGCTCTACTTCCTGTATACACTGTCATGAGTTTTATGAAATTAGTTGCATATTTTGGTAAAGGTTCATCAAACTTGCAACTCTCAACACACTTGACAATTTCAGACTGAAAAGATTAAATAGCTTTATTATTAATCATGGTGTCAAGGCTAATAAACCACTCTTACATTTATAGAAAAAGAATGTTTTATTATTGAGTCTATACTGAAATTTAAAAATCATTTTTCAGTTTTTCAATGTTTGTTTATTTATTTATTTATTTTTGAGAGAGTGCACATGAGTGGGGGAGGGGCAGCGGAGAGGTTGAGAGAGAGAATCCCAAGCAGGTGCCATGCTATCAGTGCAGAGCCTGACATGGGGTACAATCTCATGAACCATGAGATCATGACCTGAACTGAAATCAAGACTCAGATGCTCAACCGACAGAGCCACCCAGACACCCCAAAATCATATTTCATTTTAAATGCTTATTCTAAGCATACTATAGCTATATTTAGTAGCACCTTCATTAACAGTTCCCAGTTTACAATTTTAAGTCTTCCTTGGTGGCATTAATTAGAGACTGAAGTCTTTAGAGATATTGTTAAGAATGCCTGCAGTGTTCTCTTGGTAAGAGCTTTGTCTTTGCTGACCCTTTTTCGTAACTTTTAAAAATCTGCAGAGGAATTCTCTATGTCTTTAAAACAGTTCATTCAATGAATCAAAAGAGAATAGTAGTCTTTCTCCAAAATTCATTTAATTTAGATTTAATAGCTCTGTTAAAATTTTAATTGAGTTTTAACAGACCATAAGATTTTAATAGTCAATTTGTTGAGAAAATTTCTGTGAAAAAGAACTCTCATTTTCCCCACACCAGTATTATCAATAATAAAAATAATTAAAGCTAATCAATTATTTACTATGTTCTAGGCTCATATATTTAAACATATAGGTGATACACATAAAAATAACACTGTTCTGTAAAGTACAACCTTGTCATGACTAATTTGATCTAAGGTACCATTGAACCACCGATTCAGGTAGTAAGATGTGCCATTTCTATGTGCCACCAACAAAGAAAACAAAGCTGACAAAGAAATTATTACATCAACTTTAAGATACAACAATTACAATTAGTGATGGTATCTATCATTCTCATTTTGTATATAAAGTCACTGTATGAGGAACTGCAGGGTTCTACAACTTGCCTAACATTCACAAAGCTAGTGAGTGGCAGAGCTTACAGTCTCGCTTCAGGGTCTTCAGGCATTAACCACTACCTCACACTGTCTCTGATACAAAAAGCACATAATTTAAACCTGTATCAGAATCCAAAATATCTGGAAGAGAACAACAAACCCAAATCTGGTTGGGTTCTGATTAAAAAAAATCATTCTGGCATCTGACATTTTAAAATCAGAAAGGAACTCATTTGGGAAAAAAAATATCACACGGCATATGGTTTTTAGGTCAAGTCAGCTGTAAAAAAGATATTTTATACTGATTTATTTTTTTTAATTTGGTTGATAATGTGATGTTTTATTTAAATGGAATGGTGGAAATTATTAATCAGAACCAGCAGGTTGCAAGACAGGACATATACTTATGATCTAATTTTTGTTATATATATATATATATATATATATATATATATATATATATATATATACACATACATATATATGCACACATATGTACAGAGAAGGCTCCAGAAGGGTATTTATAGTAGGAGGCTGGTAAACCTGCTTGGGGAGTGGTGCTTAATTTCTAGCACTTGCTGATCGTAAATATGCCCACTATGGCAATCAGCCATATGGCAATCAACACAATACCAATACAATGTCACTGAATGCACAACTGGAGAAGATGTGCACAATTAGGTCTAGGAGACAGTAGGAACCAGTTAAAGCCTACCTCTGGTTATGCGCTAAGGTGTTAACTGTGGTACTCTCTGGGTGAGGAAAATGTGAAGTTTTGAGTTTTTGTTTTTATTCTGCTTATCTATGATGTCATTTGTTTTACAAATGCAAATTGTTTATGTATATATATTTATGCGGGGCCATGGGCGTGTGCATGTGCACACATAGCCAACTAGGCAAAGACTTTTGTCTCCCTAACTCTCCTTACTCTATGGAATGTGATAGCATTACCTTATAAATCAAGGAATTGGAACCCATGTATCAAAAGGAATATTGTTTTAATGAAGTAAGGGGTTTTAGTCCTCAAAAATGTTTCATAAAAATTCTGTTCAAAATAGCTCAAAAAAGCAATCTGAAAGCAGTCAAAGGACAATTATTTTGTGGTCCACGCTTAGGAAATACTAAGAAGTTTATTTCTGGGCGTTAATTCCTTCTGCCTGTATGACAAGTATTAATAAAGTGCATTTGTTCAAGAGTACTTCTAATATTTTCCCTTTGGATAGTACACTAAAGTAACAAAAATCTCCAAAAGGAATATGGATATAGCATGTTTCAAGATTTGTTTTCATTGGTGAAAAAAATCTTCATAATTTAAAAAAATATATTCAGTCAATCATGCCATTTATGGCGGAAAGGGTCTAGTAAAGTAGTTAAAAAAATGTGAAACATTTATGACTCATTGTTCCCCAGGAGTATTCCCCAGATCCTTAGAATCTTATTCTTGAAAAAGTCTTGAAAATCAATGAGACTTAGCCATAAGATGGAAACATCACTTCAGTGACCTAAACCAATTTTTTGCAAAATACTTTAAATCCAAATGGAAAATTATCTCCACAATCTGAAGTTTATCTCTAATGGAAGAATTACTGCTGGGACAGTGAGTCACTCTCAAAAAGGTAGGTATCATATGTATTGGACAAACCATTTCTACCTAAAACATTGGTTTAACCTACCTTAAAACATTGGTTACGAACAGTCTGTCTCAAGCACCATTTTACTAAACTGCTATTTCTTCCTAAATCTTTGCAGTGTGGAAATAAAAGAACTTCTGTTTGTTGTTTAGCACTTACATATGAAAAGCCTTTTCCATATTTATAAGCTTTTGCCAAATTAAAGGCAGAATTCAGAATATATCTATATGATTTGTTCCCATCATGGACTTGTGCATATATCTACACTGTCTCCTCATCATACATATGGAAATGAATTAAATGTATTTAAAGACATGAAATCTCAAAAAAATATGCTTCAGGAATTTTGAAGATTAAGATTCTCTCATGATTGAGTACATCTATTTCCGGGAAAAGACTTTTCATGTGTAATCTAAAAGAAAATGGGAATATATACAAATTATGCAACCTAAATAATGCTTTT
This sequence comes from Panthera onca, assembly GCF_046562875.1. Taxonomy (NCBI): domain Eukaryota; kingdom Metazoa; phylum Chordata; class Mammalia; order Carnivora; family Felidae; genus Panthera; species Panthera onca. The sequence goes on along the minus strand of NC_138341.1, from coordinate 64,619,930 downwards.
TAAAGAAGAAAGAACAATACACATTTAATAACAATGCAGATACGAAGCCAGGCAAGGTACAATTTCAGCCATAATTTTAAACTATCCACTTAGCCTCAAAAATTTGCCCATTAGCAGTTCATCTTCCTGTTCACTAGCATTCAATGGTGGTGGACGTTGAGGGGCTTTTAGGAGTGAGGAGGGAAAATTACATAAAACTGAATTATTTATTTCTGAAAAGTGAATTACTTTCTGCTTTTCATCTCTCTAGAATAGTCATGTTGGTTAGGTTTATGTTGTTTTACTTCAGAAGCACAATACCTGACAATTCCCATTGTGTATGAAAGAAATACAACATTACGATGAACCTTACATTATTTCGCCATAAGTATAGAATGCTAATTATTTCTTTATAACTTTGAAGTGCTTTTTGTTATTTCTTAATAAATTTTTAGAGCTTTTGAGTTGAAAATATCAATCTTAGTTTAGCTCAGACTGAATGGGGTGATGGGAGAGATGCTGAGTTGCATTTTAAGACAATGGTACAATGACCAAATGAGTACAATGTCCAACATATCCGGGGTGAGTTTTGTTTGTTTGCTTTGGGTTTAATACAATTAAGCCATTAAATTGGTACTCTATACATAGGAGTGTGCCAGATGCAGATTAAAACTTTAACATTCAAACATATAAAATATCTGGTCCTGAAGAAAATGGAAAATGTTTCTATTTGAATGAATCTTAAAACCTGAATTTTAAGTTCGTATTCTCTTGCATGTTTTCATATTCTGAGCTTTATGCCTAAACGTGCTTTAGAACTGCTTTTGGTCAAAGTGTAAACTTGCAAACTTGGCTTCTGCAGGCTCTGCATCCCCATTCATTGCCAATACTTTCTCTTCCTCATACACTCATCTGTGTGTGTGTGTGTGTGTGTGTGTGTGTGTGTGTGTGTGTGTTCATGCACCCAGGATTTAAAGAAAGGTTAATCTTAATCCAAAGCAATACCAATAGCCAACCACCAAACATATCACTTCTTAGCATTTGGTTTTTTTGTTTTTGTTTTTTCCTTATACCTGTGAACTCCAGCAAGAGGTTGGCCTTGATGTAGCAGCACCAAACTCGGGGAGGATAAGGATAGAGGCATGGGACTGAATACAGAGACATTAATAAAATGAATGGAGAGACTCTACTATATTTCCAACTCTCAGTTCCCCAAATCTTCTCTCAATAACAGCACCCAGAAACCTCTGGACAACAGCCCAAGATTAGACTTAGCAACTGACTTCACAGTCTCTCAATTACAGGTACTTTGGATGAATGCTCTCCTCATTCTTCTTTGGCTCTGCCCCCCTGTGCCCAGGCTGACTGCCTCCCTCTATCCCCCAATCCCCACCTCATGGGTGTCTCTTAATCCATTTGGGCTCCATTCTCCAGGCAAGGCTACCTCTTTTTGTGGATGTCTTTCTTTTCTTCTCAGGCTCTGATGCCAGCTCTGACTCTCATACTGTGCTCCCGGCGACCATGGCCCCTCACCATCCCCCCCCCCAGTACAGATGCCCATCTTGTCTTCTCCTACCTAATGACTTGAGGATTGAATTGTTTAGTAAAGGAAAGAAAGAGAAACAAGAAGAATAGTATATCACTTTTAATTTTTTGTTGAACAAGCTCATCTCATGACAAAACCTAATGCAACTTTTGTCTCTTGCTAACTCATTAAAATTTATTCTGTAGGGGAATATTTGCATCTTCTTTTAGATAAAAACCTAAAGAGATTATCCCATCAATTTTTCTCTTTGACTCATGTGTTAAGATTATCATCATGAACTGAATGTGTCTCCCTTCCCTGCCACAAATACATATGTTGAAATATAATCCCTATTTTTGCAGTATTTGGAGAGTGCTGCCCCCTCATGAATGGGATCAGTGCCTTTATAAGGAGAGGTCAGAGAGTCAGCGCCCTCTTTTTCTGTCCTGTGAGGATGCAAGCAGTTGGCAGTCTGCAAACTGGACAAGAGCTGTCACCAGAACCCAACCACAGTGGCACCCTGATCTCTTCCCAGCCTCCCCAAACTGTGAGAAATAAATTTCTGTTGTTTATTAGCCACCCAGGCTATAGTAATTTGTTATAGAAGCCCAAGTTGACTAACACACTTGTGATTCTCTCAATTCACAAGGTAAAGTAACAAAAAATCTCCGTTTATTAGAATGCCCAGTTCTATATAGAAATGTAATCAAGTTCCAAATTTGATTTACTGTGAGATCTTCTCTCTGTCCTATGACTACAGGAAATAATGACTCACAGTTGGCCTCTGTTGGGGATCTCTGTCTTGTGTATCTTCACCCTTTCCAAACCCCTGCCCACTCAGCTTCGGATCTCTCTAGAGTCAAGGTAGTAGTGGAGAGGAGAGAAGAGAGCAGGAGAGGCGACTCTGGGCACTTTTTATACTGACTTTACTCTCCCTGACCCACTAGGTGTTGAAATTGGCCCTGTGGGGGCTCTTTAGAGTGGTGGGAAGTTGATGGATTAAGAAGAATGGATTAAAGTTTTATATATCACTGGAGAGAGCCAATTGCAGAAATATCATAGAATTGCTGGGAAATATTAAGGGCCAATTGATGTTCTCTATCAGAAATCTTTATAAAATTCTATACAATTATTCAAAATAATTCAATGTGCTGTTATTGTGCATTACTGCTAACTGACCCCTTTTATGCCTCTGCCACTGGTAACTCTAACCAAAGGATCCACTGCACATATGAACGAAAAAGAAATCCCCTTCCCCAAATCACTGTGAGCTATGATTTTTAATTATACCTAAATGCATTTTTATCCTTTACAATTGAAAATTAGTAGGTAACATGATATTTTAAAAATTTATAATTCTTGATCTACTTAGTTATATTAAGCTTTTAGCAGAGAATATCTTATAAATATTGAAGCCACATAAAAGTTTAACATTCTTAACCCTTAAGTGAAGGAGAAAATTGAACTACAGAACTAAAAGTTACATGAAGTTGCAATTATTCAAATAAATTTCAAAAAACTGTCCTTGGATCTCAAGCCTAATCTTAGGCTGCAAGTCCAAAAATAGGAAACAAAGACCTTGGACATAAAAATGCAATGAGACCTGCAGCTCGTCCCTCATGGTAGGAATGACTAGTCTAGTTCATGTCCCCATGGCTGGCAGTAACCACTTTAAAACATGCTATATAGTAATATAATATATAGTGATATATATAGTAATATATATATACATATATATACAATATATATTACAATATATTACAATATATATATACATATATACAATATATATTACAATATATATACATATATATACAATATATATTACAATATATTACAATATACATATACAATATATATATACTATATATATAGTAATATAATATATAGTGATATATATATGCATATATATACATATATATACAATATATATTACAATATATTACTATATATATACAATATATATTACTATATATATTGTTCTGTAAATCCCTAAGAAACCTATGATCAGAACATTTGCTGTCATTTTCAAAGCTTTACATCATTAAATTGGTGAAAGACATGTATATAATATATACAATATATACGCAGCAAAAGGTTCATATTCAGAATGAGAAAATAACCACCTCTAAATCAAAAATAAAAAGAAGGAAAACAACAAAAAACGGACAAAAGACTCTGGTAGGCATTTCACAAAAGAATATATTTAAATAGCAGGTAAGTATTAAGAAGGTATCAAGCCTTTGCTAAATTCAAAGTATAACTGTTTTTAGGTACTACTACACACTTACTAACATGTATGGAGAAAATATGTAGCAGTTGGAGGTCTACACATTGCTAGTGAGACTGTAAATTGGTAAAAGCTGTTTGGAAAACAGTCAGTACATTCCAAATATAAAGCTAAATATATATATATATGTATATATATATATATATATGTATATATATATATGTATATGTATATATATGTATATGTACATGTATATATGTGTGTGTGTGTGTATATATGTATATGTACATGTATATATGTGTGTGTGTGTGTATATATGTGTATGTGTATATATATATATATACATACTATATACATATATATATATATATATATATATATATATATATATATATATGGCTTCCATATGACTCACCAGTTCCACTTTTAAGTGTATACCCAAGATAAGTGAGAGCAGTGTCTAGCAAAACACCTGTGCAAGAATCTTCAGAAGGATTAATCACAGAAGCCAAAAGCTATACCTTGCTCAAATACCTATCAACAGTTGAATGGGTAAATATAACAATGCTTATTCATACAATGAAATACCACTTAGCAATAAAAATGACCAAATGGTTGCTACTTGCAACAATGTAGATGCATTTTATTGATACCGTGATAAGCAAAATGAGTCAAACAAAAGAGTACATAGTATATGATTTCATTTATAAAGTTCAAAAATAGGCAAAACTGTTTAAATTATGTTGCTTTAAGTCAAGAAAAGTGTTTATTTCTGGGTGTGGGTGTGGGTGTGGGAAATGTTCTAAATCTTGCTGCGTGTGATGGCAGGTGTATACAGGTGTATACATTTGTGCACTATATTATAACTCAAAAGTGTAACTTTTACATCTTATTTCTTAAGACTTCTTTTTTTTCAAAGAAGTTTTAGGTTCACAGCAAACATAAAAGCAAGGTAGAGAGATTTCCCAAATAGCCCCGCCCTCATACATACGTAGTTTCTTCCATTATCAATCCTTCCCCTTACAGTCGAGTAATACATTTACTACCTATGTTGACACATCATAATCACTCAAAGTCTATAGTTTACATTAGAGTTTACTCCTGGTTATATGTTCTATGGGTTTGGAGAAATATATAATGACATATGTACATCATTAAGGTATCACACGTAGTATATTCACTGTCTTAAAAATCCTCTGAACTTAACCTATTCAATCCTTCCCCTCCATCCAATCCCTTGCAACCACAAATCCTTTTGCTGTCTCCATAGTTTTGCCTTTTTGAGAATGTCATATAGTTGGAATCACCCATATGTAGCATTCCTTTCCCTAGTAATATGCATTTAAGTTTCCTATAATTTCTTTTCATGGCTTGATAGCCCATTTATTTTTAGTAAGAATAATATTCCATTGTCTGGATGTACTATATTTTATTTATCCATTCACCTACTGAAAGATGTCTGTGTTTACTTCTAAGTTTTGACAGTTATGAATAAAGCTCCTATAAACTTCCATATGTAAATTTTTCTGTGGACGTAAGTCTTCACAAGTAGTATGACTGCTGGATCATAGGGTAGAGAGTGTGTAGTTTTGTAAGAAACCTTCATACTGTCTTCTAATATGGCTGAACCATTTTGCACTCCCACCAGCAAAGAATGAGAGTTCCTGTTGCTTCACATCCTCACCAGCATTTGGTGTCATTGGTGTCTGGATTTTGATTTTGGCCATTTTGATGGGTATGTAGTGGTATCTCATTGTTGTTTTAATTTACTGATGACATGTGGTCAGGAAGGTTTTTATTTGTTTGTTTCTTATTTTGTTTTGGGTTTTAGGTTTTATTTAAATTCCTGTTAGTAGCTAGAATGTATGGAACCACAAAAGACCCCAAATAGCCAAAGTTACCTTTAAAAACAAAGCTGGAGGCATCACAATTCCGGATTTCAAGTTGTATTGCAAACCTGCACTGATCAAAACAGTATGGTACTATCACAAAAATAGAGACATAGATCAATGAAACAGAATAGAAAACCCAGAAATGAACCCACAATTATATGGTCAATTAATCTTCGACAAAGGAGGTAAGAATATGCAATAGGAAAAACAACCTCTTCAGCAAATGGTGTTGGGGAAACTGGACAGCTATATGCAAAAGAATGAAACTGAACCAGTTTCTTGCACCATACATAAAAATAAATTCAAAATAGATCAAAGACTTAAATGTGAGACCTGAAACCATAAAATCCTAGAGGAGAACACAGGCAAAACTTCTTTGACATCACACTGACATTGTCTCCTGAGGCAAGGGAAACAAAAGCAAAAATAAACTATTGGGATTTCATCAAAATAAAAGTCTTCTGGGGGCAACTGGGTGGCTCAGCTGGTTAAGCGTCCAGCTCTTGATTTCGGTTCAGGTCATGATCTCACGGCTCTCAATTTCCAGCCCTGTGTGGGGCTCTGCACTGACAACACAGAGCCTGTTGGGATTCTCTGTCTCCCTCTTTCTCAGTCCCTCCCCCACTCATTCTCTCTCTCTTTCTCTCTCTCTCTCTCTCTCTCTCTCAAAAGTAAACATTTAAAAATATTTTTAAAATAAAAATAAAAAAAATTAAAGAAAAATAAAAAGCTTCTGTATGGCAAAGGAAAAACAATCAACAAAACTAAAAGGAGTATCTTTCAATATGGATATTTGCCACCTGTATATCTTTTTTGGTGAGGTGTCTCTTAACGTCCTTGCTCATTTTTGAAAAGCGTTTATTTATTTATTTTGAGTGAGAGAGTGTGAACAGGGGAGGAGCAGGGAGAGAGGGAGTCCCAAGCAGCCTCCTTATCACCAGCACAGAGCCCAATGCAGGGCTCAATCTCATGAATGGTGAGATCATGGAGTCAGGTGCTTACCAGACTGAGCCACCTAGGTGCCCTGGTTTTTGTCCATTTTTAAATTGGGTTGTTATTTTTCTCATTATTGAATTTTAAGATTTTTATTTGCATGTTTTGGATAATACTCCTTTACAGACATGTATTTTGCAAAACACTAATTTTTTTTAAAAGTAATAGATCTTTGAAAATTTGTAGATTGTGTCAAGACTCATGCATGAAAAGGCTTAGATGGCCACATCAGAAGTGTCTCAGACTCTAGTTTCAATGATATTTTAGCCCAATGATATTCAAAGCATTAGACTGAAATTATTTATATCGATGTTAATCCCTGATAGAACAGTTGGCTCTGAAGTCATCTAACATTTTGTAGCAAAGCTGTGCCCTCTTCAATAAGTACATCATCACCATCTGAAAACCAACATATATCTTTACATTTGTAAGTAGTGAATTCTAAATGTCTTACCATGGAGGACCTATGGACTGGGCTATCCAAGTCCTTACTGTAAATTGGGCATTAGCAGATCCATCTGCCACATCACTGAAGATGCCCAGAAGCACTTCCTGTGCTCGTCCCTGAAAAATTTGATCAGGCCCTGAATGGCACAAGGAACTTGTCCATCTTTTTAACATGATAACAGCTATCCTACAACGGACCTTCTCTTTGGTCCCTCACCCAGAATTCCCTAAGTACTGTTAATTGATAAGAAAAAAGCATTTTAACTCTGGTTTACAGATAAGGCTGCGCAGTATGCAAGCACCAACCAAGAGGGGATCTTTTTAGCATTATTTCCTAAACACAAATGCCCTGAAGAAAAGTGAAGAGGAGAAATCCTGCCTGTGGGAATAACTATGCAGTATGTGTCATTTTAATGGGAAATCAAAATAGCCTGAGGTAAGGACCTATACTTCTAAATGGACAATGGCTAAACTACCGGTCACTTAATGGGGACAGAATAAGGGCTTGGAAGCAATGTGACTAAGAAGTTTGGGAAAAGAATGCACAAATGAGTCTAGAGCACTAAAAATGAACCCAGAGAATAAGAAAATTTGTGCCCCTTGTGAGTGGTCTTAAAAGAGCCTCCTTTCAGAGGATATTTCCTCTAATCAAGAAAACAAGATGGTCTTTTGTACATGTTTCAGACATTCTTCTTTAACATTCACACCTCTGTTCCGTCAGTGGACTCATAAATACATTGGCAAGTTGACAAGTCAGGTCAGGCTTGCATGGGCTCTACAACGTTGGACTTTGCCATTACCCCGATGAAATGTCTAATGCTTCTGTTGAGAACCCAATGATAGCAATAGGAGCTACTGAACTTGAGAGAGGATTGCTTGATTACTAAATATCATGCATGTCATCATTGTATTTCATAAAATATTTCTTCTGACCAAGGGAATAACTTTTCAGAGAAAGAATAAGTCAGAGAAAGATACTAAGTCCATATAGTATGCTTTCTTCCTACCACTTACACCATAATCTGGAAGCAGATATTGAATATTCCATTATGGTGCTATGTGTGAAGACAATACTTTTCAAGGTTAGGGCATTGATTCAGGATGTGTTATCTAGCAGCTTTTCCTTCCATAGTCAAATTTTAAAGGCTCTGGACTTTAGGGATGAAAGCATGAAGAAGACTATTATTACTCACATAATTATTTATTCACAAAACTTTTCCTTGTTGTCTTTTACTTTGGGCTGTACTCATAGGAGTTAGTATTAAAAAAAAAAAAAAAATTGGAGACGTGGGAGCACCTGGGTGGCTCAGTCAGTTAAACATCCAACTTCGGCCCAGGTTATGATCTCACAGTTCATGAGTTCGAGCCCTACGTCCAGCTCTGTGCTGACAGCTCAGAGCCTAAAGCCTGCTTCAGATTCTGTGTCTCCTTCTCTCTCTCTGCCCCTCCCCTGCTCACACTCTGTCTCTCTCTCAAAAATAAATATTAAAAAAAATAAAGAAATGTTTTAACGAATTCTACCAGAGAACAAAGTAGCTGCACTGAATTGAAAGTTGAGATTCTCACCTAACCTTTTTTGTGCTTTATGACTTCATGACCCTGGGTGAAACAGTTAAAAAAGGAATTTCTGTGTTGGTTTGCAGTAATTATCACTGCTACCAAGATGAAACATAGTTTCAGAGAAACTAGGAGAATAAAGAAGTAGGGGAAACCCCTTGTAACTTTACCTTGAAAGTCTAGGTTCAGTATTAAAGATAAATAAAAGTTCAGATCTCTACTAATAAAGTTGACTTACCATTATGAGCAAAGAACCCTCAAGACACTGGGGTGCTGGACAAATGCTAACCAAATACCAAATAAATATTCCAGGAGGGTAATCAGAAATTCCCAAAGAAGGCCACTTACAGAACACCACTGCAAAAAACATTATTAGAAGTGAGCACTGTAGCCTATCCCTGTATTTATTTCCTTGCTGGAATTGGCAAATGTCTAGTTGTTTTAACTAGTTCTCGTTTTATTTCCTTAGTCTTTTTGCCTGAAATAATAGATAATAGTTACGTATTTGTAAGTATATATTTAAAGATAAAGTAAGGGTGAAGAAAATTTGTTTTAGTCCACAGATTTACTGTCAGGGTTGTAGCAAGACTAGAGGAAGGATGGCTATTGCTCAGAGGTGATAGACTTGGGATCTCTTCCCTTTGCAGAGTGGATAAACACCTTTTTAAGCTACATGGACAGTAGCTACTGTATTATACAGGAGACATTTTTAGAATTGTTTACATGGGAAGATGACCTGTGGATGTTAGATTATTAAAAGCAGAGATTTGTGTTAGCATTTGTTTTATTTATAGCTAACTAGTATGAAGTCCTCAATCCTAATGGACTGAATTTCCAATTTCCTATTATGGAATTACTCTCAATCCTTCAAAGTAATTCATTAACAGTTCATTGTTTTCATGGATAACAAATTATCCTAGCCTTTACTTCATCTTTAAATATTTGTCAATCTTCTTTGAATCTCTAGCACCTATCACAGTGTCTAGCATATGACAAATAGTTACAAAATGTTTGTTGAACTGAACTATAGTCAGTCATCTGCATGATGAAATTTTGAACCTGTCTTGTATTTTTGTTGCTTAATTAACTATGTAGTATTCAGAGAATGAATTCTGTATTGGTTCTGAATTCTTTTAGAATTTTTGTTGTCACAGAATATGAGATTTCTTCCGGACATTCCATAAAAAGTCAAAAAGAGGAAGTGACTCTGTAGGACAAAAAAAATGTGTTTTACACCCATAATTCTAGTTAGTCACACAAGAATATCATCTGCAACTCTATTTTTATGATGAAGTTCTAATTTTGCCTATTTTTTGTATTTCTAATGGTTCTTGCTTTGATATCTGTGGCAATGCTGTTCATCACAGAAGACTTTTAAAATGTTATTTTTGTTATTAATTATATACACAGGAATGAATGACTTCTGTTCCTTCATACTTTTAGTTTAAATTCTATCTCACCTGACATGAAATACCAAGGAAAATGCAGTTTGTCATAGGTAATCAGAATTTTTCTCTTGGCCATTGAGCCACTTGATCTGTAAATCACTCAAAGTTTTCCCTCCTACTTACATTATTGGAATTGTAATCTTGCTTCTAAGTTTTAACTTCTTCCTGAATTAATCTGTATTCGGATTATCTTTATTCTCTGAAATTATTTATGGTTAGTTGTCTTATTTCTCTTATCACTTTTGACAAATAACAAGTTATTCTTTTTCACCTCTCTTAAGACAGTAAGATCTCTCTCTTTCCTTAACTATTTGACTATGCATTTATCCTAATAGTGGACTCTTCATTAAATTGTCCTGGCTTCTCTATGCTACACATTGCCAACCTTTCTGTTTCCATTCCCCATCCCTGAAGAAAATTTACCTCACATTGAAGAGGAAGGCTCACTTCTGTTTTGCAGAATGGCAATCCAAATTTCACCCTAACATAATTTTCTTACTAAATTTATTCCTGCCCCTTCACGACATGATTTATGTAATGAAGAAAATGGGAAGTGTTTCAAAGGTAGGAGCTAAATGGAAAAGTAAAAAAAAAAAATGTAAATAAATGCTAATCACATTTATATAAAATTACCAACGCCTTTTCTTTCTTACCCTACACATTCTTTTTCTTACTTATTTATATCCTATCCCTATTTATATCTGATTCCTCACCTTCACTCAATTTAAAGTTGCACAGAATTATTTATTAGACAGACAAAACATTTTGCTCTGGCCAGTCTCTAGTTTATTTTTTGCTTGTTACCTTCAAGTACTACTTTCCCTATATCTCTGAGCTTTTTCCTATAGACATCCAAGTATCACTCCCCCAACTCTAACTTATAGATATGCAGAAGTCAAGATAATTTTTAAAACCTCACTTCATAGGATAATGCTGATGAATCATCTTCCAAAGACCAACTGGTCTTTGTGGCAATCATTTGATGCATCCCAGTAGTCCAGTGTCTGGTTCTCCAAATAACATCCAATTAAACCAAAATTAAAAAGGTGAATCAGGGGTCTATGACACAGTTCAAATCATAGGTGTGATTTATTTTTAAGACTAATCACTCTGCAGAGTGATTTAGAAAGGTAGTTTGGTAGACGCTCTCAGCTTGACAAAGATGTAAGAATCTTAAAAATACTGTCGCATAGTATTCCGACAAATCCAGAACAACTCTAAGTCTAGAAAAACAAGCATATTTTAAAATTAACTTTGAGGAGTGCCTGGGTGGCTCAGTCGGTTAAGCGTCCAACTTCGGCTCAGGTCATGATCTCACCGTCCATGAGTTCGAGCCCCACGTCGGGCTCTGTGCTGACAGCTCAGAGCCTGGAGGCCGTTTCAGATTCTGTGTCTCCCTCTCTCTCTGCCCCTCCCCTGTTCATGCTCTGTCTCTCTGTCTCAAAAATAAATAAACATTAAAAAAAATTTTTTTTTAATTAAAAATAAAATTAACTTTGAGTCTGGCTTTTGTTGAATGCAGTTAGAGTCATAGGAAGCCAGTTTTCCAAAGATATGTATTACAGAATATGTTGCAACTTATACCAAATTTATTGAGATTTTTCAAACTGCAAGATATTTTTTAAGCTCCCAAATTTCTATGGGTAGAAAGCTGCTTAGCTGCCAAAATAGTCCATCTCTTACAAGAAAACGAAGGACATTACATAAGTTGAAATCAAGAGTCTAGATGGTAAAGTCAAGAGCCATGGAGAACAAAGGGATCCCCAGGGGTTAGTAGAAAACAATGGACCAAGGAACCATTTCCACAGAGTGGAAATGGACACTAACTGAGGAGCATTTCTTCTCCATGGATCAGGGCAGCAATGTTTATCCAGTGGAATTTCAGAATTGCAACAGAGCAGTGACTGTGCATGCTTCTCGTGTGGCTCTTTGACAATGACAGTATCTTTTCTGGCTATGCTATCCGCATCTCACCACTGCATATTGGGTGGGGTGGGAAAGGAGCAGATAACTTGTCTTTTTAGTTAATAGATCTCTAAAATATGGAGAGATTTGTCTGGACATAATATGGGTCATACAGTTCTGGGCTTTGTACCTGATGCCATAATTAAATGAGTCTTTTGGGAATCCTTGAGTACAACAGAAGCAATTTCACATGTGAGAGGAATGTGAAACACCATGGCAGACGGGCAGACTGTAACAGAATGCAAAAAAATGGCCATAAATTATTCTCTTCCCCAAATTCATGCCTCTTTGCAATTTGCAATGTCATTTTTCAGCTACTTCCATCAAAAGATGGAAACTATTTCTTCATCCCGTAAGCTGGACTGGACTTTTTATCTCTTTGGCAAGTAAATCAAATGTAGGGGAAGCAACATGGCATCAGTTCTGAAGCCAGGCCTCAAGACACTTTGCACACTTTTGTTTACACTTTTGGAATTCCACTGAGTTACCATGCGAACAACCCTAGTTGAATGTGTTGCATGAGTGACACATTATCTACACACCCCTATTTTAGTTGCAGCTAACTTCTGTCCAGTTCCCAGAAGCAGAGCTACTTAATTTGACAAGGCAACTGCAGATGTATCAGTGATCCCAGCCATGACCAGAACTGGCAGTGGAGTCCAGTCTAAATAACTTCTGGCCATGATAAGTGGTTATTGTGAGATGCCACAAAGTTACTCTTTTAGGGTTTCTGGATCCAATTCCAATGTCAGAAAGTTGCCCCAACATACAACACCAAGCAATTCTCAGACACCAGCTGAGAATTGAATTCAGTTCTGACACTACCCAGAAATAGCATCAGATTCCACAGGTTAAACATTTAGTCTTACAGATTGCTCTCCACCCCCCAACGTCAGACACCAGTCACAAGGCTCTGTCTTTTACCTGTGTTTCTGACCAACTGGCTACAGATTAGAGGTTCCAACAACCTCCTCCTTAGGTTCAATTAATTTGCAAGATCAGCTTACAGAACTTGAGGAAACACTTACGAATGCCAGGTTATTAAAGGGTATGATAAAGGTTATGAATCAATAGCCAGATGGAGAGATCCATAGAGCAACATCCTAAATAAAGGAGCTTCTGCTATTGTAGAGCTTGGGGACTGGCTCCATGGCATGTGGAAGCATTCTGGTTTTCTGAGCATGGAAGCTCTCCAAAAAGGGACCAAAAGGCTGTCTTCTTGTTTCTTTATGGAGGCTTCATTACATAGTCATGATTGACTAAGTCATTGGCCATTGGCTGATTCAACCTCTAGCCCTTCTTCTACCCCTGATTTCCAGGGAGGGACCAAAATTTCCAAATCTCTAATCACATAGCTGATACCGCTGGCAACCAGTCCCCACCTTTAGGTGGGGTTCAAAGGTCACCTTCATTAATAACAAGACGCCCATTTCACCTTTATGGCTTTGAAGCAATTTCAGGAACTGTGGGTGAGGATCAGCTATATCTGAATAATTTGAATGACCAAATATATATTTCTATAAATTACTATAAATTCTATAAATTACTATAAATTACTATAAATTATCACAGTTACTAAAACAACAACAACAACAACCACACACACACACACACACACACACACACACACACACACACAAAACTAATACACAGTATTCTTGGACAACTCAAGAGAATCAATGATAAGTATAATACAAATAATAAAATAATTCAGCATGGTGGCAGAATATAAAATATACAGACAAAAATCAACGCACTTAATACATATAAAAAACAAAAATTTAAAGATTATAAGTGAGGAGAAAATATTTTTTATCTTATATTAGTTATAAATGGCTAAAATACTTAGATAAATGTAATGAGAAATGTGAAAACCTGCTGGTGAAAACTTAAAAATTCAAGCAATAACCTGCACAAATGGAGAGGCAATTATTGTTTTTGGAAAAAAGGGCTCACTGAACATGTTGGTTCCTCCTAAGTAATAAATCGATTTAATGCCATTTCAATACAAATACCAATGTCAGAGCCTAGACAAGTTACTTCTGAAGTTTATATGAAAAATAAGTTTACATGGAAAATAAGCTTCCATTATATCTAAAAATTCAAAGAAACAAGAGCAATAAAAGGTTAGCTAACTAATATGATACAAATCCTCTATAATTAAAAGAACACAGTAGTAGCACATATATATACAGATGGACAAATGGAATAGACTAGAAATTCAAAGTGCAAATCAATGTTTATATGGCATTTTAATACACAATAAAGGCAGCATCTCATACATAAGTTAGGAATATAGTGGTTTTTAAAATATGTAAAGTTTGGAAACTTAAAGAGCCAACTGGACAAAGGTAAGAATGAATCCACATCTGATGCCATTCCCTAGAGTAATTTCCAAATGTATCTGAGATATAAATGCAAAGCATGATTCTACTTATATGAGATATTTAAAATAGTCAAATTCATAGAAGAGTGGAAGAATGGCATAAAGTTTCAGTTAAGCAAGATGAATAAGCTCTAGACATGTGTGTGCTATGCAATAATTTTAACCTATAGTTCAAAACACTGTATTGTACATTTTAAATTTTATTGAGAGAGTAGATCTCAGGTTCTGTTTTTAGCATAGTAAAATATAATTTTTTTAATGTAAAGCAAAAAAATAGTAATTTATAACCTGGATAGGAAAGGCATTTTAATATTCTGTTAAAATCCAGAAGCAATAAAAGAACAGATGGCTAATTGAAACAGTTAAAACGGTCTTTTTCATAGGGAAAAGAAGGCATAAGCAAAGTCAAAAGAAAACAGAGAGAAAAATATTTTCAGCCAATATAACATAAAAAGTAGATGAAAAGGCTAATTTACTTAATATATGAGATTTTTAAAAAGAAAATAATAAAACCAAGCCCCAAATCAAAAATTCTGCTCAAAAAGTCAATCCTCATGAAGATACAATTCACAAAGTAAGATTTATAGTCATTCACATGTAGAAACATATACAACTTTACTCATAATAAAATGCACAGATTAAAATTAGACTCAGATACCATTTCTCTTAAAATTTTCAAAAAATTTAAAGCTACAGATCACACAGTCAGCAAGGCTGTGAGGAAAGCAGTAGTAATTTATTGCCAAGAGAGTGCAGAGAAGTGGACCACACCCATGGAAGGGAATTTGGCAATTAATACAAAATTACCCTTTCTTACTCCTAAAAGCTCATCCTAAGTATATACCCCACATTATGAAATCATGTATGCACAAGGTTATTTGCAATGATATTATATGTAAAAGCAAATATTGGAAAAATATTAATGCTCATCCATAGGAGCCTAGGTACAAGCACTATGATAGGTATCTTACAATAAAGTAATACACCGATGTGAAAATAATTGGAAAGATCCACATGATCTGATTTGGAGTGATTTCCAGGATACGATGTTAAATTAATAAAAATACTTAAACATGAGAGAAAGCCCCATTATATCTCTGTATTTTCATTCATTGAGACATCCCCTATATCTTTAAATAAATTTCCCTATTAAGTTTAAATCATTTCACATGAGCTTTAGTACTTGCAATCAAACATACTAAGAAAATTTTCAGTGTCTAGAATGATACACACTTTCACATTTTTCATTCTTCAAGGTAAGGGGAAATCAAAAACAGAACTTTAAGAAATCCCCTTCTCAATCTGATAACAGCTCCAACACCCTCAAGGGCATTCAGTGCTGAAGGAAGCAATTTTCTTCTTTTTTAATCTAATTTTCTCTTATTTTCCTTATCACTTCCCTTGTGCGCTCTGTGTCCACCTTGCCAAGTGCCAACATTTACATGAATGTCTGAGTGTCAAGTGATGGGAGCAAGGTAAATAAAACTTTACACTCTCCAGCAAGCCTGTCTGCATATTAATGTGGAAAGAAGTAGCTAAGATTTACTAAGAAACAAACATAATTATTTTCTAAAATATAAGGCTTCCTGAAGTTACATTGGGAAAGAAAAAATAAAATGTGTCTTGTGAGATTATTTTTTTAAAGGAATCAGAGTTTGCTGATGGAAAATGGAATGTTTTTGAAGAATAATGTTATAGCAGTTGAAAAAACAGTTGCAAAAAAAAAAAAAAAGAATGATAATGCTACCTATCTCAAATTATTATGGCAATGATGGTTTACATTGACATTACCCCTACCACCTCTCAGCCGAAAGCAAGGGTCAGATGGAAGAGGTGATTAGAGGAACCTGACCCTGTAATGTCTAATGAGACATTAATGAGGCAGTTCAAATTTCTACGTTAAAAACAATTTGGGTTATATCACATCCTCAGTTGGTAGAAAGAAAACAACTACAGAGTTGTCAAGGGAATTAACTCCTTTTATGTGGCGACATTCAGCCAAGGTCACACTCAAGCACACTTTTAGTAAATTCCCCAAGTTTTCCCACTCTTTTCCAATTTTCCACTGTTTACTACAGTAGTTGCGGTTTTCAAAAATCATCAGGGGAAATTTTGAATTCATGAGTTTTGGAAAGAAAGTTAGCTTCCGCATATTCCTAAGAATGTGATTTTGAGTGATTTTATGTCCCCTTGCAGTTTTAAATCTTTTAGAAAATGTCTAGGGAATACTGCTCAGTAACACTTTACTTCTTTTACAGCATTCACACTTTTGTTTATACAAACTATATACAAAGAAACTTCATTAGGAAATTATTCAGCAGGTTTTTTTGGCTATTTCCCATTTGGGGGCAATAGTAGAAAAAAAGTTTCCTAAAGAATGCAAGACAGTCAAAGGACTTTCAGAAGAAAATGAACACTTCTGGCATATTTTGCAAATGTGATTTATTGGCAAGCATAATTGTCATTTTAGAATTCACATGTATTTGGTGTTCTACGAAAGTTTAAAAACCAAGAAAAATGAAAAAGAAAAATTATTATTGTGGACAAAAACAATGAATGAGAAAAGAATGCAGTTTTAGGTATGAAAAGATTTGTCTTTCTACATTTTCATTATTTATTTATTTAAGATAATTTTTTTAATGTTTTATTTTTTTATTTTTGAGAGAGAGCATGAGTCAGGGAGGGGCAGAGAGAGAGGGAGACACAGAATCTGAGGCAGGCTCCATGCTGTCAGCACAGAGCCCTTTGCGGGGTTCAAACCAACTACCACGACCTAAGCAGAAGTCAGATGCTTACCTAAGTAACCCACCCAGGCACACCTACATTTTCATAATTTAATCTCAGATATTCTAAAAATGTAAGGTGCTATTTTTTTAATGCTGTTTGTTTTTATGACATTTAATTGACTTGAGAGTGTTTGTGTATAAACATTCTCTATCTTCTCTATTAAAATATTTATTTGTTACATTATTATCCCCAAGCAGCAAACACTGCCTCATGAAAAATCCAATTTTCTGTATTAACAAAGTGAAAAATCATCAAAGTTTGGTTTTAAATATTTAATTATTTTTAGTACTTAAAGGTTCAAGATATTAAGGGAACATTTGAACTTAACTTTTTAAAAAAGTGCTTATTTTTCTGACTTGAAAAGTAGTATCTGTATTTTATTTTTAAAAAAATTTAATCTTTATCTTTGAGAGAGAGAGAGACAGAGTGTGAGCAGGGGAGGGGCAGAGTGAGAGGGAGATAACAGAATCTGAAGCAGGTTCCAGGCTCTGAGCTGTCAGCACAGAGCCCGATGCGGGGCTCAAACTCACAAACTGCAAGTTCATGACCTGAGCTGAAGTCGGATGCTTAACCGACTGAGCCACCCAGGCGCCTCTGTATTTTATTTTTAATGAGCAGTCTAGCCTGTGCTTATAATTATATCATCTCTTAAAAACTGAAAGCAAATGTATTTAACAATTTCTGCAGTGACTGACGTAAGTGAATTCAGATGGGGTTATCCTAAATGTAAACCTATAATGATGGAGAGTTCTGCAGTTGTTCAGATTTCTTGCCGTTCTCCCGTAGCTAACTTATGATAAGAAATCGAATCTAATTTTACAGTTTGATGAGAAAAATGTGGCTACCCTAGAGAAAAAGTAAACACTTTAATTAGCCTGAGTCTCAGTGCATCCTTGGTTCCTGATGGCACTGAGCAATACAAGGTATTCTCAGTTCTCTATGCTCCTGGTTTCATTTATAATGAACATGAAGTGGGAAGGGAGCTACTATGAGGGTCAGCAGATACTTCTATGGTCTAATCACCAACTGAAATTTTCTCACTTTGCTCAAGACTATGTTGCTTCTATGGAAAGTTCTTAATAGCTCCAGGCACAATCCTAGTTGTTCTGAACAGAACTGACTAGTTGCAGAATGAGCATTGTAACTTACAAACCAACACAAACTTTGAGCTATATAAATAAATGTCTTGGTTTTCTGACTGTCATTGAAAGACAAGTGATGTTGGAAGGAACCTAAATAATGTTGATGCCACTTCCTTGGCCTCTCAAAGTAATATCTAGTCACATGAAAATTATTTTAAATCTTTATTAACTGTCTATATTCTGTGCCAAGGTTTCTGATGATTTCTGAAGATCACTCTCAGGATTATGCATGTAAGCTGCGAAATTGTTGTTATAATAGAAATTTCATTGAATCTGGGAAAGTTTTAGTGAGGTGGGCACTTTCCAGAAATAAATGCAGAAAAGGGTAAGATCCTCCCCTGATGACTTATTGAGTACAGTGCACAGAAATTAATCATTGTTGTTGCCTCTGACATGATAAAGTTGTTTGGTACAAATAAGGGCATATATAAAATTGATGGGCAATTTCTTCAGAATTACAACTGAGAAGGGATGAGCTGCCAAGATGCCTTTTAAGAAGCAATCTCACAAATGTTCTCTTGGGCTGAAAATCTTGTCAGAAAATGTTAAACTCAGTCTCTGCTACTTTTTAAAACATGCATATCTAGATTACACATTCAACTGAAATCAGCCAAGAAATGTCACATTTCTATCCTTAATTATCCAAAACAGAATCAATTCAAGTAATATGGAAAGGGCCCCGGAATGGGAATTAGGAGTCTTGAGTTGTTATCGCAGCTCAACCTTCATCACTGTATGATCTTTGCCTGGACCCCAAACCTGTCTGGGCTCCATTCTCTCATCTATGAAGGAGAAGGCATGGTTTAAGTCAATGGTTTTCCACCTCACAATTGGTTATGAGTTGAATTATGTCCCCCCAAATTCATATATTGAAGTCCTAACCCACACTACTTCAGAATGTGATCTTATTTGGAAATAAGGCCCTTGCAGATGCAATTAGTTGTATTACGATGAGACCATTACTGGAGTAAGGTGGGCCCCTTGATACAATATAATTGGTTTCAATTTGGAATGACACAGTAAAGTGGGAAAACTACTTAAGCAAGAGGTGAGAATAGACATGTCAGTAAAATGCCAATTTTACTTTGATAAATTAAGATCATGTTTTATGAAAAGCATGACTAACTACTCTTTAATTATAAATAGCACAAATTAAAAAGTGTTTTGGGGACCATACTTACTTTAACTACTAAATGATCACAAGTCATTCTATATAGAGAAGTTTTTTTGATGGAAGAAAAATCCTAGCATATTTAGACAAAGATAGAACTCTACTGTGGTAGGCTGAATCATGGCCTCCAAAGACTTCTGGGTTCTAAACCTTGGAACTTGTGAATGTTACCTGGCATGGCAACAGGGCCTTTGCTGATATGATTCAAGTTAAGAATATTGCAAAGATTATCATGGAGTATCTTGTTAGGCCCTAAATGTAACTATAAGTGTCTATAAAAGAATGAAGAGGGGGGTGCCTGGGTATCTCAGTTGGTTAAGTGCCCAACTTCAGCTCAGGTCATGATGTCACAGTTTGTGAGTTGGAGCCCCGTGTTGGGCTCTGTGCTGACAGCTCAACAGCTCTGAGCCTGGAACCTGCTTCAGATTCTGTGTCTCCCCTTCTCTCTGCCCCTCCCCTGCTCGCACTCTGCATCTTTCTCTCTCAAACATAAATACAATTAAAAAAAATGAGAGGGAATCTGATGGTAGAAGAGGTGTAGGAGATGTGATGACTGGACAGGAGATTGGTATGATCATGAGCCCCAGCATACAGGAGTCCTCCAGAAGCTAGAGAATGGAAGGAAACAGATTCTCCCCTCAGAGCCTCCAAAAGGAACCTGCCCTACTGACACCTTGACTTTAGCCCAGTGGAAATGACTTCGGATTTTGACTTCCAAAACTGCAAGAGAATAAATTTGTGTTGTTTTAAGCCACTGAAAGTGACAACACCATGAGGAAAGTAATACATATAACATTTCTCACATTCCTCTCTGAATTAGGTCTTTTCCCAAACTGTATAACTCCTTCTCAGTCCTGGCAATATAGGCAACTTTTAAGCAGTTGACTCCAATTCTTTCTAACCCAATGGGCTACTTAAAAATTAATGAGTCACTAATAGATAGGATAGCTTTTCCTCTCTGCTGTACTGTGAAGGTGGCAGTTTTCCCCCTATTTAACCCAAAGTAATGAGAGTAGACACATACTGTGTATGTCATGCATTACCAGGAGCACCATGAGTAAGAAATATGGGTGTCATTGATATACTCAATATATAGCAACAAGCTACTACTACTAAAACTGTCGTTTAGGTGAAGTGATTTTGTGAAGCCTTTCAAATCATACTACTTATCTTGTACAAACAGATTTAAAATACTCTGAGCCATTGGAAATATATTTATTGAAATAATAGTATTCATTTTCTTTTTCAACCTAAAAATTCCATGCATTTTAAGAAAGCTCAATGAGTTTGGAATCAATAAGAAATACTGGCTATCCAGCTGCTGATTGTTGTTCATAAGAGTCAAAGTGGTTAAAGGAATGTATTTCCAAAAGATGAAAAGCTATTTTGAGGCTTGGCTCTCTTACTCTTGTTGAAATCGTCACTGTAGCAGATAATTGCCCTGAGAAAGGGCAAACGGAGATCCATTTTTTTTTTTTTTTTGAGGAATTTAAGGTCATGCTATAATATTGGATTTGTTGTTGTTGTTGTTTTTTTAATGGAGGGAGCAGTTTTATTGTTATCATAATAATATCAACACATCATACTAAGAAAAATAACAAAATATGAAAAAGGAACAGATAAAAGGTAAAAACCCATGACAAAAAAACATTTGGAAAACAGGCAGAGGAAAACAGACACATTACAAACAGGGAAAAAAAAGTGCAAAATGATTGCAAACTTCTTGTTGGGAACAAACCAAGGAGAAGTCAATCAAACAATATTCTTAAAGCGATAAAAAACTATGCCAACACAAACTCAACAAAACCTCTCTAAAGGGTCCGTTAATCTTGTGAAAATCTTTCAAAGGCAAAATAAACAAATTATGTGTCCAGCAGACCTGTACTATTAGAAATGTTAAAGGAAGTTCAAGTGTGAAGCAAATGATAGCAGATACAAATTAGTTCTATAAAAGGAATGAAGAGTTCTGGTAAATGCATGAAAAACAGAAGATAACTGTGTATTCAATTTCCTTAAAAGGTAATTAACCATTTAAAGGAAAAATAACAATATAACATGTGTTTTGTAACATATATAGAAGTAGAAAGTATGATGATCGCATAAAAGATGGAAGAGGGTTCTGAAATAATGTTGCCAAAATTTTGTCACACTATCCTCGAAATAATATTATCCTCTAAATAATATATGGAATATGGAAGAATAATATGATTTAGGGGATCCTGGATAATTTATTATTTATTGTAAGCATGAGAGAAATTACTAAAAGAACACATTAAATTTACATGTGTTATATGTCAAATACATTTCTATTTAAAAAGTCACTAAAATGGAAACAAAGAATAGTAATAATAGTCCAATAGTGAAGGCAAAATTGAATAGTAAAAATAATAGAAGACAAGAAGAGAAAAAGAAGAAGAAATAGATGGAATATATAGAAAACGAGTAGCAAGACAATAGACTTCAACTCCTATGTATTGATAATTACATTAAATAAAAATGGCCTAAATACTGCAAATAAAAATGTATATTCACTGCATTTTTTAATTTTTAACTTTTTAAAATTTTTAACTGCATTTAAAAAAAGCAAGACCATCTATATGCTATTGCAGGAATCATGCTTTAAATTTAAAAAATACATATAAGTAAAATTAAAAGAATATGAATTAATATATGATACAAACTCTGCTCATGAGAAAGCTGAAATGGCTTCATAAATATCACTCCAAGTAGATCTCAGAAAAAGGAATATTACAAAGGAGAAGGAAACATTTTATAATGTTAAAACTTTTATATTCATAAATAATTGTAAATGTGTATACCCTCAATAATTGTGTATCAAAGTACATAAGCAGAACAGAACTGAAGAATAAATAAAACTGCCATTGTTACTGAAAATCACAACACTCTTTTCTCAGTAATTTAAAAAATAATTAGACACAAATTTAGTAGGAGAATACAAGATCTGAATATCACTATCAACCAAATTGACCTAATTATATTTTTAGACCATAACAACACTTTTAAAAGACTCTATTACTAAAACTCATTCAAAAACAAATACAAATCTCAATTGCCTATTAATATATTAGAGAATATATTAAAGACGTTCACAATGAATAAACCTGGGCATAATGTTCACCCCAAACTCAGATAGCTTTACTAGAATACTCTATCTAACATTTAAGAGAGAGATAAACCAATCCTACAAAAAATCTTTCATAAAAAAGAGAACATCTCTGACTTATTTATTAGGTCAGCATTATCCTAACACCAAAAACAGGCAAAGACAGTATAAGAAAAGAAATTATAAACTAACTTCCTCATGAATATAGATTCAAATATTCTTAGCAAAGTAATAGCAAATTGAATCCAGCCAAGTGGAATTTATCCATACAGTGAAAGGTCAGTTTGGCATAAGAAAACCAAATCAATTTAATTTACCCCATTAACAGAATAAAGGAGATAAGTCATATTATAATTTCAATTGATGCAGAGAAAGCATTTATCAAAATTATAAACCCATTTATGATAAAGTTTCAGAAAACTAGGAAAACCAAAAACATCTATCAAGCAAAAATAACCAACATGTATTTAATGATAAAGTAGTGAAAGCTTTCCCTCTATGACTGAGAACACGGCAATTGGATTGGTTATCCATTTGAAAAAAAAAATTATCTTTATCTTATGTCAGACTCTGTACCCCCCCAAAAAAACAAAACAGAACAAAAACAAACAGACAAAAAAACAACCTCTAAATCATATTCTAAAACACTGTTAAAACTATAAAAACTTTTGTTGGAACACATAGGACATTATTTTTGCAAAGTCTGATTAGGCAAATATTCTTAAATAGTATGTAAATCTTAAAAGATAAAAACCCCATTAATTTGTTTCAAAATTTAAACTTCTCTTTAAAAGCCACCAGTAAGGAAATTAAAAGGCTAGCATTTACAATACTTATTTCAGCTGTGAAACTAATATCTAAGAATATATATATTTTATCTTCCATAGCTCAAAAATAAGAAAGCAAACAACCCAGTTAAAAAAAATTCAAAAAGACAACCAAGGAATATTTTGAGGGTTATTTTTACGTGGATAAAATATTTTCATGTGTGAATATATTTTTACAGTGATACAACCCTTTTATATATTGATTCTGAAACAGGTTCTACAACCCCATGCCTTTGTCTAAATTCACGGAACTTAGAGCAAGTAAATTTTACTGTATTTAACTTGCTCAAAATATTTGAATAGGCAGTTCCAAAAAGAGATATGTAAACCAGTAACAAAAAGATGTGCAACATCATTACAGTCAGGAAAATGCAAATTAAAACTACTATACACCCATTATCATGGCTGAAATTTAAAGGGCTGAAAACATCTAGTGTTGTCCAAAATGGCATGGAGCAACTGGAATTTTCATTCTCTGAAGTTCCAAACATAAAATGGTACAACACTTTAGAAAATAGGTGATTTCACACAGAATTACATATACACTTAACACATGGCACGGTAGTTCAGCTCAGAGGCATTTCCTCCAGAGAAATAAAAACCTACATTTAAAGAAACTCAAATTTAAATAATGTCCCAATGGACTAGTGAATGGATAAACAAATTGTAGTCTATCTATACAATGGCATACAAGTTGGCAATTAAAAATAACAATGTATAATTTATGTATGCATATCCACCAAAATATTGTTCTAGTAGAAGCCAGAAGCAAGGGAGTCCATAATGTAACATTTCATTTGTATGAAATGGAAAAAACGAATTTGTAGTGATACAAAGCAGATTGATGATCGCTAGGAAGCCAGTGATGGGGGAGCAGGGTAGGAAATGGGGCTTGAGGGATAGCAGCAAAAGGGCCCAGGAAAACTCTCTGGGTGATAAAAATATTCTGTATCCTGATTGCGGTGGTAATTATAGGAGAGTCACTTGTTCTGCATGCTTTCTATGTTTAGATAAAATACCTACATAAATATACAAAAGATGCAGAAAACCAAAATGATATTTTAACTGGTATTACTAAGGTATGCAAGCCCATTTCTATCACAGGAAATGATATATAGCTCTTTACATGTAATGACATTGAAAATTAACTTCTAAGATTGTTAATTTAATTTTTAGTATTTCTGCAATGGAAACTATGAGCAACGTCATGTCTTATACACTAAGTTTTTCTTTCCCTCTGCTTCTCTGGCAAAGGGAACTAGGGATGATATTTAATCAAAGTATCTACTGCAGTGGCTCCAGTGAGTAGCTACCCACCACTAAAGTGTGACTGAGTTTGAGCCTTTAAACCTTTCACTAGATGAAGTATCGCGCACAAGTCTCGTCACACACAAAAAATTCATATTCACTGGATAAAATGGGATACGGAGAGGTTTTCATGTGTGGATACTATTGCCTTAAAAAAAAAAAAAAATCCAGCTACAAAGACCTCTAAGAATCCAGGAAATCCTGTTGGATGACCTTGTTTTGAGCAGTATACACTGAGTTCTTTTAAGCTGTTTTCATTGATAGGTTCTTTCTCCACCTTTACCTTATTGAGTGGAAGGCCTATTGAAATTGGATAATGACAGTCACTGCTTCCTGACAATTGAACAGCAGTAAGACAAAAGGGAAATAGCAATGGGCTAGGGTGATGGCAGCCAGGCATTTACTTGTCAAAGAGTATTTTGAGACAGGTTTTTGTAAGATTTCAGCTTGCTGTAGGCATCAGTGCTTGGAAGGCACCGGGACATATTTGTTCAATGCTAGTTTTGCTTTTAGAAAATATTCTAATATTTTAATAAATACAGCCTAAATTTAGTGACTAGAGAGCAATAAAGGGAAATCAGGACTGTGCTTGTTTTGGAGCATTGGGTTTATGGATGATTTTATTCAATATCATGAATATACGTTTAGACCTCAACACCTATCAGAGGAAGAAAAAAAAAAGCAACCAAACAAATAAGCATAGTTGCCTTAAAGGACTAAAATTAGCTGGTCTTGCTTCTGGGAAAATGTGGATATTTTTAAACCCATCTGAATTCATTCACCTCCTATTCTGTTTGAAAAAATATATGGATTTTTAAAGATACACAAAATCTTGCATCAGTGTTAGATGCCTCTGAAGAGAAACATCCAAATAAATGCACAAACTTTGGGGAAGTTGTTTGGTTTTTTTTTTTTTTTTCTACATGCAGTGCAGATTCAATGAGATTAGAAGATTTATAAAAAGAGGGCACCTGGGTGGCTCAGTTGTTAAGTGTCTGACTTAGGCTCAGGCCATGATCTCGCGGTTTGTGAGTTCAGGCCCCGCGTCAGGCTCTGTGCTGACAGCTCGGAGCCTGGAGCCTGCTTTGGATTCTGTGTCTCCCTCTCTCTCTGCCTCTCCCCCACTCACACTCTGTCTCTCTCTCAAGAAATAAACATTAAAAAAAATTTTAAAGAAGATTTATAAAAAGTATTTGTCAAAAAGCATATTTGTCAAGGAGTGACCTAGCCTTTCGAAAGGGGGAAAAAAAGAAGGAAATTGAAGGGTGTTTTTTATACCAAATAGGCACTGCAGGTTGGAGGGATGAATGGTGACGATGAAGAGGGGTTGAGAGAATGACAGAAAACTTGCTGTAATTTGGCAGAATTAAAAAATAAGTGGTGGGTGATAGGAGCTCCTAAAATTGTAAATATCGCGGGTTGGTGATGAGGATGTCATTTCAAAGTGAGCAGGTGCCGGTGGTCTCTGGTCCAGTACAAAGTCCCACAGAGCAGTAAGCCCTTTGCCATGCTATCTGATGGAGTGGGAGCTTTGGACTTGGGTTTCCCTAGGGACTATAGTGTCATCCTTCACAGGCACAATGCTTAGCAACTTAAGGGAGGCCAAAGAAGTACCAGACCACAGAACTACTTCCTGTTTGCACAGGCACAGCATCTTTGATATTGAGTCTTGTCCTATAACCCATTTTAATGCACAAGACAAACCCCATGCCTCTGGCAGCAAAAAAAAAGCAAGACAGGCAATTAAGGGAGGATAATGTCATCATACCTATCATAGTATAAAATATTAACCCCGAGAGAGAGCTCTACTTTTGTCACAGTACTGGAATTTCCTCCCAAGTAACCAGACCTCCCAGGTGGAAAAGTAAAGAAAACCTGATGCATGTCACATTTAGTGTATTTACACTGACTCAACAAGCCACCTGGAAACACAGAAGTACACATTAGCGTAAAGTCCAGGAATAACAATGCTATATATTCTTTCAGTTTTTAGTTGACCTCCCATGTCTGTTCTCTCTCTGTGTAAACTTCAAATCCTTTCCAAACTGAAGATACCTAAAAGCATCTCTACTGCAGAATTAACAAGAAGCACAAACCACCGAGGAAATTATTGACAAATCTGACTCATAAACCTCGACTCTCCAATAATAAAAAAGATTTCATAAAAAAAATTAAATGAGGGGCGCCTGGGTGGCTCAGTTGACTGAACGTCTGACTTCAGCTCAGGTCATGATCTCACGGTTCATGAGTTCAAGCCCTACGTTGGGCTCTGTGCTGACAGCTCAAAGCCTGGAGCTTGCTTCGGATTCTATGTCTCCCTCTCTCTGCCCTTCCCCTGCTGGTATTCTGTCTCACTCTGTCTCAAAAATAAATAAAATTTTTTTTAAAAAGATTAAATGATAAATCAGAAAAAGGATTTGTATATAGAACTTTAATTCTTCTAAATCATGACCTAGGGGGTCTAATATTCCCCCCAGTTCAACTAAACTTATGACAGGTTGCTTTCTGACTATAGGAACGTGATTTCCCTTTTCTTAGAACATTACTTTAGAAAATTTGCCATTGTAAACTCTTTCTCTGCCTCTTTGAGATAAAAATCTTCCCCATCCTCTTTCAGTTGTACCAGGGATGTCTTTCTCAAAGACAGAGATGTCCCTTTGAAATATAATCATGCAAGGAAAGAGCATTTCTTCTATCTCCCAGTCCCTATGGGAAGGTAGGAACCTAACTCCCCTAAGCACCAGTTAGCAAACAGTAATGGCCTAATTACATTGACCAACCCTACCTATAATGCCTTCCAATATTTTTCCACTAGCTCATCCTAGGGCTTAAAATTTCCCCTATTTAAATATTTCAGTGGGGTTGAGTTCAGTCTCTTTCCCCTAATGCAGTAGTCTTGAACAAAGTCTTCCTTGCTTTCTTAACTTGTCCAGTGAAATTTCTCTTTCATAAACCAATATTAAAAAAAAAAAAGGATAAATGTGCACTAAGAAATGGTCAAATGATTTCTTCCAGAGAGAGTGTGGATTGCTAATAAGCATATGAAATGATGCTCAGTCTCACCAGAGAAATGTGAATTAAAATATCAGTGGCATACAATTTAACAGCCATCAGACCAGCAAAATTTAAAAAGTCTAAGGATATAAATAGCACACAGTTGATTTTAGGGTAAATAGATACAATTTCTTTAAAAGTAATTTTACAATGTTAAACTGAGGTGAAAAAGTCCATTATCTAACGAACGCCCCAGCAATTCCACCGGTAGGTATGGCACTAGAGAAATTTCTCACAAGAGAAATGTGGACAAGAAGAAATGTACAAGGTGGGGGGCCTCGGTGGCTCAGTCAGTTAAGCATCTGGCTTCTGCCCAGGTCGTGATCTCACAGTTCATGAATTCAAGCCCCACATCTGACTCTGCTGTCAGCACAGAGCTCACCTCCGATCCTCTACCCGCTTCTTTCTCTGCTCCTTCCCTACTCATGCACTCTCTCTCTCTCTCAAAAATAATAAGTAAAAAAAAAAAAAATTAGGGGCTCATGGGTGGCTCAGTCGGTTGAGCGTTGGACTTCAGCTCAGGTCATGATCTCACAGCTCATGGGTTGAAGCCCCATGTCGGGCTCTGTGCTGACAGCTCAGAGACTGAAGCCTGCTTCAGATTCTGTGTCTCCCTCTCTCTCTGCCCCTCCCCTGCTCACACTCTCTCTGTCTTAAAAATAAACATTAAAATTTTTTTCTTTAATTTAAAAAGAAGAAATGTACAACGAAATTTATTAAGATATTCTTGATGATAGTCAAAAATTAGGAAAAAAAGCCTAAATGCCCATTAATAGAATAAACTATATATTCATAGGTTTGAATATTGTTATAGTTAAAATCAACTACATTTATTAATATGTAATTCTTATGCGAATCATAAGAATTAAAAAATATTAAGGGTAGTTGTATGGTAATAAATATATGATTTTTTAAAACCTGTCAAGCAATATATTCACAGATATACAAAGTAAAATTTACAAACAATAAATTTATTACAATAGTTTAACAATGGTGAAGCACAGCAAGAGATATGAAATTTCAATGATCTTATGTAAATAAATGAAGACAACCTAAATGACTTTGCTATTGAAAGGAAATCAGTCACCATCACTTGCATTTAGCAAAGACTCAGAGGAAGACAGAGGACTGGGGAAGATTTACAGTTATAAAGAGATAGAGACAGACAGACAGTCAGAGGGATAAAGCTTCAGTTATGATCTGGAAACTGTCGGCTTGGGGAAACTGAAGTCAGGCTAACTAAAATCAGGGCATCCATGTCATTGGTTAAGGGAACATATATGCTTTTTCCAGTTGGTCCTAAATTGACTGTGAGGGCAAAACTTGGGGAAGCTGTCCATTATCCATCAAGTCCTGGCCATGTGGGGCCACTTGTTATAAGAGTTTTTGTTTGGCTTCCTGGACTGGCCACTACACATAATGGTTTGGCTTTGTGGGCTGCTGAAGGTTGTGGGTCAGACTTCTGCTTTCATATATGGTCTGACCACTGGCTATTTGCCTGTCCAGTCTATCACTCTGAAAAGTTTATACCTTAAGGAAGACTCACACTATTCAATAAGACAACTGTCATTCAGTGGATACTTCAAATGACAAGAAGCATAACTTTAGAGTAATAAAGATAAAATCTAAATTAAGGTATAACCATATGCATTCTGGTATTTTTTGGCATTTGCTAAAGGTTATCACTTATCTGCATGTATATATAAGCACAATTTCTGAGCGAAAACTACGCAATGTGTTTCCAAAATTCTGATTCTTAAAACATACAGCTCAAGATATTTTTGACACTCATAATGCATATTATTATATAATTGCAAGTAAAGTTTTATGAATACATATTTTCATCACTGAGCATTGTAATTGAGGCTGGGCAATGCAATTAACATATTGTATTTCTCAAACATTATTTTCTTTTACCTTCAATATTTCAATTTATGAGACAGAAATCTATGATATTAGATATTGTGAGTAGCTATCTGACAAATGATCATTTACCCCTCAGCTAGTATAGTGTAAGTGTTGATAGATAGTAGTAACTTTTGTTAGAAGAGAATTAGACAATTCTAGTGTAATAAATACTGTATTTTAGGGGTCAAAAGCATCTATTTGGAAATGGGGTGTTTCCTTGAAATAAGTCCTATTATTACCAAGCTGAAAAACAAGCATGACTTCATATCTGATAAAGTATTATAGCCCATTTCAATTTCTTTCTGGATTTTATTTTGATGCTTCAAACTCTCCTTAGAGAAGAAATGGCAAGGGTTGTTACTGAGGAAATCATTACAGTTTATTGAGGAACTGACTGATTTGAGGAGGGGTCATAAAGATTTACTAATGATCTAGCCTTTTGCTTCTTAGAATATATGTCAGATGTTTGGAATGATTAAAAAAATAACTGTGGAGGACTGCAATTAGCTTTTGTGAAATTTGTGTTGGTTCCATTTTTAGGGACACAGTGCCCTAGTCATCCAAATGGTATTAACAGAGATTGAAAATTAGCTTCTTCCCCCCTCACTCAGCTTCAAAATCAGGTCAGGTTGTTCTGTAAATGAAAACCCGACTGAAGCTGTTTCTCTTATCCTCTTTGACTAAATCAGGATTCTAGACTTCAAAGCTAAAAATGTAGTCTTTTCAGGAGCAATACAATCAGTGCAGACAAAAGTAAAACTCACAGATAAGCCTCTTCAAACTTTGAAATTCAGATGAAAAGACCCATTTTAAATTCCATTGACAGTGAGATGTCATACTAATCACAAAACTGACCCACAGGTATGATTTTCTTTGACATGTTTAAGAGCAGTGGGCTTACTCATGTAGTCTTTAAACTGAGATAAATTAAATGAGTTTTGCTTTAATAAAGGCTATAGATAGTTTCTACAGGTTCATTCAGAAGTTGCAAAACATCTCCATAAGTATGTGTCCTTTCTGGATTACAGTTGCCCAGTAAAAATCATCTAAAATCTGTTTTAAAGGAATATTTACAATCCTGTGCACCATTGCTGAGTGCCTGTCTTGTAAATCTGGAGATTGACCACATTTCTATTTTGTCCCTCATGTAGAAAAAAGGAAAAGGGGGGAGGGGACGGGGAGGGGATGGAGAGAGGGAGAGAGGGAGAGAGGGAGAGAGGGAGAGAGGGAGAGAGGGAGAGAGGGAGAGAGAGAGAGAGATCTTTTTAATTATCCTGTTGAACCTCTTCTTTTAAATCTCAGAAAAATATGTTGAATAATACTTTAAAAGATACCCAAGTCCTCAAGAATCTCAAGTTCAGTATGGAAGGCAAACTCATAAATTCATAGTTAATAAACTACATATAACAGTGTTATAAGTGCTATCATGGAGTTTATGATACTGCAGATAAGAAAACAACCAACTCTCTAGGAGAACTAGGAAGGCATTGCAGGGAAGACAACTTTTAATATGAATTTGGAATTATGAAAAATAGCACAATAGGCAAAAAAAAATGGGGAAAAAAGAACTGCTAGGCAGAGGCAAAGAATGGTCCAAAAAGCATGAAAGAAACTTCAGTGTATTTGAAAAAGTTCAGGTTGGCTGAGGCATGGAAACTATCATTGAAGATACAGCTTGATGAACCTTTCCTCACATGACAAAGAATCTCAACACCAGTTTGTAGGCAATGAGCAGGCAATACACATGACCACATTTTGAATTTATGTTTGTTTGTTTGTTTCTAAGATAATTGCCAATGGTGCCATGAGCTATGAGTGGAGGATGAGCTATGAGAAGAAATCAGTGGCAGGAAGTTGGTAATGAGGCTGTTTCAGTGATGGATAATTTAATTCAAAAGCCTCTAGATAGGAAGTAAAGAATTCAGCTTTCATTACAGAGGTAGCAATTAATAAGTGATTAGCCAAGAATCACTTATTAGTGATTTTTATGATGAGTCATGAAAAAAAAAATTGGAGATTAAGATTCTAGTTTAGGTAAGGATAGTGGTAACAACTTAATTCAAACAGGGGATATTATAGGAGGAGCATATTGAGACCTCTGGCTGGGACAGAGAATGGAAGTAGAAATACATGAGATCTTTGTACCTTCAGTGATTCTGAATTCCTAAAGAAAGCTCACTAGAGAGTTAGACATACAGGTATAGATCTTGAACCATTAACCCATCAATTCAGTAACTGATATCCTGACAGCTGAGTAGTTCACCCAGAAACAGTATAACAAACGAGAAGAGACAAGGTCAAGAATAAAATTCAAAAGAGCTATAGCATTTGAAAGCATGTGGAAGAAAAAGATTCAAAGAGGGACACTAAGAAAATCTCATACAATGAGTTCTCACTGGTGATGATAGCATTCTAAAAGCCAAAAAAGATCATTTCCAAAAGCTCAGTCAACTCTGTTACATGACAGCACAAATATCACAACGTTGCCACAATGTTAGTTTTATTGATGTTTTGTTATTTTGTCAAACAACCAGGTGGTGATTATATATGTAAAAATGCATGTATGTATGTAAAAACACACTATCATAATGCGTCCCTTTTTTTTTTTTTTATCTTGCACACACACACACAAATGAATATTGCATTTAACAACATTTTTGTTTTGCTTTGTTTTTTTAATTTAGCTCTCTGTCACTTATAGATTGCATTTAACTGGGAGTAATAGAATATCAAAATATTGTGACATAAATATTCAAGGATTTAATTTTTCATGTTAAAAATAAATGGATGCAGCCCTTTTCAATCTGCTCCATTAGCTTCATGGTATCTTGGATCTGGCTCTTTCATTTAATGGCCTACTTTACCAACTTACCATGTGGCTTCCATTCTCAAGGTCAAGATGGCTATTGAAGTTTTGGTTAACACATCTGAGTTGCCAATCTAATGAAAAAGAAAGAAGAGAAAGACAAAAACAATGCTTCTCTCAGTTGATTCAGATCTTTTGAAAGATTGCAACACTTAGGTTTATTTGGTCCACATCTTGCTTGGGTGAAGATTGGAGTAAAGTCTGGTAAAGAAAACAGATATTTGGCATGTTACTAGCTGTCTTTCCCTCAAGTTTCCAATATATAGGAGAGTTTGGCTAGTTTGTAAACATAAAAATATTTAGGGGCAGGGGCTCCTGGGTGGCTCAGTTGGTTAAGCGCCCAACTCTCGGTTTGGTTCAGGTCATGATCTCACAGTCATGAGTTCAAGCCCCAGAGCCTGCTTGGGACTCTCTCTCTCTCTCTCTCTCTCTCTCTAACCCTTCCCCATTCGTTCTCTCTGTCTCTCAAAATAAATGAACTCCAGAACATTTTTTAAATATTTAAATGTAGTCCCTTCCTTTCACCAAGAAACTAATAGCCAAATAGAAAAACATATGTAAAAACAAATATAGAAGCTATTTTTACAACTAAGAAGAGAATGTACAAAGTGCAATAGGATATAGAAGAAAAATGATCCCCAGTGGAATGCAAATTTTCCAGGTGGCAAAGGCTGGCACAGGACACAAGAGGATGGAAGACTGATAGGGAGAAAAAATGTGATAAAGTACCAAAAATAGGATTGTGAGAATAACACTGAGCCGCAGAAATTGAAACAGAAAATTAAAATCCACATCAACAACTTAGAAATACTGACTTAGAGAACATTAGGCACTTGGGTATATGGAAACTTCTTGGTCCTAACTATCAGCTCCTGAGGAATTTTTCATGAGGGCCATTTCCCAAAACTGTAAGGCAAATTATTCAGTAAAGCCCTAAGTAGCACCCAAATTTGATGTCAATCTGCTAGAAGTCCTTACCCTTTTCTAAAGAATAAATTGCTATGGGCATTGTACCAAATAGGAAGAGAAAGAAGTTTGCTGTTTTATAAATCTTCAAGCATTCAATTTAGATTAAGTTTATTGTTTGATGAGAATTGTGAAGTTAATTAAATAAGGAGATTCTTAGATGAAAGTGGCTCTAATGCCAGGGAGGTCTGTGTAAGCAAACCCAAATCTAAACCTGGAGATCCTTCAAGGTTACAGAATCAAAATGCTAATGACAACCAATTACCAAGAGCCAATGAGGTTTTTTTTTTTTTATTTTAATATATGAAATTTATTGTCAAATTGGTTTCCATACAACACCCAGTGCTCATACCAAAAGGCGCCCTCCTCAATACCCATCACCCACCCTACCCTCCCTCCCACCCCCCATCAACCCTCAGTTTGTTCTCAGTTTTTAACAGTCTCTTATGCTTTGGCTCTCTCCCACTCTAACCTCTTTTTTTTTTTTTTTTTTTTTCTTCCCTTCCCGCATGGGTTTCTGTTAATTTTCTCAGGATCCACATAAGAGTGAAACCATATGGTATCTGTGTTTCTCTGTATGGCTTATTTCACTTAGCATCACACTCTCCAGTTCCATCCACGTTGCTACAAAAGGCCATATTTCATTCTTTCTCATTGACACGTAGTATTCCATTGTGTATATAAACCACAATTTCTTTATCCATTCATCAGTTGATGGACATTTAGGCTCTTTCCATAATTTGGCTATTGTTGAGAGTGCTGCTATAAACATTGGGGTACAAGTGCCCCTATGCATCAGTACTCCTGTATCCCTTGGATAAATTCCTAGCAGTGCTATTGCTGGGTCATAGGGTAGGTCTATTTTTAATTTTCTGAGGAACCTCCACAATGCTTTCCAGAGCGGCTGCACCAATTTGCATTCCCACCAACAGTGCAAGAGGGTTCCCGTTTCTCCACATCCTCTCCAGCATCTATAGTCTCCTGATTTCTTCATTTTGGCCACTCTGACTGGCGTGAGGTGATATCTGAGTGTGGTTTTGATTTGTATTTCCCTGATAAGGAGCGACGTTGAACATCTTTTCATGTGCCTGTTGGCCATCCGGATGTCTTCTTTAGAGAAGTGTCTATTCATGTTTTCTGCCCATTTCTTCACTGGGTTATTTGTTTTTCGGGTGTGGAGTTTGATGAGCTCTTTATAGATTTTGGATACTAGTCCTTTGTCCGATATGTCATTTGCAAATATCTTTTCCCATTCCGTTGGTTGCCTTTTAGTTTTGTTGATTGTTTCCTTCGCTGTGCAGAAGGTTTTTATCTTCACAAGGTCCCAGTAATTCACTTTTGCTTTTAATTCCCTTGCCTTTGGGGATGTGTCAAGTAAGAGATTGCTACGGCTAAGGTCAGAGAGGTCTTTTCCTGCTTTCTCCTCTAAGGTTTTGATGGTTTCCTGTCTCACATTCAGGTCCTTTATCCATTTTGAGTTTATTTTTGTGAATGGTGTGAGAAAGTGGTCTAGTTTCAACCTTCTGCATGTTGCTGTCCAGTTCTCCCAGCACCATTTGTTAAAGAGACTGTCTTTTTTCCATTGGATGTTCTTTCCTGCTTTGTCAAAGATGAGTTGGCCATACGTTTGTGGGTCTAGTTCTGGGGTTTCTATTCTATTCCATTGGTCTATGTGTCTGTTTTTATGCCAATACCATGCTGTCTTGATGATGACAGCTTTGTAGTAGAGGCTAAAGTCTGGGATTGTGATGCCTCCTGCTTTGGTCTTCTTCAAAATTACTTTGGCTATTCGGGGCCTTTTGTGGTTCCATATGAATTTTAGGATTGCTTGTTCTAGTTTCGAGAAGAATGCTGGTGCAATTTTGATTGGGATTGCATGGAATGTGTAGATAGCTTTGGGTAGTATTGACATTTTGACAATATTTATTCTTCCAATCCATGAGCAGGGAATGTCTTTCCATTTCTTTAAATCTTCTTCAATTACCTGCATAAGCTTTCTATAGTTTTCAGCATACAGATCTTTTACATCTTTGGTTAGATTTATTCCTAGGTATTTTATGCTTCTTGGTGCAATTGTGAATGGGATCAGTTTCTTCATTTGTCTTTCTGTTGCTTCATTGTTAGTGTATAAGAATGCAACTGATTTCTGTACATTGATTTTGTATCCTGCAACTTTGCTGAATTCATGTATCAGTTCTAGCAGACTTCTGGTGGAGTCTATTGGATTTTCCATGTATAATATCATGTCATCTGCAAAAAGCGAAAGCTTGACTTCATCTTTGCCAATTTTGATGCCTTTGATTTCCTTCTGTTGTCTGATTGCTGATGCTAGAACTTCCAGCACTATGTTAAACAGCGGTGAGAGTGGGCATCCCTGTCGTGTTCCTGATCTCAGGGAAAAAGCTCTCAGTTTTTCTCCGTTGAGGATGATGTTAGCTGTGGGCTTTTCATAAATGGCCTTTATGATCTTTAAGTATGTTCCTTCTATCCCGACTTTCTCAAGGGTTTTTATTAAGAAAGGGTGCTGGATTTTGTCAAAGGCCTTTTCTGCATCGATTGACAGGATCATATGGTTCTTCTCTTTTTTGTTGTTAATGTGATGTATCATGTTGATTTATTTGCGAATGTTGAACCAGCCCTGCATCCCAGGAATGATTCCCACTTGATCATGGTGAATAATTCTTTTTATATGCCGTTGAATTCGATTTGCTAGTATCTTATTGAGAATTTTTGCATCCATATTCACCAGGGATATTGGCCTGTAGTTCTCTTTTTTTACTGGGTCTCTGTCTGGTTTAGGAATCAAAGTAATACTGGCTTCATAGAATGAGTCTGGAAGTTTTCCTTCCCTTTCTATTTCTTGGAATAGCTTGAGAAGGATAGGTATTATCTCTGCTTTAAACGTCTGGTAGAACTCCCCTGGGAAGCCATCTGGTCCTGGACTCTTATTTGTTGGGAGATTTTTGATAACCGATTCAATTTCTTTGCTGGTTATGGGTCTGTTCAAGCTTTCTATTTCCTCCTGATTGAGTTTTGGAAGAGTGTGGGTGTTTAGGAATTTGTCCATTTCTTCCAGGTTGTCCAATTTGTTGGCATATAATTTTTCATAGTATTCCCTGAAAATTGTTTGTATCTCTGAGGGATTGGTTGTAATCATTCCATTTTCATTCATGATTTTATCTATTTGGGTCATCTCCCTTTTCTTTTTGAGAAGCCTGGCTAGAGGTTTGTCAATTTTGTTTATTTTTTCAAAAAACCAACTCTTGGTTTCGTTGATCTGCTCTACAGTTTTTTTAGATTCTATATTGTTTATTTCTGCTCTGATCTTTATTATTTCTCTTCTTCTGCTGGGTTTAGGCTGCCTTCGCTGTTCTGCTTCTATTTCCTTTAGGTGTGTTGTTAGATTTTGTATTTGGGATTTTTCTTGTTTCTGGAGATAGGCCTGGATTGCAATGTATTTTCCTCTCAGGACTGCCTTCGCTGTGTCCCAACGCGTTTGGATTGTTGTATTTTCATTTCCATTTGTTTCCATATATTTTTTAATTTCTTCTCTAATTGCCTGGTTGACCCACTCATTCTTTAGTAGGGTGTTCTTTAACCTCCATGCTTTTGGAGGTTTTCCAGACTTTTTCCTGTGGTTGATTTCAAGCTTCATAGCATTGTGGTCTGAAAGTATGCATGGTATAATTTCAATTCTTGTAAACTTATGAAGGGCTGTTTTGTGACCCAGTATATGATCTATCTTGGAGAATGTTCCATGTGCACTCGAGAAGAAAGTATATTCTGTTGCTTTGGGATCCAGAGTTCTAAATATATAGGTCAAGTCCATCTGATCCCATGTATCATTCAGGGCCCTTGTTTCTTTATTGACCGTGTGTCTAGATGATCTATCCATTTCTGTAAGTGGGGTGTTAAAGTCCCCTGCAATGACCACATTCTTATCAATAAGGTTGCTTATGTTTATGAGTAATTGTTTTATATATTTGGGGGCTCCGGTATTCGGCGCATAGACATTTATAATTGTTAGCTCTTCCTGATGGATAGACCCTGTAATTATTATATAATGCCCTTCTTCATCTCTTGTTACAGCCTTTAATTTAAAGTCTAGTTTGTCTCATATAAGTATGGCTACTCCAGCTTTCTTTTGGCTTCCAGTAGCATGATAAATAGTTCTCCATCCCCTCACTCTCAATCTAAAGGTGTCCTCAGATCCAAAATGAGTCTCTTGTAGACAGCAAATAGATGGGTCTTGTTTTTTATCCATTCTGATACCCTATGTATTTTGGTTGGTGCATTTAATCCATTTACATTCAGTGTTATTATAGAAAGATATGGGTTTAGAGTCATTGTGATGTCGGTATGTTTTATGCTTGTAGTGATGTCTCTGGTACTTTGTCTCACAGGATCCCCCTTAGGATCTCTTGTAGGGCTGGTTTCGTGGTGACAAATTCCTTCAGTTTTTGTTTGTTTGGGAAGACCTTTATCTCTCCTTCTATTCTAAATGACAGACTTGCTGGATAAAGGATTCTTGGCTGCATATTTTTCCTGTTTAGCACACTGAAGATATCGTGCCAATCCTTTTTGGCCTGCCAAGTTTCAAAAGAGAGATCAGTCACGAGTCTTATAGGTCTCCCTTTATATGTGAGGGCACGTTTATCCCTTGCTGCTTTCAGAATTTTCTCTTTATCCTTGTATTTTGCCAGTTTCACTATGATATGTCGTGCAGAAGATCGATTCAAGTTACGTCTGAAGGGAGTTCTCTGTGCCTCTTGGATTTCAATGCCTTTTTCCTTCCCCAGATCAGGGAAGTTCTCAGCTATAATTTCTTCAAGTACCCCTTCAGCACCTTTCCCTCTCTCTTCCTCCTCTGGGATACCAATTATGCGTATATAATTTCTTTTTAGTGTATCACTTAGTTCTCTAATTTTCCCCTCATACTCCTGGATTTTTTTATCTCTCTTTCTCTCAGCTTCCTCTTTTTCCATAACTTTAGCTTCTAGTTCACCTATTCTCTCCTCTGCCTCTTCAATCCAAGCTGTCGTCGTTTCCATTTTGTTTTCCATTTCGTTTAAAGAGCTTTTCAGCTCCTCGTGACTGTTCCTTAGTCCCTTGATCTCTGTAGCAAGAGATTCTCTGCTGTCCTCTATACTGTTTTCAAGCCCAGTGATTAATTTCATGACTATTAATCTAAATTCACTTTCTGTTATATTATTTAAATCCTTTTTTGATCAGTTCATTAGCTGTTGTTATTTCCTGGAGATTCTTCTGAGGGGAATTCTTCCGTTTGGTCATTTTGGATAGTCCCTGGAGTGGTGAGGACCTGCAGGGCACTTCCCCTGTGCTGTGGTGTATAACTGGAGTTGGTGGGCGGGGCCGCAGTCAGACCTGATGTCTGCCCCCAGCCCACCGCTGGGGCCACAGTCAGACTGGCGTGTGCCTTCTCTTCCCCTCTCCTAGGGGCGGGATTCACTATGGGGTGGCTTGGCCCGTCTGGGCTACTTGCACACTGCCAGGCTTGTGGTGCTGGGGATCTGGCGTATTAGCTGGGGTGGGTAGGCAAGGTGCACGGGGGCAGGAGGGGCAGGCTTAGCTCGCTTCTCCTTAGGTGATCCACTTCAGGAGGGGCCCTGTGGCAGCGGGAGGGAGTCAGATCCGCTGCCGGAGGTTTGGCTCCGCAGAAGCACAGAGTTGGGTGTTTTCGGGGAGCGAGCAAGTTCCCTGGCAGAACTGGTTCTCTTTGGGATTTTGGCTGGGGGATGGGCGGGGGAAATGGCACTGGCGAGCGCCTTTGTTCCCCGCCAAGCTGAGCTCTGTCGTCCGGGGGCTCAGCAGCTCTCCCTCCCTTTGTCCTCCAGCCTTCCCGCTTTCTGAGCAGAGCTGTTAACTTATGACCTCCCAAACGCTAAGTCGCGCTTGCTGTCGGAACACAGTCTGTCCGGCCCCTCCGCTTTTGCCAGCCAGACTCGGGGGCTCTGCTTGGCTGGCGAGCCGCCCCTCCACCCCGGCTCCCTCCCGCCAGTCTGTGGAGCGCGCACCGCCTCGCCGCCCTTCCTACCCTCTTCCGTGGGCCTCTCGTCTGCGCTTGGCTCCGGAGACTCCGTTCTGCTAATCCTCTGGCGGTTTTCTGGGTGATTTAGGCAGGTGTAGGTGGAATCTAAGTGATCAGCAGGACGCGCGGTGAGCCCAGCGTCCTCCTACGCCGCCATCTTCCCTCTCTCCAGCCAATGAGGTTTTAAGCTCTAGCCAATCATCCAATCAAATGCTGCTGCTGCTGCTGCTGCTGCTGCTGCTGCTTCCTCTTCCCCTTCTCTTCTTTTATTGCTTCTGGACTTTATATAAGTCTTTTAACTGGCTCCTGTCCTTGGAACACTCATAACCATTTCTGGTTTTATGCTGCCTAATTCAAACAGGTTTTCAATAAACTCTTAAAACTTTTAATTTTTTTTAACGCTTATTTATTTTTGAGACAGAGAGAGAGACAGAGCATGAATGGGGGAGGGGCAGAGAGAGAGGGAGACACAGAACCAGAATTGGGCTCCAGGCTCTGAGCCATCAGCCCAGAGCCCCACGCGGGGCTCGAATTCACGCTCCGTGAGATCATGACCTGAGCTGAAGTCGGACGCTTAACCGACTGAGCCACCCAGGCGCCCCTAAACTCTTAAAACTTTTAATATGCCTGAGTTTATCTTTTAACATGGTGAAATACAAAATGTAATTTTGACGTATGCTAAATTGTATTCCAAATGAAGATGCTAAGGTGATGCTTGGAGACGTTTAAAACATTCACTTGAAATGATTTATATTCAATCAGATCTCTTTTTGTAACATGACCAATTTGGCTTTCTGAATTTTCTTTATAGACCCTTGGACCCTGATAATTGTCATTAAGTACTTTATTAAATTACTAATTTCTGATGTTATGAGTTAACATATTTCTATCAGGTAATAGTACTAGCATTTACATTTACTAACTTGCTTACCTTACAACAACCCTCTGTAATACATACCATAAGGATTAAAATTTTACAGACACAAAAATGTAAATAAACATTATGTTCTAGTCTTTTCTTTCAGGGAATAGGGAGATGTAACTTTCTAAATGTGGTAATCATTAGCTACTCATGAGCTGTGCTGCCTACCACATAGACTGCAGCAGCATATTCTACAGGAAGATGAACTTCCTTCTTTCCATGAATTAGTTTTACTCATAAAACCAATTTCAACCATTCTTTCCAAATCCAAAGAAACAAAGAGTTATGTAATGATAAAATCAGCATAGTCTTTGAAAACTCAATTCTGGGAATTAAAATAGTGCCTGTCCAAACAGGTTCATGGCAGCCTTACTCCTCTCTCTTACGTGTCTTTTCTTTTTTCTTTATTTTTATTTTTTTAAGTTTTATTTATTTATTTTGAGGCAGAGGGAGGGAGAGAGAGAGAGAGAGAGAGAGAGAGCAGAGGAGGGGTACTGTCAGCTCAGAGCCCAAGGTGGGGCTGTAACTCAGGAACCGTGAGATCATGACCTGAGCCCAAATCAAGAGTTGGTCGCTTAACCGACTGAACCCCCAGGGCGCCTCTCCTCTGTGTCTTTTCATAGAACATTTTGCCTGTATCGAACACACCTCTTTATTGAGGCAGATTGAGTACTGAAGCCCTGTGCGTACAAAATGGCCCGCATTTGCTATCATGACGGTTTTTGTCAATAACACAGGTGCAGTCTCCAAGAAGCTGATGCAAACCCTAGAGAATAAAAAGGCGCATGAGTCTCACAACTGAACTGAGCAACCACTTCAGGAATTTCAAGTGAAAGAGAACAGGGAAAAACAAAGCCCTAAGATTTTTTTTTAAATCACACTTCTTTAGCAAGGCATTCATTTTGGGAATAGCTCTCAGTCTCTAGGGGCTACGGTAACCTTATTTGCAGCTGTCAATTCTACTTTCCTCTCTTCCTTTCTGATTCCCTCACAAGTCCAGAGAGCTGCAGTACTTCAAAAGAAAATTGTCTTACTTATTGACCTTAGTGAGGTGTGATATGGCAGCAGAGTCAACAATAGGCTTTTACCCTCCCACTGTTGGGACCTTTAAAACTTCAAAATCAAAACCGCTTCAAATAGAACCTATCAACTTCCAAGATAGAATTTTTCAAGTACATTGGAACGTTGCTGAAATAAATAATTTACCTTAGTCAGGGTTATGGCAAGAAATAGATTTTTCTTGCACTCTATCCACGATTCTTAGTTAATTAAGAATCTTAAGGCAGTTAGGTGTAGAAAATGATTTCAGACTTGGAGCATGATTTTGGAGTCAGACGGGTACGCAAATGAATTTGGCACATGGACTATTTTGAGCTAAAGACAATCAAGACCCTCTCAGCTCAGGAGAAACTTTTCTCCCTCCCTTAACAACCTAGACTAATCTAAATGGGGGTCTTTCCCATTATAAGAGTAATTACCAGAGATAAGTTTGATCTGAGTGAACCATCTGTATGGCAGGGCAGCATCTAATTTCTAAACATCTGCTCTTATTGCCCTGTGAATTGCCCTTCTTTCCTTCAAACCCTCAGGCCTGCATCTCATTCTCCCCACCCCCTTTTTAAGTTTTTTTTCTAATATTTATTTATTTTTGAGAGAGAGAGAGAGAGAGAGAGAGAGAGAGAGAGAGAGAGCCCAAGCAGGGGAAGGGGAAAGAGAGAGGGAGACACAGAATCTGAAGCAGGCTCGAGGCTCCAAGCTATCAGCACAGAGCCTGATGTGGGGCTTGAACTCAAGAACCATGAGATCATGACCTGAGCTGAAGTCAGACACTTAACCGATTGAGCCACCCAGGCGCCCCCATTCCTAGCTCAGGATGGCATATATACCTCATTTTACTGTTCTGTCTTTGAACCTCTCATTTGTGTGGGCTTCTTGTACATATGAAATTAAATTATACTTTCTCCTATTAATCTGCCTCATGTTAGTTTAATACTTTGAGGGTAATGAAAAAATGTTCTTCTCCAACAATACAAATATAGATTTAGTCAATTTAAAAGAATATTTTAATTTCATATGCTTACTAGGCCTTGAAAAATCACAAAAGCTTTGGATGATTACTTTTAAGATATTCCAATTTATCACTAATTTATAACAGCATTTTCCTTAGGTTTAAATGAATAGAATATTATATTAAATGTGATTGCCTTTAATAACCTGAAGGGAATATACATTTCAGTCTATTGCTCTTTTAAATTATATTTTTATATATTTTATGCCTTTCACATCATATAAATATACATCAATTTTCCATAAATCTATAAATTGTCTGTCCAGATTTGCATTCAACCCTATCAGAAATAATAAAATGTGTAGTTTATCAGAAGCCGGTAGGTTGGCATTTAGACTATAAAAAGTAAGTAGTAAAACTATAAATCTAGTGCATAACCGGAGGCATCTTTTGAAATAGCATTTGTATTGCATTATTATTTTCAATTTATTAAGAAAGATACTCGATAGCCAAGAATGGATTTATTCCGTAAATATATCACTATTTGAATAATAGGTTTTGAGTTATATTTTTTTTTAATCCTGTCCTTGGCTAATATTTGATAATAGTCCTCAGTCTATTCAATATTTTTGTTTTTCTTTCCCT
The DNA here is from genome assembly GCF_046562875.1 of Panthera onca. Classification (NCBI taxonomy): domain Eukaryota; kingdom Metazoa; phylum Chordata; class Mammalia; order Carnivora; family Felidae; genus Panthera; species Panthera onca. The sequence continues at coordinate 64,576,731 of NC_138341.1, read as the reverse complement.
CAGGAAGTTCCAAATGTGCTTGCAGATTTTAACCATAATGACAACAGTAAAAACTATGGAATGGAACAAGTAAGTCCCCAGAGGCTCCAGAGTTAGATTTTTTCATGCCCTAGAAGGAGAGAGCAACCTAAAATATTGTGTGAACGGGATCACAGCATATGCACTGTCTATGGAAACCCTCTTCTGCTGATTTGGTGAAGGTCTGAACTGAAGTAAACTGACTCTACTCCTCTGTGTGAAAGGATGACAGAGGCAAAACCACAGTAGCAATGACAGAAAACATGCACAAGCACTCTGATCTCATGGGGAGCAGCCACCCAGACAGAATCATAATTCTGAAAGAAATCAGGTTTAGGACACCTTTGAAATCCTGTTGAAAAGCTTGCGTGTTACACCTTGATTTCCCTCTGCCGAAGACCGTCAAAAGAAAATAAACTTTCACAGCCAGAACTGACAATAATGAAATCCAGAGCATGAGTTTTATAAAATCTCATTGAATCTACTGAGGAGATCTCGGTTTCTAGTCTAAGTACACATCTAGGACAAACCAATGAGTGGAAGAGAAAAAGATGAAACCAGCACTCACAATTTTGTGCTATAGATGCTTATTACAAACGTCGGCAGTTGAAGACTCCATTTTCCTGTAGGACACTTCTTTGATCTTATCTCCAAGTCCCCCCTCCCCTACCTCACCTGTTACTGAGTGGAGGATTCCTAATAGTTCATTTTTTATTCCATAAAAAAAACTTTGGTGAGGACTGAGGAGCTAAGGGATTTTTGATGTTTTGTTTGTTTGTTTTGTTTTTGTCTGTCATTGGTTGTTATGCATTTTCTTTAAGGAAAAAAATAAAAATTCATACAAAGAAGCAAATGGGAAAGAGTCAGAAAACGGAGGTAGATACATGAGAAGAGTTCCCAACTTCCAGATCCTCCTGTGAAGCTGGCTGATAATCTTAAACTAAATTGTCTGGACACAGAAGTAATATATTTCTGAGAAATGAAATAAGTTTTTGTTTGTCTGTTTGCTTGAGAATGTTACATGTCTAGGTAAGCTGCCAGTGTGGCATTATGTTCACAAGAAGAGAACAAAGAAAGGTCTCAAGGGTGTCGCCACTGAATGTCCTCTGCACAAGAGACTGAGGTCATGGGCTGCAACTCCCAGGACACAGAGTCTGCCCTGCCCACACACCCCACCCCCACCCCAGAGTGGGATAAGCTGCCCTCAAGGACATTTTCAGAGTACCCAGACTTATAAAGCAATTACTGCATTCAGGTGCTTCACATGGTAACATTACCTTCAGTCTGGACCAAAAGTATTGTTTTCCTTAAGACCTCTTCAAAGGGGTTTCCTTTAATCACTGATTCCATGCTACACATGCCGGAAATCCCTAAAAACACAGCGAGCAAGTTCACTTGTGTATGGAAAGTACAAATTCCACCACTTGCTCCCTTGTTTTGTTAAGTGACATTCTGTTTCCTTAGTTTACTTTTTCCTTTCTAAGACTCTCTTACCCACCAATTCTCCCTTTCTGTTGGCCATATATCTTATTTCCTGTTTTACATGTGACCTTTTTGATTAATGTCTGTTTAATTCCATTACCTAAATTTTTCTCCCAAAATCTTACCAAGCTAAGACTTGTATTGTCATCCTTCTCCATCAATTCTTGAGAGAGGGAACTGAAAATACCAACTATGATGGAAGAATTGTCTATTTCTCCTTTTAGTTCCATCAGTTTCTACATAATATGTTTTGAATTCTGTAATTAAGCACATTTACAAATATGATTATGAGGTTTTCCTGATGAAATGTCTCTGTTATCATTATAAAGTTTCCTTCTTTATCAATAGTTACCTTTGCCCAAAAGCCTGTTTTTTTCAGATATTAATATAACCAACCTGATTTTCTTACACTTACTGTTTGCATGGTATATTTTTTCCACTTATTCACTTTCAATTTATTTCATTCTTTCTCTTTACTGTTTTTCACTTATAGGCAGCATGTTTTTTCAGTTGTTTCATGTTTTTACCAATTCTGATAATCTTTGCTTCTTAAGTGAAGTGTATAGTTCAGTTATTTATGTGGTTTGATTTAAGTTTACTCTTTTATTATTTGTTTTATATTCTGTGTTAGTCTATTCCTCTGTTCCCCTTTAATGCTGTTATTTATGATATCTGAACATTTAAAAATTCCATTTAATTAGTCTGTAAACTTTTTAGCTGAACTTTTTTGTATTATATTTTCTACAATTGTTTTAGAAATTACATCTTTAACTTTTCAGTCTGATTACAGTTCATATTCAGCCACTTCATTCAATGCATACAAATTTTGCAAATGTATAGGTCCATTAAGCATTTTCTGCTGTCCTTTATGTCATACATTTCATAGGCATTACATTAGCATATGTTATAAATCTCACAAGAACACTGTGGGGGAGGAAAAATAATTTTTCCTTTACCCTTCTAGGTTCTTGGCTGAGACCCACCTCCCACCTTGTAATAAAAAAGGTAGGTTAACAGGAGAAAAACAAACAATTTAAATAACATGTATACCTCCTGTATGCAGGAAAACTGAGTATCTCTCCAAGAGGGCTCTAGCTATCACCTTAAGTAACATCTCCAGCTAAAGACAAAAGATGTTGGTGGGGAGGTTGTGGGAGGCCACCAGGAAAAGCTTACAAAAAAGGGTAAGGTTGGTATGCAGATTTAAGTCATTGCTTTCTCTCTTGATATGAGATTCTAGCATTTTAGTCTTCTTTTCCTGGTACAGAGAGGGAGACACACTTACAAATAGAATTCCCTTATAAATGTAAATGTCTGCTCACCTTCAGTGTCATAATGTTTGCTTAAACAGTCAAATGTACCTTAAAGAAATTAAGAGAAAAATTACTTTATATTTACCACATAGTTAATTATCTGATGCTTTTAATTCGTGCTCAAAAATCTAAGCTTTCCTGTAGTATCATTTTTCTTTCACATGAACGAAAATCTATTTCTTGGAATGTAGGTCTGCTGATAATATTCTCGTAAGTTAACTTTATCTGAAATTGTTTATATTTTGGGTGTGCCTGGGTGGCTCAATCAGTTAAGCATCTGACTCGATTTTGGCTCAGATCATGATCTCACAATTGGTGGGTTCAAGCCCCGCATCAGGTTCCATGCTGGCAGTGTGGAGCCTGCTTGGGATTCTCTCTCTCCCTCTGTCTCTCTCTGCTCCTCTTCCATTCATGCTGTCTCTGTCTCTTTCAAAATAAACACATAAACTTCAAAAAAGGAAACTTTATATTTTGCTTAATAATTGGAAGATATTTTGATGGATATTGAAATTTAGTTGACATTTTTTTTTCTTGTGCTTCAAAACTCTCCTGGTACTTTAAAATCTATGCTTTCTTGCTTCCATAATTTCTGATGTGATGTCTGTTTATTTGAATTTTTTTACCCCTATATTTCAGATATCATTCTTATCTAGATGCTTTCATATTTTTTTTCTTACATTTATTTTAAAACAGTTATAATTTGATGATGATGTGTGTAAGCTTTGTTTCCTTAGAATTTATCCTGTTTGTTCACCATCACTGAATTTCTTGAATCTGTAAATTGTTAAAATTTATATATTTCACCTAACTTGGTAATTTTTGAGTGGTTATTTCTTCAAATACTTTTTTTTCTCCTCGGCTTCTGGAATAGCAATTACTTACATGTTAAAATTCTCCCACAAGTCACTGAGTCTCTGTTCATTTTTTAAAAATCACTTTTTCCCTTCTTTAAACTTGATGATTTCTATTGATGCAATTTCAAGTTCAGTTTCTCTTAACATAGTTGATTCTTTCTTTTTGTTTTTCAGAGATTGTAGGAGGACTATAAATCTGTGGTGTTTTTTGTTGATATCCCTATTGAGATATAATTTATATATCATACAATTCACCTATTTAAAGTGTACAGTGAATAGCTTTTAGATTATCCACAGAGTTGTACAATTGCTACCTCATCAATTTTAGGACATTTCATCACTCCCCCAAAACCTCTTATATTATAAGCAGGAAGAGTTAGGGGGTCCCAAGAAAAAGAAAGAGAAGTCATTTTACGCAACCAGCTATTGGCTCTACTTGCCCTAGCACACTTTTGCAGAATTTCCTAGCAAGTGTCAGAATTACAAAGAAATGCAAAAACCTCGGTAGTTAGGGAATTTAAGAGGAAAAAAAAGGAACACAAAAACTCAGTATCTAGAAGGCCTGGAAATAGCTTAATCACTCCCAGTGCTGTTTCAAAAGTAAGCAAGACTCTGCATTCCTGACCTGAGATAAGGATCCCAAGAGCCCATCCAGTTTATACTGAATCTTGGAGCTTGCCCATGGCCCCCTCTCCCCATTTAGGTTGCTTCTGCTTCATTATAATGTTACAGTTTCTGCCTGAGGAGGAGCACAGCTTCATTAACATAACCTAGGATGTTTGTATAGGCATGTTTTCTAAGTACACCTGTGCAGCTTATGCCTGCCTTTACATGCCACAACAAAGCTCTCCTTTCTGAAAATGCATCCTGACCCAAATATAAGGAGCCCATCCATCCCTGCTCAAAGTCACAGTTTTGGAAATTATTCCCCATGATCTCCTTATGTGTTGCAAATAAAGTTTCCTTTGTGTGACAGCTACATCTGGTGTAGTCTCTATCTGTAACTCACCAAGGAGTGAGCTCAGGTTAGTTCAGTTACAATATCACTTAGCCCCAATTTTATCTCCCAATTATCCCATGTTCTACAACCCTTGGCAACCTTGAATCTATGTTCTGTTTCTATACAGCTGCCTATCCTGCATATTTTATGTAATATATGTAGTCTTTGGTGACAGTTTTTTTTTTCACTTATCCTAATGTCTTCAAACTTCATCTCTGTTGTAGCATGTATCAGTACTTTGTTATTTTATGGTCATGCATCATGTTTTATTTATCTGTTCATCAGTTGATGGACATTTTAGGGAATTCTCTGTGTTGAGTTTCTCAGTTACTTATTTTCAGTAAGTGTCTCGGGTTTTTTTTTATAAATTCCCATTTATCGGTATCCTTGGTGGAATCAGATCATTTCTTTTAATTCTTTTTGTGCATCCATTTGGCAGTGTGGTGTGGGAGGGCACTATATAAAAAAGTGTTTTTCATATGAAGGAGAATCACTGGGGAGAAAACAGATAGAGGCCCTATAAGCCTGTTGTGCAAGCCAAACCACAGCCTGTTGAGTTTGTGGTTCTCACCAGACTGGTGTCATCCAGAAAAACTTTGCAGTGGGCCATCACCAAACCCAAATGTGAATATAATCCAATCACAGAAGAACAAATACTATATGATTCCACTAATATGAGGTATATAAAATAGTCAAACTCGGGGCACCTGGGTGGCTTAGTCGGTTAAGCGTCCGACTTTGGCTCAGTTCATGATCTCACATTCCTTGAGTTAGAGCCCCCCGTTGGGTTCTGTGCTGACAGCTCAGAGCCTGGAGCCTGTTTCAGATTCTGTGTCTCCTTCTTTCTCTCTCCTCCCCCACTCATGCTCTGTCTCTCTCTTCTCAAAAATAATAAACGTTAAAAAAATTTTTAAATAGTCAAACTCATAGAAGCAGAGGACAGAATGAGGATTGCCTCTTCTATTTTCCCCAGGTCCACAATTCAGACTTAAAAGTTACAAATTTTGTTTTGCTCGTCAATTCTGATAAAATATGTAGATGCTCCACTTTGTTCAGAGAACAAGTAAGCCTACTTAAGAGAAGTATTCCACTTTTTTTCCTCAGTCTTAGCAGAAAAGGTACATAAAGTTTCAAAAGATAAATAATAATTTTGCCAAAACACCATCCATTATTCAGGGTATAACTTATCTAAGAATGAAAAAAACACTCTCTTAGACCACACACACACACACACACACACACACACACACGCATAGGCACACACACACACACACACACAAAATGTTAACCTTTACTCAAAAACTACACTTTCTGTGCCACCCACAATCTCCTGGAAAGGTTGAAATGACCAATGACATCCTTAAATTAAAATTACCAAAACTTTCAGAAATCCTCAAGTCCCTTTGGCCAAAGGTACTCCCACTCCCTGTGATGGCCACTTGGGTCACTATCTGACCTATAATTCCCCATTAGGGAATTTATCTCTGATACAAGGCCTTGCCATACTGCATGCAGGCATGGAAAAACATTGAAAGGCACTGATATGCTACACCCATGTACTATCCACATTAAGCCTGTCTTCTCACAACATCTTCCTAACAGACTCTTCATGATTGTCAACCAAGACATTTTCATCTATTGGAAGAGAGATCAGAGAAAATATGCTCTTGAACTTTGTCACAAAAGACATTAACAGGTATTGTGAAGAACAAATTCCAAACAAACCCCAGAGAGTCAAACCTTGGGTTTGCATTTCAAAACTAAGAAGAAATTTAGAATTCTACACAACTGTCAGACTACACCAATAGGGAGGCTCAAATTGAAAATTCTCAGAGATGGCCTAGAAGCAGCTGATCTTTGAAAGCAGATAGTTGATCCAAGACCTTTGGAGTAAGTCAGTGACTTCAAATAGTAAACAGCTTCTGCCCAAGATGTAGGACCAACATTCATAACTAATTCCTGTTTTGCCTTTGATACACTTTTTAATAATTATTTTTTCTTTTCATTTTCTATAGAGCCTTGGCTGTCATCCACCCATAGTAGCCTTTATCCTCCTTCATTACTATAATTGTTAATTTAGAACATTCTCACACATCTCAGGACCTCAGTGATAAATAAAAACCTCTGGGCAATGCTGGAATCATCAATGACACCATAAGGAATTATAGACAGTGGCATTTCTACCTTTATTTACATGGACAAATGATGTTTAAAAAATCAACCTATGGCTTTGCTAGTGTCTCTTTCTCAGAAAAAGGATCAACTATTAAAATCTAAATATTGATCAGACCATATGAAGTTTTAAATTTGAACTCAACAGTCTTCATAGAACATGGGCAAATACTTTCAACATAGAAAAGACTAACAGAGGTCTATATGTGTAACGTAGCTTATGTAAGGACTTGGATCTTATGTTGTATATAATTGTTTTTTCCCTGAATCTCCTCTATTTCCTTTGAGGTCATGGCACTTGTCCTGTTCACCTCATAATAACACCTCATGCACATTCGCAATTATATTCTAAGACTCGTCCATACACTAAGACCCTAATTTTATAAATCACGAAGTCTGGAAATTACAACTCAGAAGCAAGCTCCACCATGAGGCCACCTTGATTATTCAGGCAGTCTACCTGAGGGAATTACTGACCTATTTTTTTTTATGTGAGGAAGCAGAACAGTGTTCCCATGAGTAGCATGCATTCAAACAGAAAAGACTATAAGAAATGTATCACTAACTCAGGGAGAAGTTATTAATGATACCACCTCTCTGCCCTACCTGGAAAAATGATCAGTCTCAACTCATTGATACAAGTGGTGACGGAAAATCACATTGCTCTGGATATTTTTGTTGGCCAGTCATGGTGGCTTCTGTGTCATTGCGATATTACTTGTTGTACTTAGATCAATAGAAAAAATATGGTAGAAGAGGTTATGAATGATCTTCAGGAAAATCTATTTAGTTCTCTAGGGTCTATCTTCAGGGCCAGTGGGATTCATTTTCTTCACTTGCTTTGGGAAATTGAGGCTTCTGATTCTGAGGCATCTTATAAGGACTATTAACTTGTTTATTTTTTTCATATTGTTCATGATGCTGGTCTAGTGGATTCTATGCAGAGTCTTACATGTTTCTGCACAACTTCCTTCTCCTCAGATGATCATTAGGATAATGAAACAACAGAAAAGGTCAAGAAGGTCATACAACAGAGCTGGCTGTGGAGGTCACTGAAAAATAGCTCTGAGTGGTGAAGATCTGTATCACTGGCCTCCCCTAAATTTCTCAACTTCTCCCATGCTAAAGCATGACCAAAAGAGGTACTGGGACACTGAATATACAAATGGAAAATTTCCAGATCATATATGAAAATAGAACTCTGACCCCCAATTTTTGTAGCAAACAGTCCAAGAAGCCAAAGCACACATCTGTAGCAAATAGCTAATATTGGTCAGGATTTGGTCAAAAACTGCCAGCTACCCTAATTTTTGGCCCCACCTCTATTTTGAGACCAAGCAAAAAAGCTGATTATGCTCACCAAACCAATCATATCAGATGCTTTTCTTGCTCTGCATAGAATACTTCCAGCTTCTCCAGGGCAGCAACCTTCAGAGCTCACTTGAATTCCTCCCTGGTTTTCACTCTAAAGTTTTCAAGTCTTCTGCTTCTACCTTTGAGCCTCTGTCAGACACAAATGATGGTGGCTGACTTCCTTGCTGTAGTAAGCTCCGAACAATAGCCTCAGCTTGCCCTCATTTAAGTGGACTGCATTTATTTGCATAATACCTTTATCCCAAATTTCAAAATTTAAACCAGATGAAAATTTTTTTGACATTGTAAACCTGCATCTGGAAAAAGATGCACACAAAACAAACAAACAAACAAACAAACAAAAAACAACAAGAGTTAAACCTTTGAATGGACCACTTAGGGAAATTTCTTGTATAATATGTACAGTATTTTATCTGTTAGAATTGTACACTTTTCTACAAATATTATTATTTATACAAAAATCACATAGTGGACTCTTCTTATTAGTTAATTTTTGATAAAATTTTTATGCACACATCTCTGTGTACTAAATGGTCACTTCGTAAAGTTGCTGTATTAGTTTCTGGACTGCTTTCTCAAATTTTTATTTAGCTTTTCTCTCCTGTGTAAGCATTTACAAAAAAAATGACAAGGAGAAAAAAATTAAAACTTCATAAAGAACAGTCTTCGAGGCATAATCTGTTCTTACTTTCTTGGGTTTGTTCACAAAGTCTTTGTTTACTTTCTACCATATTATAAAAACTCTGCATGCTTCCACAATAGAAAGGCAAAAAAGACATGTCCCTGAACTTGATACCCCCAGATGCTAGTAGGGGTTTTTTATTACCTATATATGTAATAAAAATCAAGTAGTGTGAAAATTACATTGTATAAAATGCAAGTACACACAATTCTAAACAAGCACATTGAGGGGAGATGTACTGTCTTCCCACAGTATCAAAGATGGCTTCATAAAATAATTCATACTTGAAAAGAAAAGGAAAGCTGTAGGCATCACAATTCTGGAATTCAAGTGATGTTACAAAATGTAGCAGTCAAAACAGTATGGTCCTGGCACAAAAACAGGCACAGAGATCCATGGAACAGAATAGAAATACCAGAAATAAACCCACAATTATATTGGCAATTAATCTTCAACAAATCAGGAAAGAATATCCAATGAAAAAAAGACAGTCTCCAACAAATGGTGCTGGGAAAACTGGACAGCTACATGACCACTTTTTTATACCATACCCAAAGACAAATTGAAAATGGATGAAAGATCTAAATTTGAAACCAGAAACCATTAAAATCCTGGAAGAGAGCCTGGAAGGCAGTGATGTCTCTGACATCGACCATAAGAACATTTTTCTATATACGTCCTCCGAGGCAAGGGAAACAAAAGCAAAAATAACTTATTGGGACTACATCAAAATAAAAACCTTCTTCATAGCAAAGGAAATAATCAACAAAACTAAAAGCCAACCTACACAATGGGAGAAGATATTTGCAAATGACATATCTGATAAAGTGTTAGTATTCAAAACCTGTAAAGAACTAGTACAACTCAACACCCCAAAACACACAATCCAATTAAAAATGGGCAGAAGACAGGGGCGCCCGAGTGGTTCAGTCTGTTAAGCCTATGATTTTGGTTCAGATTATGATATCGTGGTCCATGAGTTCAAGTCCCATGTCGGGCTCTGTGATCACAGCCAGAGCCTGGAAACTGCTTAAGATTCTGTGTCTCCCTCTCTCTACCCCTCCCCCACTTGTGTGCACGTGCTCTCTCTCTCTCTCAAAAATAAATAAAAATTTAAAAAAATGGGCAGATGACATGAAGACATTTCTCCAAAAAAGACATCCATATGGTCAGCAGACACATGAGAAGATGCTCAACATCACTCACCATCAGGGAAATGCGAATCAAAATTACAATGAGATATCACTTTGCACCTACTAGAATGGCTAAAATGAACAAAACAGGAAACAACAGATGTTGACAAGGATGTGGAGAAAGGGGAACCCTCTTACACTGTCGGTGGGAATGCAAAATGGTGCAGGCACTGTGGAAGACAGTATGAAGGTTCCTCAAAAAGTTAAAAATAGAACGACCCTAGGATCCAGCAATTAATCTTTAACAAACCAGGAAGGACTATCCAATGGAAAAAAAGACTGTCTCTCTCTCTCTCTCTTTCTCTCTCTCTTTTTAGAACACACTCTACTGAGTGCTTACACATAGAATGCAAAAACACTAATTCAAAGGGATACATGCACCCTATATTTATAGCATCATTATTTACAATAGTAAAAATGTAGAAGGACCCCAAGTGTCCATTGATTGATGAATGGATAATGAAGAAGTGGTGTATATATATATTAATTTATATATTATAATATATAATAATACAATATAATAAATATAATAAATAATATATAAATAATAAATATAATAATTTATATATAATGGAATATTATTCAGCTATAAAAAGGTATGAAATCTTGCCATTTACAGTGACACAGATAGAGCTAGAGAGTATAATGCCAAATAAAGCAAATCAATCAGAGGAAGACAAATACTGATGATTTCATTCATATGTGGAATTTGAGAAACAAAACAAATGAGCAAAGGAAAAAAAGAGAGAGATAAATCAAGAAACACACTCTTAACTATAAAGAACAAACTAATGGCTTCCAGAGGAGAGGTGGGGGGGGAGGAATGGGTAAAAGAGGTGATGAGGATTGAGGACTGCATTTGTTGGAATGAGCACCAGGTGATGGAAGGCATTGTTGAATCACTATATTGTACACCTGAAACTGATATAACACTATATGTTAACTATACTGGAATTAAAATCTAAAAAAAAAAATTGGTACTTGAATTCTATCCTTAATTAATTAGGTTGAAAAAGGACAGAGAATATGACAATGCACAGATTAGATTGTATACACTTACGGAAGTAGGAAAAATAGTGCTTTCAGTGAAAAGCAACTATTTAAGTGTAGCTATATATAATAATATGGTGGGAAGTAGGGAAAACCTAGTGTAGGAAAATCTGGTGAGTCCAAATTATACAGGACCTCACATACTGAGTTAATTCTTTATCTTAAAGGAAATACTGAATCATTCATGTTCTTGAAGTGGGAGTACAACACAATCCCATTTCTATGTTAGAATGGTACTGCTAAAACTGGGTAGTGATTAGTAATACAGAATCTGAGAGAGCTCAGTTTGTATCTATAGTAGGCAGAATAATGGTCCCCAAAGATGTGTATGTTCTAATCCCTGGAACCTGAAAATATGTTGGGTAACATGGCAAGAGGTAAATAAGATTGCTAATTAGCAGATCTGCAAATAAGATTATTCTGTATTACTAGACGGGCCTAATGTAATTACAAGGGTCCTTTAAACATGGAAGACGGAGGGGTGCCTGGTTGGCTCAGTCGGTTAAGTGTCCAACTCCTCGGTTTTGGCTCAGGTCATGATCTCACGGTTTCATGGGTTCGAGACCCACTTCAGGGCTTGTGCTGACAGTGTGGAGCCTGCCTAGGCTTCCCTCTCTTTCTCTGCCCCTCCCCTGCTCATGCCGTCTCTCTCTCTCTCAAAATAAATAAATAAATCTTAAAAAGCATTTTTTTAAAAAACGTGAAGAGGAGAGCAGAAGAATTAGTGTCAGAATGAATATAGTGTAAGAAAAGAATTGACTGGCCATTGTTGTCTTTGAAAATAGAAGGGGACCCTGAGCCAAGGAATGAAGCTAGTCTCTTAAGGCTTGAAAAAGCAATAAAATTGATTCTACCTCAGAGCTTCTGGAAAACTCAGTCACTGAGACCACTGAGACCCATTTTGGACTTTTCACCTCCAAAATTTTAAGATAATACATAGGATGCTGTTTTAAGTCACTGTTTGTGGTAATTTGTTACATTAGCAATAGGAAATTAATATCAAATATTATCCCATGCACTAGATACATGTGACCTTTGGTAAGTCACGTGACTTTCCATTTATCCAATTATAATAAGAGATAAGGATATTATCCTATTTGTCTTCGAGGAAAATTTAAATAATGTATATAACGTTTTTCCTATTGTTAAATAAACAGTAGTAGGCAATAAAAGTAGTAGTAACTGTAGCATCATCTCCATCTTATTCATCATCATTGGAAGTTCTATGAATTAACCAATTTTACATTAGGCAAAAGAAGACTAATTCTGAATTATTTCAATACATCATGTTAGACATAAATAGGTTCTAAACAAGGAGAGTAACAGTGGGGTCGGTGAGGAGAGGATGATCTGAGAAGTATTTAAGGGAAGAGTCAGACTTTTTGGAAATGGATATAAAATGTAGAAGGAAAACTTCTATTTGGATGATTGAATATATTTCCAAAGTAGCAATATGGGTTAATAAATCACGCCATGCCCTGATACATGAGCTCCTGTGTGACTCAGGCTGAGAAACATATGAGAAGTAGTTTCAAACGCACAGCCCTTTCCCACTTTCTTGAAGTATTAAAGACATTAAGTATCTCTGTGCTGAGCTTGCAAGAAAAACTGATCCAGTATCAGATATGCCCTGCTGTCCATTGCACCTGCTCTGCAAGATCTTCAGTAACAAATTAAAATCTTCTTAATAACTCCATTAACACCTTTTTTTCCCTGGCAGACTGACTCCCCACTTCTTTAATAAAATGCTTGCCTGCAGGGTGATCACACTGTCTCTGCTTGTTGATGGTGCCTGAATGTTCTAGCCTAATAATTATTTTCTCCAAATAGCTCCCCTTTTCACCTAGGCTTCCAACAGCAAAGTTTCTTTGTTGCTATGGCTTCTGGACATAGAACATTTTGTCAACTTTTGAACCTAACACTCTCCTTCCCACCAACAGTTATTTAGGTAGATATTTTCCTTTACCTTATTTCCTTGTTAACAGACAAACATTTATATATTAAGAACATACTTAATCTGGCATCCTGCTGAAATTAGTCCTTGGACTTCTGCTGATTTTAATCTTTATAAATGATCTAGAGAAAGGAAATGACTGTGAACTAGCTGGAATTACTAATCAGCCAAAATTGCAGGGGAGGAGAGTAGAAGAAGCTACAACCAAACACAGGCAGGGTTCAATACGCCCTGCAGCTAAGTGAGCATGTGGCAAACGGAACATAATAGGGAACCTTGTGAAGAGCTCCATACATCGGGCCAAAATGATTAAGAAGTAAGTAATGCCATTCAGTTGAAATGCATGAAGTTTGGGCCATAATTATGGATCAGTCACTCCAAAAGGGTAGGAACTGTGTGAAGCTTCAATTAGACCGGAAAAAGGGATAAGACTCACTAATATGGCACACTTGGAAAGAGATTTGCATTTCAATGTATTTTAACTTTCATAAAAAAAAAACTGAGAGAGGAAATGAAATGAGATATCAGGGTTTGCTGTCAGAGACTCATCTAATAAACTGGAATATGTATGCGTGTGCTTGTGTATATGCATATATTTGAAGTTAAGTGCACAATTTAATAAATTTTGATACATGTTTACAGCCATGTAAGTAGCACCTCAATCACTATATATATAATTCCATCCACCAAAAAAGCGTACTTGATTCCCCTTAATGGCAATCTCCCTCTCCCCATAGGCAACCACAGTTCTTATTTCAATCTCCATAGATTTGTATGGAATGTTTCAGAATTTCATATATGTGGAATCACACAGTATGTGCTCAGTATTTGGCCACTTTCACTGAGCATAAGGTTTCTAAGATTCATGCATACTGTTGGGTTTATTAGTATTTCTTATCACAATTTGTTTATCCATTCTCTAATTGTTGGACACTCTTGTTTCCAGTTCAGAGCTATATATATATTTTAAAGTGTCTACGAGCTTTCTTGCACAGGTTTTTGGACATGTTTCAATTTTTGTAGAATTGGGTCATAGAGTAGGTATATATTTAACAGTATAAAAAATAGCCAAAAAGGTTGGCAAAGTAGTTGTACTAATTTATATTCCTACCAGCAAAGACAGAGTTCTAATTAATCCATGTCTTTGCCAACATTTTGTATTGCAAGTTGTTACATTTTAACTGTTCTACTTGATGTGAAATTATTTCTCATTTTATAATTTAATTTGTATGTCTGTGAAGACTAAAAGTGCTAAGTATCTTTCTGCATGCTTTGGGACCCAAGTCTTTGGCTCGTTATAATTGAGTTGTTTCTGTTTTCATTATTTATTAAAAAAAGAAATATATATATATATATGTATATATATATATATATATACATATATATATATACACACACACAGTACTTTGTCAAATATATATATAGTAAATATTTCTCTTGTCTATAACTTGCATACTCATTCTTAACAAAATGTCTTCATATAGAAGAGGTTTTATGCCCAATATATATTTTTTTCTTTTTTTAAACAGTCCTTTTTGCATTCTAAGAAATCTTGGTCACAAACATAATCACTTATGTTTTCTTCCAGAAGTTTTAGATTTAGTTTGTGTTTATATCTATGATCCATCTGGAATTAAATTTTATGATATGATGATGAATCAAGTTTCATTTCTCTGTTCCCCTCATGTTTAACTAATTTTTCCATCCACAACTGTTAAGAAGATGACCCTTCCTCTTTCAATTAGTTTGGAACCTAAGTAGAAAAAAAATAAGTTGATAGGATGTGTGTTGGTCTGTTTCTGTGGCCTCTATTCTGCTCCATTCATCATTTTAACCAACCTTATACCAGTAGCTCACTGAATAAGTTTACCTTTATTGTGGAAGCTCTCCAACAGTAATGTTGTTTTCAATTCTTTTATAGAATTTTCTGACTTCTTTTTTAGTTGTTTTCTCTTTCCTCTTTCATATAAACTTCAGAAACAACTTGTCAATTTCTACTTTTAAAAAGCCTAGGATTTTTGTTAAGATTGTGTTGAATCTATAGATCAATTTATAGAGAGTCATAGTTAGTCATCCAACTCACAAACATGGCATAGCTATTTACTTAAAACGTCTTTATTTTCTCCTAGTAATAATTTGTGTAGTTTTCCTATAGTAATTTCACATACTTGAAACTTTATTTCTAGTTTCATACAAATTTTAGGTTTGCTTGTTCTAGCTTCGAGAAGAATGCTGGGGCAATTTTGATTGGGGTTGCATTGAATGTGTAGATAGCTTTGGGTAGTATTGACATTTTAACAATATTTATTCTTCCAATCCATGAGCATGGAATGTTTTCCATTTCTTTGTATCTTCTTCAATTTCCTTCATAAGCTTTCTATAGGTTTGAGCATACATATCTTTTACATCTTTGGTTAGGTTTATCCCTAGGTATTTTATGCTTCTTGGTGCAATTGTGAATGGGATCAGT
Source organism: Panthera onca (assembly GCF_046562875.1). Classification (NCBI taxonomy): domain Eukaryota; kingdom Metazoa; phylum Chordata; class Mammalia; order Carnivora; family Felidae; genus Panthera; species Panthera onca. The sequence goes on along the minus strand of NC_138341.1, from coordinate 64,561,169 downwards.
TTCTTTATTTGTTTTTCTGTTGCTTTGTTACTGGTGTATAAAAATGCAGTTGATTTCTGTACATTAATTTTGTATCCTTCAACTTTGCTGAATTCGTGCATCAGTTCTAGCAGACTTTTGGTGGAGTCTATCAGGTTTTCTATGTATAGTATCATGTCATCTGCAAAAAGTGAAAGGTTGACTTCATCTTTTCCAATTTTGATGCCTTTGATTTCCTTTTGTTGTCTGATTGCTGATGCTAGAACTTCCAACACTATGTTAAACAACAGCGGTGAGAGTGGACATCCCTGTCATGTTCCTGACCTCAGAGGGAAAGCTCTCAGTTTTTCCCCATTGAGGATGATATTAGCTGTGGGCTTTTCATAAATGGCTTTTATGATGTTTAAGTATGTTCCTTCTATCCTGCCTTTCTCGAGGGCTTTTATTAAGAAAACATGCTCTATTTTTGTCAAATGCTTTTTCTGCATCAATTGACAGGATCATATGGTTCTTATCTTTTCTTTTATTAATGTCATGTATCACACTGATTGATTTGCGAATATTGAAACAGCCCTGCAACCCAGGAATGAATCCCACTTGATCATGGTGAATAATTCTTTTCATATGCTGTTGAATTCGATTTGCTAGTATCTTGTTGAGAATTTTTGCATCCATATTCATCAGAGATATTGGCCTGTAGTTCTCTTTTTTTGCTGTGTCTCTGTCTGGTTTGGGAATCAAAGTAATACTGGCTTAATATAATGAGTCTGGAAATTTTCCTTCCCTTTCTATTTTTTGGAACAGCTTGAGAAGGATAGGTATTATCTCTGCTCTAAATGTCTGGTAGAATTCCCCAGGGAAGCCATCTCATCCTGGAATCTTATTTGTTGGGAGATTTTTGATAACTGATTCAATTTCTTTACCAGTTATGGGTCTGTTCAAATTTTCTATTTCTTCCCATTTGAGTTTTGAAAGAAGAAAACCAAAGCAGGAGGCATCACAATCCCAGACTTTAGTCACTACTACTGAATGAAAGCTGTAATCATCAAGACAGTATGGTGTTGGCACAAAAACAGACACATAGACCAATGGAATAGAATAGAGACTCCAGAATTGGACCCACAAATGTATTGCCAACTAATCTTTGACAAAGCAGGAAAGAATATCCAATGGAAAAAAGACAGTCTCTTTAACAAATGGTGCTGGAGAACTGGACAGCAACATGCAGAAGAATGAAACTAGACAACTTTCTTACACCATTCACAAAAATAAGCTCAAAAGGGATGAAGGACCTGAATGTGAGACAGGAAACCATCAAAACCCTAGAGCAGAAGGCAGGAAAAAACACCTCTCTGACCTCAGCCGCAGCAATTTCTTACTTGACACATCTCCAAAGGCAAGGGAATTAAAAGCAAAAATAAACTACTGGGACCTCATCAAGATAAAAAGCTTCTGCACTGCAAAGGAAACAATCAACAAAACTAAAAGGCAACCCACGGAATGGGAAAAGATATTTGCAAATGACAGATCAGACAAAGGGCTAGTAAACTAAAAGGCAATGGATGGAATGGGAAAAGATATTTGTAAATGACGTATCGGATAAAGGGTTAGTATCCAAAATCTATAAAGAACTCACCAAACTCCACACCTGAAAAACAAGTAATCCAGTGAAGAAATGGGCAGAAGACATGAAGGACACTTTTCTAAAGAAGACATCCAGATGGCCAACAGGCACATGAAAAGATGCTCAATGTCACTCCTCACCAGGGAAATACAAATCAAAACCACACTGAGATACTGCCTCACGCTGGTCAGAGTGGCTAAAATCAACAAATCAGGAGACTATAGATGCTGGGGAGGATGTGGAGAAATGGGAACCTTCTTGCACTATTGGTGGGAATGAAACTGGTACAGCCACTCTGGAAAACAGTTTAGACGTTCCTCAAAAAATTAAAAATAGATCTACCCTGTGACCCCAAAATAGCACTGCTAGGAATTTACTCTAGGGATACAGGAGTGCTGATGCATAGGGGCACTTGCACCCCAATGTTTATAGCAGCACTCTCAACAATAGCCAAATTATGGAAAGAGCCTAAATGTCCATCAACTGACGAATGGATAAAGAAGATGTGGTTTATATATACAATGGAATACTATTTGGCAATGAGAAAGAATGAAATCTGGCCATTTGTAGCAATGTGGATGGAAGTGTTAAGTGAAATAAGTCAGACAGAGAAAGACAGACACCATATGTTTTCACTCTCATGTGGATCTTGAGAAACTTAACAGAAGACCAGGGGGAGAGGGAGAGGGGGAAAGTTACAGAGAGGGAAGGAGGCAAACCATAAGAGACTCTTAAATACTAGAACAAACTGAGGGTTGATGGGGGGGCAGGGGAGAGGGGAAAGTGGGTGATGGGCATGGAGGAGGGCACCTGTTGGGATGAGCACTGGTTGTTGTATGGAAACCAATTTGACAATAAATTATATATATAAATTATTTCTAAATATTTTATGTTATACTGATGCTAGCGTAAATAGAATGTTCTTAGTTTCCCATAAACTAAGAAAATACCACAAAATGGGTGGTTAAAACAACAGCAATCTGTTCTTACAGTTTTTGTCAATGTCAGAAGTCTGAAATCAAGGTGTCCAATCAGGAGCCCTCTGAAGGCTCTAAGGATAAATCTTTGCTTGTCTCTTTGAGCTTCAGCTCTGGGGACTCCCAAGTTCATTGGATTATGGCAAATAACTCTAACTTCTGCTGATATCTTCAGATGGCCTTCTCTGCATGTCTTTTATCTATTCTTCTTATGAGGAAATTAACCGCTGCATTTAGAGCCCATAGGAGTATAGTATGACCATTTCTTAATTGCAAAGGCTCTGCTTCCAAACAAGGTCATGTTGTGAGGTCCTGGGTGGCATGAATATGGAGGAAACACCACTCAATACACTGCATCTAGTCCAGAGAAATACTATTTACATTGTTTAATGAGGTAGTTATTGTCTGGTCACCTTGCTAAATTCATTGATTAGATACTGAAGTTGTTTTATACCTTTTCAGGGTTTTCTTTTTGCACAGTCATCTGTGAATGACCAGATGTGTTACATCTTTCATTCCAATCTGTTTCTTTCATTTCTCTTTCTTGCTTTGTTGCTCTCAAGACTTCCAGTACAATACTAAATAGAAGGAGTGAGCACGAGCATTTCCTCCTTCCTCCAATTTTAGGGGAGAGTATTACAGATGCTCTTTATCATGTTGAAGAAGAGTCTCTTTATTCCTACTTTGTTGAATACTTTTTTATGATGAATGACTGTTAGATATTGCCAAATATTTCATTTAATACATTTATAAAGATGCTCATGTTTTTTTTTCTTTACTTTGTTAATTAGGTAAAGTACATTGACTGATTTTCAGTTATTAAAGCACCTTGCATTTCAAAGATAAACCCACCTCCTCTATTGTGCTTTGTTCAACATTAATAATAATAATAATAATTTTGAAGACTGTTGTGCTCTGTCCATGATAAATGTTGTTCTACAATTTTATTGTCCAATTTTGTCTATGACAGTTATGCTGGCCTTCTAAAACAAACTGGGAAGTATGTCCTCTTCTTCTGTTTTCTCAATGTGTTTGTGTATGACCGTAAATATTTATTCCTTAATAGTAAAAAAAAAAAAATTACCAAAGAAGACTATATTGTACCTGGAGTTTTCTGTGACAGAAAGTTTTTGATGATGAGTTCAATTCATTTCTTTAGATTTGTATTTATTCTTTGTCAGTTTTACTAAATGTATTTTATAATAAATTGTCCATTTCAATTGGTTGAATTTATTGGCAAAAAGCAGTTCATAATATTTACTTATTATAATTTTAATATCTGTAGTATCTATCGGGATGTATTTAATTTAATTTCTGATATTGGTAATTGATATTACTAGCGCTTTGTCAATTTTATTAATCTTGTCAAAGGACCAGCTTTTTAAAGTTTTTATTTTAATTAAAGTTAGCATACAGTGTTATATTATTTTCAGGTGTATAATATAGTGATTCAACAATTCCATATATCACCCAGTGCTCATCACAAGCATGCTCTTTAATCCCCATCACCTATTTTACCCATCCCCACCCACCCACCTCCCCTCTGGTTACCATCAGTTTCTTCTCTATAGTTAAGAGTCTGTTTCTTGATTTGTCACTCTCTCTTTTATTTCCTTTGCTCACTTGTTTTGTTTCTTAAATTCCACATATAAGTCAAATCACTGCTATTTTTTAAAAATATTTTTTGAGCGAGAGAGAGAGAGGCAGAGACAGAGCATGAGTGGGGGAGGGGCCGAGAGACAGGGAGACACAGAATCTGAAGCAAGGCCCAGGCTCCTAGCTGTCAACACAGAGCCGGACATGGGACTCCATCTCACGAACTGAGAGATCATGACCTGAGCTGAAGTCGGGCACTTAAGCGACTGAGCCACCCAGCTGTCCCAATCATTGGTATTTATTTGTCTTTTTTTGACTAACTTATTTCACCTAACATTATACTCTCTAGCTCCATCCATGTCACTGCAAATGTTAAGATTTCATTCCTTTTATGGCCGAATAAGATCCCATTGTATACATATACCATTTTTTCCTTATCCATCAATCAATGGATACTTGGGCTAATTCCATATTTTGGCTATTATAAATAATGCTGCTATAAACATAGGGTGCATGTGTCGCTTTGAATTAGTGTTTTTGTATTCTTTGTGTAAATACCAGTAGAGCAATTGCTAGAACATAGGGTAGTTCTATTTTTAACTTTTTGAGGAACTTTCATACTGTCTTCCACAGTGGCTCAACCAGTTTGCATTCCCACCAATAATATAAGAGGGTTCCTTTTTCTCCACATCCTCACCAACATCTGTTGTTTCTTATGTTTTGGATTTTAGCCATTCTGATAGGTGTACAGTGATATCTCATTATAATTTTGATTTGCATTTCCCTGATGATGAGTGACGTTGAGCATCTTTTAATGAGTCTGTTGACTATATAGATGTCTTCTTTGGAAAATGTCTGTTCATGTCTTCTGTCCATTTTTAATTGGATTATTTGTTTTGAGGTGTTGAGTTGTACAAGTTCTCTATAGATTTTGAATACTAACCTTTTATCAAATATGTCATTTGCAAATGTCTTCTCCCATTCCATAGGTTGGCTTTTAGTTTTGTTGATTGTTTCCTTTGCTGTGCAGAAGGTTTTTATTTTGATGTAGTCCCAATAATTTATTTTTATTTTTGTTTCCCTTGCCTCAGAAAAATATATAGAAAAATGCTCCTATGGCTGATGTCAGAGACATCACTGCTTGTGCTCTCTTCCAGGACTTTTATGGTTTCTGGTCTCACATTTAGATCTTTCATCCATTTTGAATTTGTTTTGGGGTATGATGTAAGAAAGTGGTCCAGTTTCATTCTTTTGCATGTAGTTGCCTAGTTTACCCAGCACCATTTGTTGAAAAGACTTTTTTTTCATTGGATATTCTTTCCTGGTTTGTGGAAGATTAACTGCCTATATAATTGTGGGTTTACTTCTGGTTTTTCTATTCTGTTCCATGGATCTCTGTGTCTATTTTTGTGCCGGGACCACACTGTTTTGATCGCTACAGCTTTGTACTATCACTTGAAGTCTAGGCTTGTGATGTCTCCAGCTTTGTTTTTCTTTTTCAAGATTGCTTTGGCTATTAGGGGAACTTTGTGGTTTCATACAAACTTTAGGACTGTTTGTTCTAGTTCTGTGAAAAATGCTGGTGGTATTTTGATAGGGATTGTATTAAATGTGTAGATGGCTTGAGTAGTATAGAGATTTTAACAATGTTTGTTCTTATAATCCATTAGCATAGAATGTCCACTTCTCAAAGAACCAACTTTTCACTTATCTGTCCTTTTATTCTTTCTTTCTTTGTACTTTTTATTTATTTAATTTGCTAATTTTTATAGCTTCCTTTAAAAAAATTTTTAATGTTTATTTATTTTTGATAGACAGAGACAGAGACAGAGACAGAGAGTGAGTGGGGAGGGGCAGAGAGAGAGGGGGAGACACAAAATCCAAAAGCGGTCTCCAGGCTCTGAGCTGTCGACACAGAGTCTGACGCAGGGCTTGAAATCATGGACCAGGAGATCATAACCTGGGCTGAAGTCAGACACTTAACCGACTGAGCCATCCAGGTGCCCCTAATTTTTGTAGCTTCTTAAGATGAAAACACAGGTCATTGATTTTAGAACATTCCTATTTTCTAATACTGACTTTAAAGCCAAATATTGTGTCATAGTAACTTTTAATTCGTATCTTTAATTTTTGTTTATATTCATTAAAACATAGTTCAAAAGATGAGATTCCCAGGTTCCTTTTCATGAAAGGACTCATGCCCAGCTGTGAAGAATGTGATTAAAGACAGTATCCAGGTGTTAACTCTCTTAGGTCTGCCTCAGAACTTAAAAAATCATACTTATCAAGGTAGCCCCAGCTAGTGGCTGAGCAGGAGTGTAACACAAGGGCCTAATCTAGTTACTACTCTACTGGGACATTCCTCTAATTGCTCTGGAGTTCTTGTTTACCAGAAAGACAGATTTTCATCACAATGTGAGATCTCTTGCCAGGTTCCCTGTTTTCATTTTCTAGGTATATGGATATACCTTTTGCTGTTCTAACTCCATTTCAGTGTGTATGTCTTGGAAAATTAACAAATACAGTTGTTAAAATCTCCCAGTATCTTTGTGTATTTGTGTAATTTTCTGCTTATCTATGTCGGCTTTCCTTAATGCATTTTGAATCTCTTAGTAAGGTCATACACATGTGTGGTTATTGTTTCCTAATGAATTGAAAATTGTCCCTTTTCATCTCTGGAAAGACACGTTTAGAGGCCCATTTTCCTGTTATTAACATGGACATAGTGGTTGTCTCTTATGTGAAATGCATGTAGTATATCTTTTTTCTATCCTTTTATTAGTCAATCTACTTTTTGGTTTTATATTAAAGTGTATGCGTTTTTTGGACAGAATAGAGTTGAGTCTCTCTTATCTAGTCTTATAATCTCTGTCTCTTTATTGAATGTTTGGCATATTTACATTTTAGGTAAATGTAGGTAAATGTAATGTAGGATATATGTATGTGTTGGTCTACCATTTTGCTATTTATTTCGATTTGTCTCTATGATTTTTATTCCTATCTTCCTCTTTCCTTGACTTCTTTTGGGATGATTGAATACTAGTATTCATTTGCCATTTCATGTTATTTCATCAATTTATTTTTAGCTATAATCACTCATTGCAATATTTCTTAGTGGTTGATCTAGATATTGCAGTATTAATTCTCATCACAGTCTTTTTAAATATTGTACTACCGTTATAGAATCTAAAAATCTAAAATCACTATAATGCCCTTTAGTTTTTAGTTCTTGCGCTGTTTTGGTACTCACTTTTTAGTAGAAATCTAGTTGTCTTTTAAACATTTTTAGAAGATACGGAAAATCTTTGTATATCGTTTCTCATAGTGCAGGTCTGCTAGTAGCAGTTTTTACCTTTCATTTATCTGAAAATGCCTTTATCTAGGCTTTCAATCTTGTAAGATATTTTCACTGGATGTAAATTCTTCTTTGACAGGTTTTTATCCCTTTCATCCCTTTTAAAGATATCATTCCACTGTCTTCCATACCCCATAGCTACCAATGAGAAGGCAGCCATCATCATCACCTTATTAAGTGATGTGTCTTTTTACTCTGGTAGTTTTCAATTTCCCTCTCTTTTTCTTTCTCTCTTTCTCTCTCTCTCTCTCTCTCTCTCTCTCTCAGCTTTCAGCAATTTCCCTGTGATATGGAAGTGTTATGTTCTTCTTATTTATACTCTTTAAGGTTTGTGGGGTACCTTGGATTCTCATGTTTATATTTTTTACCAAATTTGAGGAAGTTTTAGACATTATTTCTTCAAATATTTCTTTGGGCTCATTTTTTTCTCTTCTTTTTTAATGGATTCCAATTATAGATATGTTTGCTACTTGATTTCATCCTAGGAGTTACAGGGGCTCTGTATATTTTTTTTTCCTTCCTTTTTCTTTCTTTTTTTTTCACATTGCATAATTTTTTCATCTGTCTTTGGGTTCACTGACCCTTTCTTTTGTCCATTCTATTAATTTTATTTAATGTACTGTACTTTTTAGTTCTGCCACATCTATGTGGCTCTCTTTTAAAATGTCCTTATTTCTCTCTTCTGACATTCAGTGGGCCCTTTAACATTGAGGTGTTTTGTTTCATTTTCTTTAACTCCAGGAAGTTTATTGTGCATTTATTAAAATGTTTCTTCTTAATGAATTTAATTTTTTTTTCACTTTCTGGGAATATTGTTTGTTTGTTTGTTTTAGATTTTCAATATTCTTTTACTTCCCTTTTTTCTTTCTGGAACAATTTCTCAATCTAGTCTTATTATTACTAATGCAGGTATATCTATCCCTCCATTCCCAAGTCTACTCTGTTATTCTTCCTACTATTCAATTTTCATTCCAATATTTCTACCTAATCCCATTTTTGTTTCATATTGTCAATATTTTTCTATTTCCTGTAATATAATTATTATGCCTGTATGTTATGCTTATTTTTTTTAATTCTTGATCTATATATTCTGATGTTTTTGCTTCTATATATCCCCTTTCTTCAAACTACTAGAGAGATTCAGCATCTGAGAAAAGAAAGTCTTCTTAGATTGAACTTTACCAACACTGGTTGTGTAGGGCAGAGGGAGAGATACTCAGTCCTAAGTGTTTACCCAAACTCGGTACCTCAGCAAGATTCTTCCAACAGCATTGGCCATTTAGTGAATTTCTACAGTGAAGGGGAAGAAGAAAAATGTCTTGTAGCAAATGGGAGAACAATAACTGAACCTAAGTAGCTTTTTTGCAGTTTATGGTCTCATTATCTCTCCTGATCAACCTTCTGCAAAGGACCGGAACATTCAACCCCTAGTTCAAAGGAGCTTTCTCTCCCTAGAAAAGTTTCTATCTGTGGTGATGTTGTTTTCTGGGTTCTGTTTTCTTTCATAATCTCTTGGGTTGACTTGGGTGGGGGGGAGAAATAGCTATTTATTCTAATTCTTATTCCTGGCAAGTATCAGATCTCAATTCTTAGATATCTTTACATTCAAACTAGCACATTTCCTGGAATATAATAGATAGGCAAGTGCTTTTGAATGAGTAAATAGAGTCCTATCCCTTTCTCATCTTGCTTCTCAGGGGATTTCTCTTCTTGAAGATTTTCTTTTTTCTGACTGTTCTACTCTCTCTAAGTCAATCCAAGCCTCCCTCAAGTTTAACACATAGTTTCTAAGCTAGGTTACATAAATTTTACAGATACTATGCTTGCCCACTGATTTTATAACACAAAATTTATTATGTTTATTCCTTTGGGCTTATATATAACATAATATTTTAGCTAGAGAAAATATGATTTTAATCATTTAGGTAAGGTGACTACTACTCTTGTTGAGACCTGCAACAGAGTAAAATTGATATTTATTGTAATTGCTGAAAATTGCATTTAGTGCCAGGAAATAAATGCAGGTTTGGTGTGTTTGTGCATGTATGTATGTGGAGGGGCCAATTGATGAAGTCAAGACTCACATATCTGATGTTCCTTGAAATTAATTTGTGAAAAGAAAGTTGCCTTTAATATATTAACAACTTAGAGTGTCAGAAATTATTTTAATTTCTTAATTGTGAAATATCCATAAAAAGACCATATACACTATACAAATAATAATTTTATAAACATCCACATACATACTCCTTAGACAGGTGAAGACATAGAAAATTACATTCTTTAAATGCTCCCTATATTATTCTTCCTAATCTCATCCCCTTATCTACCCACTCTGTGTTAAGCAGTATCCTAACTTTTTTTTAAATTTTTTTTAATGTTTATTACTTGAGAGACAGAGAGAGAGACAGACAGACAGCAAGCAGGGGAGGGGAAGAGAGAGAGGGAGACACCGAATCTGAAGCAGGCTCCAGGCTCTGTGCTGTCAGCACACAGCCTAACACGGGCCTCAAACCCACAGACCGCGAGATCATGACCTGAGCCGAAGTCCACTGCTCAACCGACTTGAGCCACCCAGGCACCCCAGCAGTATCCTAACTTTAATGTCAATTATTTCCTTAGTTTATAGTTTTCCACCAGTATGTGCAGTGTAATATTTTGTTTAATTTGTAATACTTATAAAATTTAAATTAATAAAATCATATTGTAAATATTCTTATATGAGATTTACCTTAACATATTTCTAAAATTCATATTAATGCAATAGTTGTATTTTTTCATTTTTACTGAAATGGATTATTTTCTTACATGAATATATTATTTACTTATCTACTCTGCTATTTATGAATGTTTAGTTACTGGACTTATGCTAATACCTACAATACTACTATAAATATTCCTCTATGTGTCTTCTATACAAACACAAGAATTTTTCTAGGGAGAACTCCTAGGTCATAAGCTATCTGCATGCTCCACTTTACTATAATGTGCCAACACTGAAGCAATTATTCTGTGATTTACTATATCACCTCTTGATTTCCCAAGCCATCTCCTCTGTCTTTGTTCTTAGTCTAGAGAGTCCAAATAAATCATTAAAACAAAACTCATTTCTTATAACTCTTTATCACTTATACTATCCCCAAATCAAAATTCTATCAGGTAAAAGTACTGCATAATTAGACATGATTCTAAAAATCAATGCATGGCTAATTTGATCATTTTGGTATTCTTTTACAACTATGCCTCACTGCCCAATTTATCCATCTATTAACAATTGGTTCTGATAACATACACAGCTAAATTAGATTCCCAAATATGTCTCAATGCTTCAATCACATTTCTCTTCCAAGGACATGAAGACATCTGGTCTCTATAAAGCAGAATAGAACAAATTTTTACATTTATACAAGACCACAATTTTGTTTATGAATTTTCACACTAAAAGAAGATCTCTGCCAGCAAAGAGATTTTTCACATTGATATTTATCATTTGCAGGGAGATATTATGGAAGAGAAGAAATTCTCTTCACAGATTCTTTCAGAGATCTATAAATATGACTTTTTGTCCTTTCTTATTATATGTTCAAATTATGTTTCTTTAAATATTATTTGTATAGCATATTAATAGTATGCTTACTTCATCACAGAACTATTTTAATCTCAAGGTTCACTGTCAGATTAATAATATCTTCAAGAGAGAGTGCAAAAAATTGATATACACACATTTTCACTACCTCAAAATTTCATTTTCTATCCACAAAACTACATATTATCTTTTTCTTCAATAATGCAATTAAAGCACCAGTATGTCTTGCTCACATTCAGAGTCTAAAGATTGTATTGGCCTGTGTCTGGCCAGTGGATATCTCATTTTTCAAAATACATGCATACACAGGGATTCTTATTACAGAGTTGCACAAAATACTGCCTGTGGACCAAATCTGACATACCATCTGTTTTTGTAAATAAAGTTTTATTGGAACACAGCCACGCCCATTCATTAACATAACGTCTATGGCTGCTTTTGCATTTTAATGCAGAGTTGAGAGTTAAGAAAGAAATCATATGGCCCCACAGAGCCTGAAATATTTATTATCTAGCTCTTTACAGAAAAAGTTTGATGATGCCTACACTAGTACATCAAGATTGACAGCATAATTTAAAAGAATACAGGAGGAAAAAAATAGTTTCTGAATTTCCTTCTTAATCTTGTTTCCTTTCATTGTTCCTTTCACTTTTCTTCTTAATTTAATTATGTGTTCCTAGATGTTAAATTGCCCTTCTTAAAACTTAGTGGGATTTCAACTGATAAGATGTTTGACATCTGATTAATAAGTAGTTTCACCATTGTAGTAGTCATTTGAGCTATTCACCAAGTATTCTGATTTTTTGCCTTTGGGGTACATGGTAGGATTCTACCTCTTCACTAACTTAAAATAAGGTATAGTAATGTAACTTGGGTTGTTCAAGAGAATACGAACAAAAATAAGACATATGTTTTTTTCTGGGCCAAAGTGCAGAATATCCAACTCATTTTCTTCCAACTTTTGGGGCACCCAAACAGCCATGAGGGTCTGAGTCCCTTTTGCTGATACGTAAAGATAACAAGTGAGATATAAAGTTTGTTGTTTCAGGCCTCTGAGATTTGGGGGCTACTCATTACCAGAAGTGTAGCTGAACCTATGTTGATCGATATATAAATTGGTTCAAGAGGTGGTATTTGCCATTATGTTAAATGGTAGATGGTGGATGTTAAATGTGGATGGGGAAACAGTTTTTAGAGAATGTGAGGACAGTAATCACTGATAGGCAGGTACAAAAGAATTGCTGAAACTCACCTAAGATAACTTGAGAGGCAGCTGATATTCCAATGAGCTTATAGCTTTGGTGCTGCTGGAAAAGAGCCTGCTAATATTATAAATTAGTGATTTTAGGATTCTTTTGACAAAATAATAACAGACACATGTAAATTCAGAAAATGAATGGTCAGTTTTCAAACAGTATTGACAGGGAATATAAGAATGTCCAGAGACTTAAGGACATACTGGTGTCAAAATTACAAAATAAGTATTAACAACATGACAGTTTTAAACATTTTGAAAATATTTGTAGTGTGAATAGCCCCACTCTATATTTTTTACATTTTTTTTTTAAATTTTTTTTTCAACGTTTTTTATTGATTTTTGGGACAGAGAGAGACAGAGCATGAATGGGGGAGGGGCAGAGAGAGAGGGAGACACAGAATCGGAAACAGGCTCCAGGCTCCGAGCCATCAGCCCAGAGCCTGACGCGGGGCTCGAACTCATGGACCGCGAGATCGTGACCTGGCTGAAGTCGGACGCTTAACCGACTGCGCCACCCAGGTGCCCCTATTTTTTACATTTTTTGACAGTATTTCTATTTCAATATTAAAGTCTGCACACTCACATTTACTTTTTCTCTTTCCCTGAAATTTCATTTAAAGGATAATGAAGGATAAAAATAAAACATAAACCCACAAAAGATAGAGGCAATCTGAAGAGAACTTTAGTGGATATTTCAATACATTTCTTGAAGGTAGAAAGTGAATTGAAGAAAGGAAACTGAAATATCTCAAGGGTCAGAAGAAGTGTTGCCGGGTAAAATACAGGATGCTTAGTGAAGTTTAATTTCTGATAAAAAACAAGTTTTATTAGGTAAGTATGTCCCATGTGATACTGGACATTTTGTATTAAATTTTTTCCTCATTTATTTACTTTTACTTTTTTGTCATTCTGACAATCCTAGCCACAAGAAAACTACAATTCTTAGACTTGTGAAAACAGATAATTAATAAATCCCAAAAAGATGGCATTGAAAACGTAATAGTCACAGAATAAGAAAGTAATCTTGAAAATATAATTATAATTGGAAATAAAAAATTGAAAAAATAAAAAATTCTTCCAGAACAGTGACAAAGAAATTGTAAATATGAGGAAAATGAAAATCTACAGTAGGGGTTGGAAAACTGTGGCACATGGGTCAAATCTGGTTTACTGCTTTTTCCTGTTTGCCTGTGAACACTGCTCAAGAAGTTTAGCACTCCCAGAAGAACAAGTCGGGGCATCTCCTTCTGTTCTATTCCTGCTTCACTCCCAGCTCCTGCCTGCCTCCTCACTGGCAGACACAGCAGTGGTCAGGCTTTGGACTGGTTACCCCCTGAATGTGGGTGTCTCTGCAATTGGTAATTACCAGGCACACAAGGCGGACTATCAACTGACTATTGAGAGACTCAGCCAATTTTCTCATTTCCAGCCAACTGCTCAAGTTGAGACAGCTGGGCTCCCCTGAGGGGGGAGAATGGCACATCTTGATCAGGTGTGATCACTGAGGCAGTGAATGAACCTGATAAGGGTGGCTTCCTGCCCCACCTCTCACTTACCTCATCCTCCACATTCTCCTCTTTCTGGATGGTGGCTCTTTGTTCTTCATCCCAAAAGTGTCTCCCGTGTGTAGCAGCTGGGTGCAAACCATGCTTATTACTTCATGAAATCCATCACAGGAGTGATGGCAGTGCAGGATTTTCTCTCTTATTATGTAAATACCACATATTATCTTTGATTCTGCCACTTCCCTGATAAAATTGAAAATATTTACAATCTAGTACATTACATAATGTGTTTGCCAACTAGTGATCAATCAAGAGAATCAAAAATATGACTGAAAACAGTTGCATAGAGAATGGGGAAGCCGAAAAAGATGGAATGATCAAAGAAATAATAGAAGAAAGGCTCAAAATTGAAAAAGGGAACACATCTTCAGTTGAGAGGACCCTCCAAGTGTATAGAAAAATGAGCGGGAAAAAAATCCATATTATAAAGAGAAAAGCTTACATGTGTTCTAAGGTAAAGTGTGAGGGGGAAAAACAAGATTCAACTGCCATCAGACTTTTCATTAGCAACATCTGATGTAGAAAGCTACAAGCTTGAATGACTCCCAATTGCTGAATTATTGTCATCCTAAAGTTTTAACTCATCTTCATAGTCATTAAAAATCACAACCAAGAACATTGACAAAATGGAAATATTTTCAGACAGGCAAGGACACCTCTTTTATGTTAATAAGTTACCGAGGGATGCAAACCAAAAAAGGAATAATAGAAAAACAACAAAGTATACATTTTAGGAGAACAGTGTGGTGGGAGTTATCCAAGGATCATAACTGCTACAGGCTTAGGCTCCATGAGCCTAGAATTGGCAGAGAATAGAGGACATGAAAAGACAGGTCTATGCATAGGAAAAATAATAGTCTGTAGAAAAATTAGTATAGTTGAGATCTTGCAAAAATTGAGAATATGCTAGAATATAACAGGGGAATGTAAAAGAAGAAGAATCTATTTGAACTTGACACTTGGCTCATTTTACGTTGAGTAAGAGTATTTAAAATGTATATAAATCAATGTAATTCTAGCACAGTGCTTCCATGGCAAGGAAAAAATATAGTATCGATATACTTGAAATTGTTTATTTCTTTTGTAGCTTTCATAATCAGGCATTAGTAAATCACACAATGAATTATAGCTACAAAGAAACAGAGTTCTTTATATTATAAACCTCTCTATGGAGAGATTAATGAAATAAGTTGAATATAGACCAGACTACTACAAACCAAAAGGCTGAAATAGAATTAAGAAGACATAGGAGTGTCATTCAAATTCCTCAAAGAAAGAAAAGTTGTTTCATTCCTAAGGTCTTAGTTGTTCGGAGGAGGGATATGAAAACATTTGGGTTGGGGGTACAGGTTCAAGGCTGCATTATCAATATCCATAACTTGTCAATACTTTAGAGACAATAACCTCCTGCTTTCAAGTGCAGCAACTTGAAAAGGAGAATCTTCTCATTAAAGCTACTCGAAATGAATTTTTAAAAGGACATTTTAGCATGATAACAGCAACAAGAGCTCTTATCTGGTGGATTGATTGCTATGTTAGAAGCATACAATGATTTCTTTTTAAATTTCACTTTGCCATCACAACGACCTTATAAGGTATTACAGTTTTAATTTTATATGTGGTGAAACTAAAGCTCTGAGCAATACCTTGCCCAAGCCAAGATCGCACAGTTTGCAAGAAGCAGAGTCAAGATGTAAATCTAGGTTTGTGTGATTCCTGAGAGACTGAATACACAGATGGAAAGTATCTAGACCATATAGGCCAATAGAAGACTGACCGACAACTTCTGTAACAGTAGTCCCAACGTGATCAGGACTTGACCATGGCTGCCAGCTTCCCTATTCTCCCCACTCCCATCTGTGTCCAACTTAGACCAACTAGAGAGAGACAGCCAAATATGCTCCCACGCCAATCACTTCGGACATCCCACTGTTACTTAGCCCACCTCCAGTTTCCCCATGCCAACACCCTCCAGTCAGAGCATTCCTGAAGCCTTCCCTTTTTTACTGTAAAGCTTCCCCACTTCCCAGACTTTTGAGTCTCTGCCCAATACAAGTGATGGTAGCTAAATCCTTTGCTATAGCAGGCTCTGAATAAATATACCCTGTTGTACCAAATGCTGTAATTTCAGCCACTATACAGTAAGACTTAGAAGTCCAATGCAATAACTAATTGATAGTTGTTGTTTTTTTCAACTACTTTTGGAAGGCAAAGTTTTCTAGGCAAAAAGAAAAAAGAAAAACATTTAGAGGAAGGAGTTGCACCACCGTAGATAACTTGGGGGTAGCAAATTATGGTAAAAGAAAACTGCAAATCATTGCTCTAATCCTTAAATTGACTTGTGTTCTGTATTCATAGTTGGAGGAAAAGATCCAGGGCCAAATGACCTTTTATATTGTATTTCTTGGTTCCATTCTACAGCTGGTATTGTTGCAGATCAAAAGAACCAGCAGTGCCCAGATGTAGCTGCAGATAGTATGTTAAAGCAAAGTGTTTTCTGGCTCTCTAATGGCTTTCCCTCTGTAAATGGAATGAAACACAGCGGGGATTAAAAGCAAGCACCTAAATATTTCCAATAAAAACAAGATGTATGGGCAAATAAATAAGTTTAGGAAAAATGTTTAAAATAGTATCAATGCATAAGGTATGACTCCCAACAGAGCGGGAGAGATTCTATCTCCATCCTTTCCTAGTACTTTGACTTCAGAGTAGGCCACTTTGGGCCACGCAGCATTTGACCTATTTCCAGAGGCCAGTGTGTATTTCTCAACTGATGTTTCTGGGAAGATCAGTTTCTCCAGAGCTTATGCAGTGTTCTCCAAAAAGTAAGGAGTAGTCTGCTCTCAAATGAAATGTGAGTAACTGGGTTTTACACAACATTGTACAAGTTCCTTTCTTATATACTACTTCCATGAGCTTTTAATATATAGGAGGATGTGACCTGAAAATGTTTCTGAACATGTTCACAGTTCGTTTCATGGGACTAGAGTTCAAAGAAACATAATTGAGCTGATATGCTCTTCCTTAGAAGCCATCTTAAAGCCTTAATGCATTTCTATATCCATTGCAATGAAGACATACAGAATGCCAACTCTGAGAAAGTTCCAAGGAGTTATACTTTTGAATTTTTGAACTAAGTTAGGTGAAATAAGGAAGGTTCTTGCATAACAATATAAAACAGTATTTAAAGGCTGTGGACATGGAACCAGTCTTCTAGGCTTGAAATGCTGGATTTGCTGCTTTATGGCTTAAGGCAAATTCTTACTCCATGCCTTAGTTTCCTCTTCTACTGAAAGTTATTGAGATGGTTAAGTAAGTTTGTATAGGTGAAGTGCCAAGAATGTTAACTAGCTCATAATGTTCATTATCATCAGCATAATTATTAATTACCATTTTCTGGGAAATTTGAGGGGTAAACTGATAACTATTCTAGCCTCACTCTTTCCTCCATTTGTGGAAAACACATTTAGTTTTTGATGATATGAGAAATTTGGGGTCAGAAAATGAAAAAAATATATATATATCAACGTGTGGTATTGGGATGGATGTTAAGGAAAGTGGGGCTCATAAGCAAGTCATACATGCCCATCCCTTAGCATTCTTATCCCCAGTAAAGAGACAGGTTAAATTCTCTCCAAAATGAATGCCCATTGTGTTATATACCTCCCTCCTCAGGGTGTCCTTTACTTCTGTGGAACTATGCTGAAAACTGGAGCAAGGGGCAAGTCACTCCTCTGCCTCCTCTTTCAGAGTTTAGGATTAGCTCTGAAACCATTTAAAGCATAAAGACCCTCTACCAAGTCTAAGAAGTTAATTTTCCTACTGCCATGTTTGCAATTAGGTCCCTCCTTCAACTGAACAGTGACTCACTCTTGATTTGTCTTGATTTATAGATGTGAATGAAATGATTGTATTTTAAGTCAGCAAAACATTTAAAATATCATATTCTAATTGTCTTCCCAAAGGTCTTCCTTCACAGTGGTACTGCATCAGGATAAATATTATTTCCAAAAATTGAGAGTTCTTTGGTCTAGCACTCTATTGAAATCAGCACTAACTTCATAATCTGACTTATTCAGTTTCAATTTTAGCTATAGGATTAGAACTAATGAGCAACATTTGGATTATGTTTTTGAGATATTGTGCTATAAAAGTTCCCATCCTCCTAATATATGGTAAGCTATTTTTGTGGCTGTCTGGACTTTAAATACTTTCTTTACTGGAAGCTAATCCATTATAGCTATTAGCTTCTTGCTCTGTCAAGGTACTGAAACTAATAAACCTTGAAGAATTTAAAAAGCTACAGATTCTGAAGTTCTTTCATCAAGTTTGTTTGGCAGGTTAAATTACTTATTCTTATTAATTTCAGAGAATAGTTCATCCCAATAGTGAAAGGTCACCTTCAGTGTCTCTGTAAATAATTATGTGATGCTAAAATCGTGCAGTTGAAATACCTGTTTTTAATCATTCTGCTCACTTCTAAGGACATATCAAGGCAATGAGATAATTTCAGAGATGATATTTTAAACATCTTCTCCAGTTTAATCGTTGCTTATGGTAGGAAGAAGGTCTGTAACCATATTCAAAACTGTTTTTAAGGCTGTCATTTAATTCACCTCAGTGTTACCTTTTTTTAATCTTTTCTTTCTTGTCAACTCTATTTTCTAAGGAAGATGTGTTGAGAGTTATCAAAAATGTTTCATAAATAGCTCTGTGTAAAAATGTGCATTTGTACTTAAATTTTAACAATGAAGTTAGCCTTCACTGAAGACTCTTCACTTTGGGCTTTGTAGATTATATTTCCTTTTTATATTTCAGAAGTGTAACAAACATTTGAAAAAGAATAAGTCATGCTTCTTTATATCACAGCCATATGATATTAGCAAGATTATAACTTCAACCACAACTATAATTTGGTTTTTTGTTTTTGTTTCTTTGGCATAAGGCCTAAAATCCAAAACAATGATAAGATGTACACAAGCACTTAGCACATCGCAGGAGTAAAGAATTTAGAAAAAAAAATATGTATTTGCAAACTACAAATACAAATAATTCTCTGTAATTCTACTTACATTATTCAAGCGAAACTTAGGTATTTTAATCATTTCAGCCCTTATTAGAAATTACTCTGAGGGTAGATAAAAGAAATAAAATGGGATGTTATATATACCCTGTTTAGTTCTCTGTAACAATATGATATGAAAAAAGATAGAACAAACAAGCTAATTAATGTTTGTATATTCCAAATTTTCCTTAATATACATGGGCTGATCTTCATTTTTTCATTAGAAAAAAAAAAGGATATTCTGCACTATAAAAACCACAATCTATGTACTACTGAGAACCACAACAGATATGATTCTTGCCTTCACCTTCAAAAATCAAGCTAAGGAAATTTTCTTAAGTCTCTTCTTGAATTTTTCTCTTTTTTACTATCCCCTTTCTTTTAACTCCTACTTGACTTAGCAAACTTCTCTAGGTCTCATTGTTCACTTCTTTACTTTTCCTCCAACCTCATGGGCTAATCATCATAAGCTAATGCATTTATCTAAAGTTATGCCATGTTGCACTTTTCCTTTTTTGGGGGGAGGGCAAAGAGAGAGAGAGGGAGAGAGAGAATCTTAAGCAGACTCCATACCCAGTGAGAAACCCAATGTGGGACATGATCTTACCACCCTGAGATCATCACCTGAGCTGAAATCAAGAGCCAAACATTTAACCAACTGAGAGCCACCCAGGCACCCTGCACTTTTCTTGATTGTAAAAGGGTCTGAGCTCACATGAAAAGTGTTTAAAATAAAATGCTGTAAAATTAATGAATATATTATCAAATTAATTTTAGAATGCAGTATAATGAGCTTAGGAATGCAAGTCTTATAAAGGCACTTGCCCTCGGGTCTACAAAAGGCTTGAAAAATTACCTCTAGAAGGATGGACTATTTGGTTTATAATTAACATATAATTTCACATTATACTTTTGCAAATGAGAAAAGCATATAAAACCTTATGTTCCCAAGACCTTTACAGGACTTAAAGAATCTACTCCTGAAATCATTGTTGCACTGTATTCTAACTAACTTGGATATAAATTTAAAAAATTAAATTAAAAAATGAAAATGAATTTATAATCTTGAATATTAATTTAGCAGACCCTAAAAAGTGGGATAGTAGCATAAATATAGAAAATATTCCTGAAAGTTGTATTTACCAGCTATATAAACTTTCTTACAGTGAGTTTATTACTACTGGATTAACTTGAATGTTTGAGAATAGAACTTATAGAATAGACATTTTTAAAAAACATTTTTATATAATTCAAGCTCAAATATATTATATTGGTTATAGTAAACTATTGGGACTTCACCATGTGGCATTTAAAAAATAATCACTTGGTCTTCACTGTTGGGTTTGCAAGGGCTAATCCAGTTTTAAGTGATGAAAATGAGTTATCTAGAATAAATGACAATATCATTTTTTCCAACATTTGCTTTGACAAGAGAGTACAGAATATAAGGCATCTCTTTCTGAAATTCTTTTTTCTTTAAAGTTTATTTTGAGAGAGAGAGAGAGAGAGAGAGAGAGAGAGAGAATCAGCAGGGAAGGGGCAAAGAGAGAGAGAGAAAGAAAGAGAATCCTAAGCAGGCTCTACACTGTTAGCACAGGGCCCAACACAGGGCTTGATCCCATGAACGGTGAGATCATGACCTGGGCTGAAATCAAGAGTTGGAGGCTTAACTGACTGAGCCACCCAGATGCCCCTTCTCTGAAAGTCTGAGGCCAAAAGAAGACCAAGGATAACCAAAAATAAATGTATCATTTTTTTCAGTCACCTCAGAAAATACTGGCAAAGCAAGTATAAAAGCCTCATGAAAGCTTAAAATAGGGTATAATACATAGAAAGCCATCTTATGCCAGTAGAGCAAGACCAAAGATATCTGAGCAGGTGAGAAAGCTATTTTGTGCTACTATGCCCTAGTGACATGCTATGAAACACTGGGACTGAGATTGGACTAGAGTGAATACCAAACTGAGAACCCATTACAAAGCCTTTGTTTCTCTTTGTCTTTCCAAGTTTACCTCAGAAAGTAAAAAAAAAAAAAAAAAAAAAAAAAAAAAAAAAAAAAAAAAAAAAAAAAAATTGGCGATAGCTATCAGACATAAAGATAATAAAAGGCTCAAATCTAAGTAGTTTATTTGACGCATAAAGTCCATCTGCCTGTTACTTATTTATTTCTTCTATTAGGAGTTAAATGGCCCCTGTATCATGATTGCTATAAACTGAAACTACTGATTAAGTAGAAGATTAAAATTATATGGACTGGAGAGGTTATGAGTCTGGAATAATAAGAGACATATTTGCTATGTTTTAAAATACATTTTAATGCTTATTTATTTGCTTATTCACTCAATGAATATTTATTGAGCACCTGTTATGTGTCTTTTATCAGTTTTGAAGATACAATTTTGAACAACACACACAAAAGTGGCAGTCCTTTTGGAGCTTACATTCTGGTTGGGGGCTACATCCAACTGTACTTGAATCCAATATTCGATGTCTGCTAGGCCTATCAAACTTGACAAATCCAAATAATTCTCAATCCTCTTCCCCTTCAAATGTATTTCTCCTCCAGTCTTTCCTATCTCAGTAAATGGCATCTCCATTTACCCCATTGCTTCTGCCCAAAATTTCAGAGCTATTCTTGTTTTCCCTCATTCCCTCACTTCCCATACAGTCATAAAATGCTGTCGTTTCCACTTTCCAAATCCGACTGCTTTTCAACACCTGCTGCCACCCTAGTCCATCCTTTTTCAACTATACTGACATAATAAAATTTCTAACTTACTTGTTTCTGTAAGAGGAAGCAGGAGAGGGGGAAGAGACAGAGAGAGAAAGAGAGGGAATATAAAGTAAAACAAATAAAAGACTATTTCTAGTTGGCCACTCAAGGAAGTAAGAAAATAGGGATAAAATATAGATTTTAAATTATATACATATGTTTTGTATATATAGTTTAATAAGTTTGATTTTGTAATTGTACAATATATTAGCAATTATAAAACACAAATTGAAAAACAATCTCTAAATATAAAATTTAAAAAATGATTTTCCTATCCATGTTCATTGGAAAGTCCTTAAAACAATAACAACCCGGTAGCAAAGAACATTCTCATTGCCCAGAATGTGGTCTTAATATATAATTTTCCTATGCAAAAAAACAAGATTCCTTGAAAAAAAAAAATGGACAGAATTATATAAAGTCTTCATGGAAACTTTTTTTTTTTTAAATCTTAGATAGCAAAAATCTCAAATATACTGTGAAGATCATGTTAAAGGACTCAGTAGTAATTGAAGAGTCTCACACTCTTACACTTATCAGTGAAGATAAGAAAGTTTGAATATCAAAAGTAAGATAATTTGAACACCTAAAATTTATTTAAATATATGAGTTCATCATGATGCTAAAAAATAATAATTACTCATCATTATCGTCAAATGCTGGTAAATGGACTCATTATGCTGTGAAATAAATGTTTTTTAATAAAAGGCATGTATCCCACTATTTTCTACAATAACTCTTCTTTTGCATAATCACACAGCACGTAAGTTTATTTGTTTTATTTTTTTATTTTTTTAATGTTTATTTATTTTTGAGAGAGAGAGAGACAGAATATGAGCAGCGGAGGGGCAGATAGAAAGGGAGACACAGAATCTGAAGCAGACTCCAGGCTCTGCAGTGTCAGCACAGAGCCTGACACGGGACTTGAACTCATGAACTGTGAGATCATGACCTGAGCTGAAATCAGAACCTTAACCAACTGAGCGACCCAGGAGCGCAAAGAAGTTTACTTTTAAGAGAGAACAGCAGAAAATAAAGTAATACAGTAGATAGAATTATATCATTGTATATACCTAGATTAATTAATTTTCTAGATACTGATCAACAACTAGTGCTAACATCAGAAAATAAGACAAACACATAATGCATCACATTTGAGACAAACACAACACTATCTATGAAACAGTATTGCTAAAAAAAAAGAAAAATTCACAACTTTGAATCATATCAAGGCTCCAGTTCTAATCTACAGAAAAATACACAAGAACATTGGCTCACAAACTTTGGAATTTCCCTGGTGAAATCTGAAGCTGAAGCTCTTGTATGGACAAGACGGCAAGAAGAAACAAAGAAAGAGATAAGCCTTTCCAGATTTGCAGGTGACAGGTTGAATAAGCAAGAAAACTTGCAGGTTTGTCTTGGGCGGCTACCAGATGAGTAGATCTCTATACTTGCCCACCAGAATTGTAAAAGTTTATGCCATTACTTGGGCTCAGTCACGTATACCTTTCAGATAGTCTCAATAATACATTGCTTTTTCTCAAGGCTACACCCTTGAAAATGTTTCCCAATGTTGGAATGGAGGGCAGAGCTGCATTCCAAGGATAGAAGGGAGAGCAAGGAGCCTCTGATTGCCCAGGTGCACCTTGAAAGTCAACTGGAAGTCACGTTGTCTCCATGACCTCCTCTGACAAAGAGAGAAGAACATGTTAAAAGACACATGAGGGATGCAATCAGCAAAAACTAAACTGTAGGAAACTGCTGGACAAAGGATCTTATTTCTAAATCAATAAATAAGTTGCAAGTAATTTTAAGGTGTTTCTTTTTTCTTAAGTTTATTTATTGTGAGAGAGAGAGAGAGCACAGCAGATGAGGGGCAGAGAGAAGGAGAGATAGAATCTCCTCCTTTCTCTCTCTCTGCCCCTCTCTCGCTTGTGCTCTGTCTCTCTCTCTCTTTTAAAATTAAATGAGCATTAAAAAAATTAAAAGAAAGAAATTTTCTCATTTTAAGAAAAAAATAATCACTGTTTTTATGAGGCAATATATACTCATGGTACAAACTGAACTAAATCATATATGGTAAAAAGAAATTTCTCCTCCCCCTTTCTTCATTTAAGTTCTATTCCTATGTTTACAAAATGTCTTATGCATTTACAAATAATGAATGAGAGTGCTTGATTCTGGAGGTATTATTAATAATATTTAAAAAATACTGTACAGATTCTAACAAATCAGAATATATTTGGCCTTGGCACTGATCAGGGTCCTGGAATCATCCCCTGGTTAGGACACTGGCCCACAGTCAGCAGGTTGATAACTGAATGATGTCAGGATAAAAGCTAAGTGGTCATTACCCAAGCTCTATATTAAGAGTGTGTTCATTAAAAAGGACAGTAAAAGGGAAGTGGTGTAGGTTGAGAGATAATAAAGGTGTATGTTTTCAATTTCACAGCTTTTCCTGAGCAAATTTTTTTTGTATTGCAGAGATCATAGCTAAGGTACTATAACATGCATTTTACAGTATATGTACTATATATTTATACAAACTACAGTATATGTAGTATATATACTATATATAGTACATACCATATACTATGTATATGTATTTTAAGTCTCATATAATGCAGTGTTCACTTTCAAGTGTATTCATCCAAAATCTTTCTCTTTCTGTACCTCAAAGTCAAGAGAGGTATTCCTATAAAAGAATTTCCTAAACTACTAGTACATAGTACATATACTATGGTATGTACTATATATATACAATACATATAGTAATTAAGGAGTTGCCCAGAACTATGAGTTAGGATTTTTCCTATATCCATGTAATTGTGATTCTGGAGTCAAAGGTTTTTAATTTGACTAATCAGTCTTTTATTATTGCTGATTCCTTGGGTAAAGATAAAATTTATTCTCTTACCTAAGATTAATATTTTCTAAGCTCTAAGAATTTTTACTTTATTTTTCTTTGTTCTATATGCCTGTCTTCCTCCTTTGCCTCCTCCCTAAACTCCCAAGAATTCTCATTTTCTAGGATTTCAGGATGACACTTTCTGTACTATCATATTTTTCACTTTTTCTAACTTTAGAAATGTGGCAGTCAATGAGAATTTTGGACAATTTTCTTCCATTTCAATCATATACATGACTCATTCTGCTGTCTCAGGCCCTTTCATGAACAGGCTCAGAAGTAAGGCTTTTCAGATTTGATGTATTTTAAGTCTAATATAATGCAGTGTTCACTTTCAAGTGTATTCATCCAAAATCTTTCTCTGTCTATACCTCAAAGCCAAGAGAGGCATTCCTATAAAAGAATTTCCTAAACTACCACTGCTAATTCCATGTGAATGCAGTGAGGAGACAGTAGAGAGAAATGCCCAAAGGAGGCACCGTTTGCACAGGATAAAACAAAATAAAATGTCAAGTAATATTTGTCTTCCTCTTTTCCTTTCATCCACTTATTATTAAGCACGGATATCAAAAAATACTTAAGAGTTAATATGTGGTTCCAAGGGCACCTGAGTGGCTCAGTTGGTTGACACTCTGACTCTTGATTTCATCTCCACTCATGACCCCAAGACCTGTGCCGAGCACAGAGCTTGCTTGGGATTCTCTCTCTCCCTCTGCCCCTCCTCTGCTTGCGTATTCTCTCTCCCTCAAAAAAAAAGTGGTTCCAGAACTTTCTGTCTTTCAAATAACTGATGCTAATTGGTGTGTCCACAAGACAATATAATACAATGGAAGTTGGAGTAGCTGCATGAGCCCCAATTTTCTCTGACTAACGTATGATTCTAGGCACCCATTCTCTGAGCTCCAGATTCATCTTCCATGAAATCATCGTATTATCTATTTTTAGGGCTATGTAGAAGATTAAGCGATATATGTAAAATGTTTTATGAACTTTAAACACATAAATGAAGGTTATATTTACTATCTCTGACAAATGGTTTTTTCTGATAATAGAGTTTTGCCACAAAACTGTTCACTACACTTAAGAATATATGCAAATATTTAAAACTGTTTTCAAATTTGGCATGTGAATCATGGCAATGAAGACAGAATGGTAACACCATAATAGAGACAGCGTGCAAGGTCCAGACATGGTGGTTCTGTGAACTTCAGGGCCATCTTCTTTAATAGCAGAAATAAAATGATAAAATTGGGGAAACTTATCCAGAAGGGAATTGAAGAACAAGACATGTAAAGTGCTATGTCTAAGGCAACAAAAAGAATTATTGGTAAAGCATTCTACAACCCCAAATCCAAGGCTCTCAGATAAGCTTTCTCTCTGCTCATCATACATTATGTATTATCTCTAAAACACTAATGCTAGAGTCCCAGGTAATGGGCAATTCAGTAGTGGAAATATGTGGGAACAGGCAGCTCTGACCAGCCTAATTCATACCACATAAATAACTCAAGATAGTTCTGGTGCTAACCAAACTTCTAAGGCTCTCAGCTTGAAAATACATGCCCAACGACTTGTATCTGTAAAGAACAGGAATACAAGCAGGAGCTGATCACTTTTTTTGCTTCCACCATTAACTTTTTTTATGCTTGATTGTTTTTTTTGTTAGTTTCTACTTTCAATAAACAAATTTAAGGAAATCATTGTTAGGCTCAAAGATAATGTTCATTCCCTGAATGCTAAACTGGACAGTTAATGAATAAGGAAATAAGACAGCTTTAAAGGTTAAATAGTTCTTGCTTCTATTCTAAAAACAAGAATCCTTTATGTTATAACTTACTATTGTGTGAATCAAACATTTTCCCCAAATTAATAAAAGCATCTTGATATTCACATTTCAAAAGCTGAGTAATGTTTTAAGTATAAATATAATTAAATATATCTTATTTACAAATTTTGATTTTTTCCCCTTAAATTAGTAGCATATGGTAGCTTTACTAATTCTGTAATATAGACAAACAAGACTAACTGTGATACAGCATTTTTGTCACTGCTGTATTTATTTAATGTAACGTGGCAGTATGACAAAAGATAGGTAAAAGAATTTTGACATTCCTCTCCACACTGCATAAACACGGACTATGGAAGATCTGATTCACACAAGATGCCCAACAGTTACTGATTTCTGAGGAATGAAGTTCTGTTTTCACACATTGGACCACAGGAGAAGAATACCCAGAGAACTTGGCAATGCTGTAAGTTCTCATCTTGGCTTTTCCCAAACTGTGTGTTGTAGGTAAGTCCTTTAATATTTTGGGGCTTCTAATGCGCAAAATACAGGAATTGAAGACATCATAGGACTCCAAGTTTCTACTTCAAAGCCCTTTTTAAAAAAATTATTCAAATGCTTTTTAATCTAATCTTAGACTTACATAAGTATTCAAGAATAGTGCGGTTTCCTTATATCTCTCTTGCTAATTTTATAATCTTGCATAACCATAGTAAAATTATTAAGAACAGAAATGTAAAATTGGTACAATACTAATTGAACCACAGACCTCATTCGAATGTCCCCAATTTTCTTCTTTTTTTATTTTTATTTTTTGAATGTTTATTTATTTTTGAGATAGAGACAGAGCATGAGCAGGGGAGGGGTAGAGAGAGAGGGAGACACAGAATCCGAAGCAGGCTCCAGGCTCTGAGCTGTCAGCACAGAGCCCAACACGAGGCTCAAACTCACAGACTGTGAGATCATGACCTGAGCCGAAGTTGGACGCTCAACCGACTGAGCCACCCAGGCCCCCCCCCCCCGCAATTTTCCATGTTATGTTTCTTTTCTAGGATTCTACAGCGTCTCACATTATATTTAGTTGTTATTTATATTTGTTATACAGTCTATAGCAGTCTCTCAGTCTTTCCTTGCCTTTCATGAAAATGACACATTTGAGGATTATTGATCAGTAATTTTGTAGGATGACCCTGAATTTGGGATCTGATGCTGCCTCGTGTTTAGATTGATGTCATGCATTTTGTCAAAAGTACCATGAAAATAATGTTACGCTTTTCTCATGCATCCTATCAAGGGGTTCACGATGTTGATATGTGTTATTCTCGATGATGTTTACCTTGATCACTTAGTTACTTATGATGGTGTCTGCTGAATTTCCCCACAGTAAAGTTACTCTTTCCCTTTGAGTAGGCTATGAAAATCATTTTTTTCCTCAAACGTTTTTTCTAATTTTCCCTAATTTTAGTATCCATCAGTGGATCTTCTCTGCAACAATTATTGCTGTAGTGATTGACTTATGAATCTACTTTTTTTCTTTTGTTCCCTCCATATGCATTCATTTGAATTTTACTGAAAGGAAGACTTGTCATATCTCCTCCACTTATTAATCTGATTATTTATTTATATCTATAAGTTTCCATGAACACTTATTTTATTCTATGAGTTATATTCCAATACTATCATTATTTATTCTATTGAAAAACTTGTTCCAGCTTTGCCCATTAGGGGCTCTTTCAGGTTGGTTCTTGTGTTGTTTCTTTTTTTTTAAATTCTTTTAAAATTTTTCTTACTTTCTGGGACCAGAAAAAGTTTCAGACTCCTCTTATATTTTCTGCTATGGTTTTGGAATCAAGCATTTCTTTTTTATTTCTTTTTTTTAAGTTTACTCATTTATTTTGAGAGAGAGAGACAGAAAGAGCGAGAGAAAGTGGAAGCAGAGGAGGGGCAGAGAGAGAGGGAGAGAGACTTCCTAGCAAGCTCTGCACTGTCAGCACAGAGCCTGATGCCGGGCTTGATCCCATAATCCTGGGATCATGACCTGAGTCGAAATCAAGAGTCAAACACTTAACCAATTGAGCCACCCAGGCACCCCTGGAATCAAGCACTTCTTTAAGGAGCTCTAGTTCTTTTTATTGGAGTATGGTGCTTATGAACAAAGATCTGGGGGTTAGGTGTGTTCATTGCTAATGGGATGTCATGGCTTCTAGGCCATGTCAATAGACAAAACTAGGAAATAGATGTTTGTGTACTAACCCCATGTAAGCTCAAGTCTGTGTATACACACACACACACACACACACACACACACACACACACGTATTTTTTATGTAACTATCATTTCTTTATTTGTAACTGCTTTCCACAAAAGTGAGAAAGCTTGTTCTCATTGTATTTATTCTATATTTCCTAATTTGTTCAATTTTAGTATACATATAAAATAGTTTCAGAAGTACTAAATCGTACCCTATGAAAAACATTTCAATGACAAGAATTCATTTTTATCTTTAGCCTGACAGTATTCAATCAAAAACTGTTTTCCACAGTTACTTATATTAGTTCTTAATTTCCCCACTTCATTTAGTGTGGATGTGTTATTCATCTGTAATACATTAAGTTCATTTGTTAGTGTTTTTGGTTCTTACCACACCCTGGTTAGTTTTAAATGTTTGTTCATTTTGGGCACATATGAATAGTACCAGGGTAATTTTTATTATTTCTTTTATTTTTTCATTTTTTTATTATTTTTTCAAAGATTTAGGTTTTTAAATTGTTGACTAATGAAACATTATATTTATTAAGTGGTAATGTTCCATTTCCCTGTTTATTTTCTGTACTAATTAAAGTCATAGAAAATTGCAAGTAGATACTCCAGGGTTATCCTGAATTGACTTAAATTCTGACCAAAATAAAGGAAAAATTAACAATCAGATATCTCATATTGTGTTGAGAAATATATAATTTTAATTAAGTAAAAACATTGCAAATAGTTTCCCTTACTACTTTCATAGGCCCAAAGGATAAAACGCTGGAATAAATGATTGAAAAGAATGCATACCCATTGATGATTCAATTCTATATCACAGAGTTTGAGAACATCAGTAGAAGAGGTCCAAATGCCTGCATCACACCTACCCACAAGACCACTTCCCAGGGAGAGATAAAGAAAGGGGGATAGATGTAAACAACTAAACATAAACCAGGTATGGGAACATGCTCAATTTTCGTATTTATCAATGGTCAAAGTTGCTTAATTTAGACCATAGAATTATAAACACTGTATTTTTCTTCTGATACTAGTTTTAATTCTTATATTCTGATATGTGAAATGGGAATCGTAATGATTCAAGTTATGCAATTTTGTAGTTATACAAACTACTAAATTCTGAAAGCAGAATTCCTCAGGTTTAGCACCCTAAAATGATTTTAAAATGAAGTTGATGAGTTTGACAAAATCTTCCTTAAGAAAATGATGCATATGGTATAGTTATTTTTAAGCAAAATATGCCTCAGGTAATATCATTTCAACCTCTTATTTTAGAAAAATATTTTGTGTACTTAAAAGTCTTTAATTGAATTGTACTTATTAATATCCATAATCAACGTGGAAGTAATATAAAGAGAATCACGTTATCTCGATAAAGCTGGAGATTGGCAAGTCTCGTTGCCATTTTGGTAGAATTGTACATATACCCTGGCTCAGAATTTGAAATCTCTCACATAGATTGTATGCTAATTAATACTAAATAGCAATATCCTTCTTTATAACTTGTGATTTGGTTAAATTCAGGTGAACCTAAAGTGCCAGTTCAAATTGAAGATTGTGTTGAGTCCAAGCCCTGGCATTTTTCAGAGCACATGCCCATTAGGGAGTACTTATCCGATAGATCCAATGGTGGCATTTTGGAGTGCCCTCAGTTGCTACACAAAACTTGGCAGTGGGTATAGCAGATCTTCTGATAGTAAAATGTCATGATATTCCTAACAAGACTGATGATAAACACACTCCTATAAAGTATGAGATACCTCAAGTGTGAAGATTATTTACATTGGAGAACATTAGATGGCACTGAACTTAAGTGCAAATATGTCTGAGAATATTTCCACTGAAATTCCAAGCCTATAATAATTCTTGTTTTCTTTGATATTAGATCATCTGACTCAGAAGTAGATTTTAAATGACTAAAATGTCTGACTTTCTTCTAAGTTGTGTTTTTGGTCCAGAGAGGGTAATAAAACATTTGAAAGCTCAAGAAGTTATAATTACCTAAAGATTTTGCTTTTTCTGATTTATCATACTTCCTAAATAATGTCTAAAATATCCATAGTTTGCTTATTGTTACATATAATTAGATTATTGATTCAGAGAGTCAGGATCCATGGATAGAGTCTTGACACTGGCTGCATTGTTTTCTCCTTTTATTGGTGTAAAAGTATATTTCGTTCATCATTTTAAGTTAATCAGCTGGGATTTTAGTGTTAGGAATTCAGATTTTAAAAACCTTTGGTACTAGCATTATATTCAGAATAATATCACAGTCTATATTTTCTCACTGAAGGAATGGGAACTACAAACTTTTAGTAAGTAACAGAGTCCCTTACATTAACACAGCAACCTGTAATTAATTTCTAATTTAAAATCATGCCCTGTTTTAGATCACACCACATCTCCTATCCTCTGATAATCAGAAGTTGAGTGAATGTTTTTATTTCCTTTTACAAATGAAGTTAAATAGTTTCCATATTGGATTTCTACCACCTTTTAGGGTGTGATATTTAATTTGCTGCTGCAAATTTCTCACCCTTAGCCACATGCACACACTAATTTAGTGTTCCCATAAACTTTCTGAGATTTTTGTTCCGGAAGGTATACTCTGGAGATGACTCACATCAATTATCTCATGTCTGATTTGAACTCTCAGCAAAAAAAAAAAAAAAAAAAAAAAAAAAAAAAAAAAAAAAAAAAAAAATTTGCTTAAGGAAAGGGGCTGCTTAGCCCAGACTTGTCTTCTCAATACTATTCTTCAATAAAAGGAACCAGGTCTCCCTGCAAAATGGCTGATGTCAGAGCTGGGGCACAGAAATGTACATGACCCTGGAACATCCTGAGTTGCCAGTCAGTAAGAACATACATGAAAAGACATGGGGCATATTGAAAGAACACAGGAGCCAACTCAAAGCAGCCAATTGTTAAAGCTGGCACAAATTTAACAAAACAATGAGCAATAAATACTGGATTATAAGAAATAGAATAAAATAAATATATGTGAATCCATACCAGTATATGAACTAATGAATAAATAAATAGTCACATAAATGCAGAAGAAGAAATGGCTCCTTGTTTGGAGGAAAATTACAATTAAAAATGTATCAGGAATAAACAAAATAGAATTCATCATTAAACATATAATAGTTATGGCAGGCAAGAATCATCCAGGGATGCTAAAATTAATGGGTAAGAGTAGGATGAGAAACAGAATATTTGGATAGTCTTAAAGGATCTCTTTACAAGAATCTTGTTAATTACAAAAAGAAAAATTATAACTTCACAGTGAAGAAAAATGGCTGACACCACATTAGCTATACGATCAAGGTTAACATTACCAGCAAGAAGACATATTAACCTCATGCACTTCCTGATACGGTGTGATGAGAGGGGCATATAATTCTTGTGGCATTCTTGCCCCAAACACATAACATCAATGTAATCATGAGAAAACATTGCACAAATCCAAATTGAAGGTGATTCTACACATAACTGTTCTGGAGTCTTCAAAAGTGTCAATCAAGGTCATGAAAGACAAAAGGAAGACTGCAGAAATGAGGTACTACCCCAGAAGGAAAGTAAGGAAGTATGACAAGCAAATAGAGAGTCACATTCAGGACTGGATTGTGAATCATTAAAAGGGTGATAGTAGGAAAACTGGCAAAATTCAAATAAGGCCAGTAAACTATTTAATAGTATTGTATCAAGGTTAGTTTTCTCTTCTTGATAGTGTTACAATGGTTTTTAAGATGTTAACATTAGGGAAAGCTGGGTGAAGAATATATGGGAAGTTTCTTTAAAGTTGTGTTTGCAACTTTCCTGTAGGTTCAAAATAAAATGTTAAAAAGACAAATGTCTGCTTTTGAAGCTTTCCCTCCCATACTTCTAGAGTTGAGACAGGATATCAAAAGCTGCCTTAAGATAGTAAATCAGCTGAGATAATCCTTCCAGACTTAAGTAATATAAAGAGAAGCCCTTAAAAGAGAAAGCAAAATTCGAAAATTTATTAATGTATTCTTGTGTCCTTTTTCTAAAATGCCATGTAGTTGACCCTTGAACAAAGTTGGAGTTAGGGTGCTTGACAATCAGTGCAGTTAAAAATCCACATATAACTTTTGACTTCCTCAAAACTTAACTGCTAATAGCCTATTGTTAACTGGAAGCCTTACCGACAAAGTCGATTAACACATACGTTGTATAATTATTTTATACTGTATTCTTGCAACGAAGTAAGCGACAGAAAATATTATTAATAAAGTCATGGAGAAAATACACCTACAGTATAGCACTATAAAAAAATATCCATGTGTAAATTGACCTGCACAGTTAAAACTCATGTTGTTTGGGGTCAAGTATATATGTAAACATACATGAATACACAGGTAATATAGACACAGATATAGACGATACAAATATAGATATCAAGGATACTTCTGTTCTCTTTTCATGCAAAAGCAATGAAACATGAAGCGACATGCATTAAAGATAAGCAGTCTTTTACAGTCCTCTGCCATCTTTTATTCAGTTGGATAATTACGTAGTTTAGCACAACACACAAGTAAGAAGAGACATGGTGCATGTTGGGCTGTTTTGGATTCTGAAGGCAGTATTTGCCACACTTGGCTGTGACGCTCTGGCCCATTTACCTGGCTGCCTGTTTTGTATAAGACTCAGAGTATAAACTACTCTGCAGCAGTTCCGAAGCCCAGATGCAAGGTAGCATGGTCTTCAGTCATTATCATTAAATGACCAAATGGTATTCAAAGTGTCTGTGACAGACTGAGATGTTGTATGGAATCTATGGCAAACTACAATATGAAAATCATAGCACAAGTTTTGGCATGAGGTCATGCTTTCCTATTCTTAAAAACATTTCCTCTATTTGAAAAGCTACGGGGCCCTGTTACAGGCTTAACACTGACCATGAAACGGCAAGTGTTTATGTGACCCACAATGCCTACTATGACTTGAACTTTATATGATCCATCAAATTATAGAATTAGGTATGCTGAGCAGCCTTATATTTAAATATGAAAATAGTATAAATGAATATATATACACATATAAATGAATATATATATATATATATATATATATATATATATATATACACACACACACACACACACACATATATAGTGTATATATCCACAAAGTATATCTACAAAAAGAAAATAGAAATAGGGGAATAGTATATAGAAGCCTGAGCAAGTCTGCTGGAAGGCACTAGGAAACTGCATGAGAAGATGCCTGAGACTCCCGTGGCACCTGTTCCTACTGCTTTCTGCCTCTACCTCCACCAACATTGATAGCCTCACGGGAGGCCTCACGGGAGGCTATTACAGGTGGTCTGTAATCAGTTAACAGATAAAGTAGGATGGCCCTGTTCATAGTTGGGTCTGTTGGTGCAATTGTGCCAGTTAGAAGTGTTCCCAGAGAATTACAGTCATTCCCAGGGGTAATCCTGATGAAATCCTCAAAGTATTTAGAATAATGTCAGTTGGTACATCTGCTTATCCACTTCACATAGGGGAGAAATCTTGAAGCACAAACCTACATTGATTTACAGACTGCTTCTAATAATTGGCAGTTTATGAGATTTAGAGCTAGGAATTTAAAGGGAGAGGTAGATAGATAAACTATTAAAATGATCACAGAGTGTGAAGATATTTATGTCCAAATATATGCCTACTCAGATTACATGGAAATAAATGTTTGTTTATTGCTACTCAATCCAGTCATGATCCCTGAATAAATCTACTACGGGAGAGTCTCTCAATAATTAGTGGAAGAAATTTCCCATTCTTTGGACATCACTTTCCCAGCCACTCTCCTTGTCTCTCAATGTACACAATAAACCGATATCATGAACTTCCTCTTCCATGCTGATTCACTACCACCACTGCTGAGTGCCCAACCTGCCAATAGCAGAAGCCAATGCTGTGTCCCCAGTAAGCCACCCTTCCCTGATGAGACGAGGACACCACAACCATGTGGTGACAAGTTGATTACTTTTCATCATGGAGGAGGCAGCAATTTTTCCTCTATGGAATAGAAATATATTTTAGATAAGGATTATCTTCCCTGCCTGTGACACCGTGGGCTTTCAGAATGACTTACTCATCATCATACGACATTCGGCATGATTCTGATTAAAATAAACAAAAACAAAACAAAACAAAACAAAAACCTGATATTTAATGAAGATAGTATGGCAATAGACTCCCTCTGATACAATTCACAATTTTTAGGATGTATCCCACATCCAGGCACAGATAGCTTGATAGGACAGTATAGTGGCTGCTGGAGGCTCTGTTATAGTACCAATGGGGAGATAATACACCGTCAGCCTGGAACGCTGTCTTTTGAGATACACTGCATGGCTTAAACAGCAGACAATATCTGGTGACATCTTTCTCAACATTAGAATACATGTTTTCAAGAATAAAGGGACAAGGTGAGAATGGCTCCTCTAATGTTTTTATCTAATAACCCACTTGAGAGGAATTTCTACTTCCTACCCTTGCAGGTGTTAATTCAATAGATTTCAGGTTTTAACTCAAAAAAGCATGTTCCACTAGGAAACACAATGAAATTTGGTAAGTTGTAAGCTAAGGCTATTTCTCATCTATTACAGTTTCCTGATGCTGTGCTGCTAAAGCAAATGACAGGTAATGTGCTGTATTGGACAGGGTGATTAGATTACCACAAGTCAATTGAAGCAATAAGGTGTGTAGCTGGAACCAAAGGAATTCACTAAGATCCTTTTTTTTTTTTTTCCAATGTTTACTTTTGAGGAAGAGAGAGAGAGAGAAACAGTGTGAGTAAGCAGGGGATGGGCAGAGAGAGAGAGGGAGACACAGAATCCGAAGCAGGCTCCAGGCTCTGAGCTGTCAGCACAGAGCGTGACACTGGGCTTGAACCCATGAACTGTGAGATCATGACCTGAGATCATGACCTGAGATCATGACCTGAGCCAAAGTCGGACGCTTAACCAACTGAGTCACCCAGGTGCCCCTTTGCTGGTCTTTGATACACTTGTGTTAAAATGTTTTTAATGTACTTGCATCAAATATAATTTTTCTTGTAATTTTAACTCTTGTTTTAATGCTTAGAAGGCCATTTCATCCAATGTTATTTAAATATGCATCTATATTCCTTTTAGTACAGTTATGGTTTTATTTCACAATAAATATTATATCCAATTAAAAAAACTATATAAAATAAAATAGTAAGGCAGAAGTCTGATTTTCTTTCTTCATCTTCCAAATGGATCCAGTTACTTATCAAGTATATCAACAATTACCATCTATCAAGTTATTATGTTTTGGTATGTATTTCTTGTTTTTTTCATAGGGTTTTTGAAAAATGAGCTACCACAGTAGCTTAAGAAATATTAAAGAAATAAAAAATATTACTCAATGTTTAACCCATTAAGTAGATAGAAGATTGGCCTCCAAAAGCTATATGGTCCATTTCCCTTTTTGAAGCAAGGTAATATAAAATGGTCCAACTCAAATTATTATATATTTATTTAACTTGGCAGTTTTGTTTAAATTTCACAAGGGCAGGCCACTTGGGTTTTCACTTTGCATACCAGATTCATGTATCTCTAGAATGACTGAATAGTCTTATGACCTAAAGAGATAAATATAAGTAGCACATTTTCACTGAAAAATTGAAGAAAATACGTAGTCTATAGATTCGCTTGATTCAAAAGTAAGCTTCAATTGGAATATAAATTAGAACCAAATTATAAAGCAGAGTAGGATATGGAATGGAAACTGACATATTTACTTACATTCTAAATAGCAATTTTATCATACTTTCATCAGCAAGATCTTACTCTTTATAATAAGAAAAAATCTAGGGAGGTGATAGCTGAACTTCTCAATACCATTTCTCTATGCAAACAAATATATGTGAGGCAATAAAACCTGGTAACCAATCCAGACAGGGTTGAGTTAATTGTAGGAATTACTGTAAATTAAAATTAATTGAGGAGCAACATATGGGTTGAATAATAAGAAAATTGCCTGGGGTACATGTCAGTGATAGTCTGTATGACATAATAACTTCTTTACTTTATTGACAAATAGTTGACTGATTTTTGTTTTTGATTTTTGTTTTATTTTTTATTTTTTGGTTATAAAGTATAGCATTATAAGAAGATTTGTCATCTATCTATAGTATCCCATTTTACAACAAAATGTACTCAGACTCCAAATCTTTCATATTCTAAAAGATGGTTTCATAGGAGTTGTCTGCTAGCATGCTGACTGTGTTTTATTCTTTAAGAAGACATTAATATACTCCAAACTTATGCAGATGTAGGCAGAATACATATAAAGAAATTTCACTTGTAGATCATAGGGGTGATTGAAATTCCATCAGCAAAATAAAGTTTTGGGAAAATATTGATTTTACAAAATGATCTGTGAATCCTTTAATATTTGGAAATAACAAATATGTTAGAATAAATTGGTAACCTTTTTCTTTGGGAAATTTTATTCTTTCTTTCTTTCTTTCTTTCTTTCTTTCTTTCTTTCTTTCTTTCTTTCTTTCTTTTTACTTAAAAAATGTGGAGTCATACACGGGGCTTGAACTCACCCCCCTGAGATCAAGACCTGAGCTGAAATCAAGAGTTGGACACTCAACCAAAAGAGCCACCCAGGTGTCCCTGGGAAATTTTATTCTTATAGTCTCAGGAAAAGTTGAAAATTTAGGGGAATAAAATTGTCTTCGATTTTTGTAGAAGTATGTAGTAAGGTTTTACTACGATACTATTGTACAGCAAAATCCCCACTATGGTGGCTTACAATACTAGACATTTATTTCATATGAATATGAATATGAATTAAACATATTCATAGGTTTACCAGTTGGCTATAATTCATTTATTTTGTCTGAGCTTAAATAGGCTGGGTGACATTATGAACTTTGGATTTAGTTCAGGTCTACTTTCCATGCAGTCATTCTAGGATCCAATCTAAGAGAGTAACGGATACATGGGGTATACTCTTCCACTGTCATACCTCCTGAAGTCTCAGCTCAGAACTGGCACACTGTCACTGATGTTCACAACAACTGGCCATAGCCAGTTCCATGGTCAAATTCCAAACCCATGAGGAGGAGAAGGCAGTGAGTATTTGATGAACAGTAATCTAAGCTATCACAATATGGACGAGCTAGTTCAAATTCTCTACTGGAGGAAGATAAAATGATAGGTTCTGCTTGAGTGAACAACATTCAATAAGTCTGAGAGGAAATGACACTTTTGGACACTTTGTCTAGTCAAGAACTTAGACTTTCTTTGGGTACAGAAAACAACATCATACTATAATCTCTTCTTTTGTCCAAAGGTCTTGGAAATTTAAAGTGAATTTATTATTGCAGAATCAGTGCCAAAATAATGTACAATGTTCTTAATTAAATGGTTTGGCAAACTTTTCATTGTCAAAATGCAAAAGGAATAAAATTGCAGGGGCTATCATACATTCTCTATTTATCAATCTAAAACTCTTGCATCAAATTATCTTCCCCAAAATAAGGAAAATGCCATCTATATTATATTTGTTAATTCACACGTACTTAACTACATAACCTCTCTGGTTTATAAATGCAGCGATGTAACATATTTTTATTTCTCATTGTAGATCAAATGTTTGACCCTTCTGCATCCTCCAAGTACAAACAGTGTTTTTCCCTGGCAATTGAACAAGGTGGTCTAACATGATTCAAGGTAAAACGATGATTTCAGACACAGAACAACAATATTAAAGTTGTTTACTAACTTCTATATTCATAATTCTTTAAATTACCTCCTCCCCCAAATCATTAAAATATCATTTTCTATTTGGTAAAATGTTAACCCACTTTCTATACCATGCTACTTGATTTGATACAAGTCTTGCTGAATGGGTTTTATACTCATTCCAACTTCAATATCCAGCTAATATTCCACTTTCTCCATGAAGGTTTTCCCAGATACAATGACCTACATTGATCTTACCTGCCTCGGACATCTTTCATTTTTTTGTAAATATTAAGTGTTATTGTTGTCTGAAGCTCATGTGCATATGTGTTGTTCTGTCAAGTAAAAAGACTTTGGTCACCTAAGGCTGTGTAACAAATTCCAAACTTACTAGTAAAAACAGTGACAATTATGTATTATTCTTATCTCTCATTCCGGAGTGACTGGTCTTAGCTAGGCAGTTGACCCACAGGATTTGTTATGTAGTTGCAATCTGACAGCACCTGGGGACTGAAGTCATCTCAAGGGCCACCTCAGTTAAGTGTCTGGCAATTGATGCTTTCTGTGAGCTAGGATCTTACTGGGAGTTCTCAGCCAGAACTCCTATACATGGTTTCCTCATGTGCCTAGGACTTGACACAGCATGGCAGCTGGATTCCAAAGGTGGAGGTCTCATGAGAGAGAAAGGCAGATGGGGGATGCCTGGGTGGCTCAGTCGGATAAGCGTACTACTCTTGATTTCAGTTCATGTCATGATCTCATGGTTGGTGAGATCAAGCCCCGTGTCATACTCTGAGCTGGCAGTGGAAAGCCTGCATGGGTTTCTCTCTCTCTCTCTCTCTCTCTCTCTCTCTCTCCCTCCCTCCCTCCCTCCCTCCCTCCCTCCCTCCCTCTTGCTCTTTCTCTGCTGCTCTCCCATTCATGCTGCCTACCTCTAAATATATAAATAAATAAGCTTCAAAACAACAAAAAAAGGCAGATGGAAGCTGTGTTACATTTCTGAACTAGTCTCTGAAGTCACACACCTAGATCTCATTTTAAAATGACATCTACCTGCACTAGATTCCACATTCCACTCCATGTCCCGTTATCAAAAAGGGCTGGGCAAATAAAGATTTTTTTTTTATTTAATAGACAATGAAGCCAATGTTTTGATTCCTGTTAATTATAGTTGCCTCAGGCCTATGTTACTCTCAGTATCTATAGTGTTCCATAGTTAACTTTTTGATTAATAAAGCTATATTATAAAATGAAACTTAACTGGGTATTTTACTCTATCTTGATTTAATAACTTAAAAAAAAAGAAGTTGAAAAAGCAGAGCTAAATTCCATTATGAAGCAGATACCAGGCACACAGTGAACAAGGTTGTATAGAATTTGTCAGGATATAACAGAAATCTGTCTTCTGAATTATGCCTAGGGATAAAATTTCATATTCAGAATAATCATATTCACCAGAAAAAACTAAGGACTTATTTTTATTTGATTGCCGTTCAACTTGTTCATTGGTTTTCAAATATAAGTAGACTTAGTTTAGATCACTTATCGATACAATATACTTTCCATCATGCTTGAAGTGCTACTTACACTTGTATGCACTGTTCACATCCCTAGGATCCTGGTTAAGAGAGTGAGTGGAGACTGAAGTTCAGTCTGTGCTGTTTGCCAAGTCATACATCTTTGGCACCAAGATGCACAGAATACACATAGGAGGTGCTCTTTTGAATTAGCATAAAAATGATGCCATGTGGGCTTCAGCATCCCTGATTATGAGACATGATGTTATAGGAAATCCCTTCAGAGAAACGGTGTAATAGAAAAGTTACTACTATCTCGGCATGAAAAACAGATGCAGTTTGAATCTTGGCTCTGCCGCTTAAGTACAGCGACTTTGAGAAAGTGATACACCTCTGTGAACTTCCGTTTCTTCACATATAAAATGGAAATCTCAATTCCTGTCTTTCAGACTTGATATGACACATAGAGCTAATAATACACAAGGAGCATGAAACACAGTGTCTAATAGAGCAGCAATTACTTAAATAGCATCCATAATAAATTCTAAGAGAAGCGTTGTCATAAACTTTTAATCCTTGGTTCTGGGTTTGTTTTTGATAGATACAGAGCTTTGCAATACTATTTTTGGTACATACTTATATAACTCACTGGTTAAAGCCACAGAAGGAAGAATAAAGGAAAGCAATTTGTTATAA
This sequence comes from Panthera onca, assembly GCF_046562875.1. Taxonomy (NCBI): domain Eukaryota; kingdom Metazoa; phylum Chordata; class Mammalia; order Carnivora; family Felidae; genus Panthera; species Panthera onca. The sequence goes on along the minus strand of NC_138341.1, from coordinate 64,520,467 downwards.
TTCCATTCAGGAAAAACACTCCTAAGTGAAATACCCCTAAGTGTTTATGTAAGAATTAGTTTGGACTTCCAAAATTTTCAAGTTTTGAAAATTAGTTCTCAAAATCTAGCCTGGCACAGCAGGAACTGGCTTTGTAAAATCACATCCTGTGACATCTTCTTTTAGATAAGAGCTGTCACCCACTGACAGGATCCAGTTAGGTCCTGGCTCTGCCCCAACTCTTTTCTAGCCACACCCTGCTACAAATGCAGCAGGTTCATCAGAACTGATAAGATTCAAGGTTAAAAATAAAGATAGACTTCATAAACAGCATATATAAGATGTATGCTTGTATTGCATACAGGTAAAAAAAATTAAGAAACCCAAATATGTCTTTAGAATATAACTCTTACTGGATCATTGCCTCCTTAGATGGTGTACTTCTAATTATCCCTATTGTCTTAAATCTTAAATAATTAATTAGAACTGTTTCACAGTGGAAAATGACACCGCTACCTAAACATGAGGTGATTTAAAGTATTCCTCAGGCAAACTGCAAGTATGTTTCATAGATGACTACAATTTTAATAGCTGCACAGTGTAACCCCCCGGAATTTAAAGTCCTTACCAAAGCCTACAAGACTCTGCCTTATCTCTCCTAGTTCATCTTGTATTATTTCCCTTGCTCATTATACTCTAATCATGCCAATGTTTCAGATCTTCAAAAATATTCAGCCTTAGAACCTTTTTACAAACTGTTCCCTCCTTCACTAATGCTCTTCCTCCTATACTTTGTACATATCATATCTCAGCTTAAATTTCCATTCATGAAGACACCTTCCCCGACCATCCAGTGGATTAATTATCTCATAACTCTCATTGCAAATATAAATCACTTATTTATTTTTTTGAAGAAGATACAATGCTCTGAAGAGCTTCAATATTTCCAAATTAATACAAATGAGGGTCTGGAGAAAAATCTTTGTAAATAAATTTGGCATTCATATGGAAAAAGCATGAAATACAATTAAAAATAATGAAGCATCAGCTCATAAAACAAAGTAATAAACACCACATAACCAATTATGTATATACATAATTTCCCTTTGTATCATTGTTTAACATAATAAAAAATAAAAGTTTACTTAAATGGATATTTCATCTGTAAAATATTTAAAGCTAAGAATCATGCTGTGCTGTTAAGAACAGATGCAGTTTTGGGTTTATTACCAAATAGAGTTGTTCAGGTTATACCTATAATTGAAAGTCAAGACTATAACCATTACATAGCAAAGGGTGGGGGCAGGGGTGACAAAAATTTAATAGGAAACATGTTTAAAAGAATGGAATTACAGGTGATTTTCCATTTTTTAAAGTTTAGTTATTTTGAGAGAGCATGCATGAGCAGGGGGAGGGGCAGAGAGAGAGGAGAGAGAATCCCAAGCAGGTTCAGCACTGTCGGCACAGAGCCCAACACAGGGCTCAATCCCATGAACCAAGAGATCATGACCTCAGCTGAAGTCAAGAGTCGAATGCTTTACCGACTGAGCCACCCAGGTGCCTCTGATCCCCGATTTTTCATTTTTTATTGATTTTTGCTTGCTTACATTTTCTAGAATTTTCTACAAATATTGGAAAATAGAAGATTAATTCTAGCTTCATATTCCTTTGGCATCTCTCTCTGTCTCTTTCTCTCTCTCTCTCTCTTTTTTTTTTTTTTTTTTTGCTATCATGCTTTTCTGTATAATTCAACCTCTTTAGATGTGTCTTTTCTCAGCAGGCAAGTATACCAAGGCTCAATGTTTACCCTCATATTAAAAACAAGCATATTAAAAACAAAGGTATATAAAGGAATTTTGATGCATGTAATAAATCCAAGGTATATGATACTGAGGCAGCGAGAGAAGGGAGTCTCTCTGGAGAACAATTCTCAGTTTCTCAGACAACGTTCCCCCTTCTCTGCTTCTTTCCCTACACTGGTGACTGCATATACAGGGAGAAGGGTGGAGATTATGTAACTTCGTCAGGAAGAAAAGTAGGTCTTCTGATCACTGTATTTTGTATACCTATGAGACTTCATATTCCTAGCAGAAGTCAGCAGCTGGTATCACACAAAGACTTTTTCTTTTTCTTATCAATACCTCAAATTTACCACCAACAGACCTCAACTACTTCTTCATTTGGTGGTACAGACTCCTCTGAGTTCCCATTATGGCTCCTCTTGGATTTGCTAAGGTGGATTCTTCTGTAACCTTCAACCCAGTCATCTCACTATTTAATGCACCACCACCCCCCACCCCCCCGCCCTTAGCAAGTTCTCCATTAAGATACCAGTTACTTCTGGATCATTGCCACTTAGAAACCCTGGGTAGCTGAGAAAGATGAACCTCACAGATCCTGCTTAGCACTAACACATTTGGTTTAATGAAACAGAACCCCTGATTTGTCAAGGGCAGCTTTTCAAGGAAGCCACTTCTCAGACCGCCAATGACAAGGCAAGAAAACCCTCATTTATCAGCTATGCCTCTTCCTCTTTAGTCTTTACAGTCTATATCATACGCTTTAACATATGAATATTTCTTTGTTTAATTAAAATAAATTATAGATCACAGTGCTAGTTGAAAAGACATTTAAATGGAAATAATCTTGTCCTTAATATAAACCTTCCTAATTCAAGTACTGAGCTAATTATCATTCTTTTCTGTGAGACAGGAAAAAGAAGGTTGCTATAAAAAATAAACAGTCCAAAAATATGAAGATGAAGAATTGCCTTTATTGTGAAATTATTGAAATATCCATGGCAAACTTGTACAGTTAGTTGACCTGATATTCTGAAGGTCCTTCATGATCCAAATCCATTTTTGTTGTGGCTGCAGTTTACCATGAGTGGGTGGAAATTTTTTTTTTTTTTTTGAGAAAAGTTGGCTGACATCTTTACTGGTTGGGGGGCAGGGATGGAGGTTACTCAAGATCTCTTGCTGGGTGGTTGGCTTCCTATCCACCATCAGAGGCTTCTAGCTGTGCAGGATGGCACTGGTTCTGCCTATGCGGCCATGTGCAGATCCGGCGGTATTTGTTTTTATAGATCATGTGCCAGATGCTGCTGAGGGTGGCCTGGGTGTCCCTGTTGATGGCCATGCATAGGAGGCGGTTGGCTTGCCGGCCTCACCTCCTATTTCAGGACCACCGTGATGCCTTTGTGATCCTCTGCCGGCTCTGTGCCCACAGTCTTAAGGTGAACCGGCTCCCTAGAGCAGTAATCAGGCCTTCAGGTAAGTGGATCAGTGCTATACATTTGCTTGTTCCTCTTGATCAGGAAATTGGAGCAGTTCTACATGATCATCCATTGCAAATGTGTGGAGGTGATCAGAGCTTCTCTGGCTGTGGCAGTGGGAGGCGCAACAAGAATACTGATGGGGACATTTATGAGCCTCGTGGCTACCTGTAATTTGCAGAACAGGGCCAATAGTCCTAAGAATCTTCTGGTCAGTTAACATTTCAGGAGGGCTGCCAGACAAAATACAGGATGCCCCATTAAATGTGAAATTTCAAATAAATGACAGATAAATTTTTGTATTACAAGTTCCAAATATTTCATGGGCATATTTATACTAAGTAGTTATTTGTTGTGTATCTGAAATTTAAATTTAACAGGTGATCCTGTGGTTTTTAAGTGCTAAATCTGGCAACCTATACCTGATTTATTAGCCCTGTCAAGGAAATTGAGCCTGGAGAATTCTAGAGATCTTTCTTTGACAAGGCAGTGTTGCCTGCCTTACTCTCCTCACATCCTACCCCCCAAAATAAGAACATTAGCCTGTTTCCAACCCTCACTCTCTGAGACAGCAGGGGACTGGAAGCAATGACAATATACCCTAATCTAAGTTCCTGCTATGAAAGTTATAGCAGAGTTTTATAGTGTAAACAATGTGATGATCCCAGAAGCATGGAGAACAAAGGTTACTGCTAAAGAAAAGACTTTATTTAAAATTAAAGTGAAGCATGCTCCATTTCTTTTTATTGTGATTATAGTTCCTTATATAGTCTTTCTTTCAAAAAGAAGAGGGCAAAATTCCCTTCAAGCCACTTAACAGTTTAACATCAAGATATTTTAATCTTCTAAAATGTAATCTTAACTGCAGGACATGTGATAGCCACAAAGCCTGTAAATCATATATATTTCAGAGAATTGAATTTGCTCATGAAAACTTGGAAAGGGCTCACTAGCCTAGCAGTAATCAAAAGACTACTCCATAAATGAGCTTACCAGCACCCACTTTCCCACATACCCAGTATGACTCCTTTTTGTTCTTTAGGAAGCAAATCTTTTGTCTAACTTTCTGCTTGAAGACCTACTTACAATAGATGATGCTTGAAATCTTATCCAATTCTTATCCATCTTCTCATAGGACTTAGACTTTTTTTTTTTTTAATTAGGACATTTCCTAAGGATAAGCAAAGATACCTATGTCATTTCCTGCTTCTCTGTTCTTCCATCTTCCCATAATTCTCAGGAATAGAAATTGGCTTTCCCTTTTAATTCTCCTAAGCCATAATTTCCTTCTATGGGAGAGATAGTCTTGATGTCATAGACAAATGGGTATCCTGTCTACATTGTTGCTCAAACTATGACATGGGTTTTCACTGACTGATCCTAGATATCCTAAAAAGGAAAGGATAAAAGGAAAAGAATTTTGAAAGTCTATCCAAGGACAATAATGCCACTACTTATATTTTTAAATATTTTCTACACATTCTTTCCTTAATAAGCCCTATTTCTATAAATCTTCACTTTCTCCAGAAGTAATGGATATCTCAGGCAGAAAAGGGCAAAGGTTATAAGTTCAGAAAGGCAAGTAAGAAAACCACATTAATGATTTTAAAATGTCACTGCTGTTATATCATTAAAGAAGAGAAGAATTCTTAAAACATTTAAAAAGCTATTTTTAAAGCTTTAAGGAGACAACAGACTTCCCAACTTTCAGTAGTATACCCATGGACTCCAAGCTTAACTCCCCAACTCCCCCACCGTGAACACTTTCTGGACTTAGAAGTAAATGTGTTCCCAAATTGCCTTTTAGAACTTAACCACTTGTAAGAAGAAGGACTCCTGTGTTCAATAATGTAAGCAATTTTTAAAGCAAACAAAACATATATGCCCCTATTAAGGCTACCTTGAGAATTTGTGGCCTTATTCTGATGAAAAAGAGTCAAAGTTATAACCTACCCAAAAGAAAATTAAACACTCAGAGAAGAAGAAGATAGAAGTAAAAGTTTAACAGCGTTTCACTGAACAGCTGTACCAATTCTGAAACTTTTCTCAATATATTCAAATGAGAACCTCATTAACAAAGCAAAGAATTCTGGGAAGATAAGTAGATCTTAAAACAATTTCAAGAAACAATATACAATTAAGCTGCCATATGTGTTTCTTCTTTATGAGTGATACACAATACATAATGAGGTGAGGGCTGCAAACATTTCACAGACTTTTATTTTTACCATGAACATCTTCCAGACATTTTAAGAGATGTTAAAATTAGTTTGGAAAACTATCTACTTCTTCTCTTTAAAGTTTTAGTTGTTGGCTTTGACAAAGATATTCCTTCATTGCTAGGCATTGAAGCATCTACCATCAGTCATGATGAATTACTACCACATCTGTTGTCCTTTTTTAGGTTCAACAAGCAAAGGAAAAGAGTGACACATTCTAATTGGCCAATCAGGTGATCAGGTTTAACCCAAGTATTTCAAGTTTGTCCCTACATGACTTTTGACTACAAGTACACTTTTGCAAAGAGAGTCATGCTGTGCTTTATCCATTCCACAAGTGTTTCCAGGCATTCATCATTCAATAAATGTATATTAAGTGCTTACTACTGTCAGCCAGGAATTTACACAGACAAGGAATGAAAGAGTAGGGTTTTACATTATAGAACAATCCACTGAACAATATCAGAATACACTTCCTTTTTAAACACGTATGGAATGGGCGGCGCCCGGGTGGCTCAGTCAGTTAAACGTGGTACTTCGGGTTGGGTCATGGTACTACTTCGGGTTGGTGAGTTCCAGACCCGCATCAGGCTCTGTGCTGACAGCTCAGAGCCTGGAGCCTGTTTCAGGTTCTGTGTCTCCCTCTCTCTCTGCCCCTCCCTTGCTCGTGCTCTCTGTCTCTGTCTCTCTCTCAAAAATAATTAATTAATTTTAAAAAAACATGTATGGAAGAAAGAGCAAAAATTCCCTGCTATCATGGAGCTCACAATCCTCTAGGGGGAATAGACAAACTGACAAGTACATAAATTCTCTGAGAAAATTTAGGAAATAACGGAGATAATGGTGGTGGGTGGCATGGTTGGATGCTGAGTGTAATTTAAAATATGATGGAAAAGAAAGGCTGCACTGACAAAATGACTTTTTTCATTGAAGTATATAGTTGACATACTATATTAGTTATTAGTTATTAGTTGACATACTATATTGTATTAGTTTCAAGTGTACAACATAGTGATTCAACATTTCTATACATTATGAACTGATCACCACTGTTAAGTCTAGTTACCATCTGTTACCATATAAAAACTGGAAGTATGTGAATGCACATTCCACATAAATATCTAAGGGAAGAACATACCTGACAGATGATACAGAAGGTGCAAAATTTATGAGATGGTGTGCATAAATGTTGGAGCAGATGTAAAAAACAGGAATTATTGTACACTGTGATTATAAGTGTTATAATCACTTTGGTATCATATTTCCTAGTAAAGTTAAATACATACCTACTCTGTAACTCAGCAATTCAAAAATTTTTTTAATGTTTTATTTATTTTTGAGAGCAAGACAGAGCATGAGTGGGGGAGGGGCAGAGAGAGATGGGGGACACACAGAATCCGAAACAGGCTCCAGGCTGTGAGCTGTCAGCACAGACTCTGACGCGGGGCTCGACCTGAGCTGAAGCCAGAGCTTAACCAACTGAGCCACCCAGGCATTCCTGTAACTCAGCAATTCAAATCCAAGATGTAGACAAAGACAAACAAAAATAGAACTAACAAAAAAAACTGTACAATAATGTTCAAACTGGAAAAATACATATGTTCATCCACTGGTGAATAGATAAAAATAGTCTGTGGCATATTCATACAATGAAATACTATACAGCAATAAAAATGAGCAACTACTGATACATACAAAAAACATGAATGAAACTCAAAATCTGTGCTGAGTGAAAGAAGCCTTGTTCAAATTACTCCATTTGTCTGAAGTTCTAGAACAAGAAAAGTAATTTGTGGGGGAGAGAGATGAGATATCGAACAATGACTGTTATTGGAAATTGGGTTAAAAGTTGACTGGGGAAAACATTAAGGAATTTCTGTGATGGTGGTAATATTTTTTAACTTGATAGGAGTTTAGGTTATACAGTTGTATGCACTGTCAAAACTCATTCAACAGCATATTTATAACTTTTGTATTTCTTTGTAGGAAAATTTTACATCAAAAGAAAAAAATTAAATGCTAATCAGATACTGACATGAAGTTAATGATATTCATGCTGAAGTGTTTAGGAGTGAAGAGTGCTGGTGTCTGCAGCTTGCTTTGGAATATATGTAAAATAAGATAAATGATGGATGAATAGCCAGATGAACTAAGTATGTGGTATGTATAGAAATGTTAATAGAAGAATCTAACTAGTGGATTCGAGTTTGCAAGGCAAAAATACTTTCAACTTTTATGTAAGTCTGATACTTTCAAAATAAAACACCAGGTGCCTGAGTAGTGCCGAAAGGCTTTTCTTGGTCCAGTATGGCTAGAAGATAGCTTTGCAGAGCCTTCCAGCAGCTCTCTTATAAGACTGCATGTGTGCAGGGGCAGGAAACACAGAAGTTGCTAACCCATAAGGGGATGGGGAAGAAATTCAGGAGTTTGGGTTCAGAAAAAACATCTCAAGACTGCATTCACCCTGCATATCTGTTTAATGAAGCAATGTGAGGCATGGGGTAAGTGGGCTAATTTCAGAACCAATGCCAAGCGTTCTTAATAACTAGTCCTGGTTGATACCCTCCAGGTGAAAAATGCTTCAAGGAAGACCAGCTCAGATTTAACAAACACTTTAGGATCTTTTACCATCTCCAATCATTTTCCTAAGACCTATAATGCATGCGCTAATGCACTGAATCCCCACAGTAACTGTATACAGTAAGTACAGATATTTACAGGAGGGCAAACTGAGGTACAGAGAGGTAAAGGAACTTGCCTGAACTCATAAAGCCAGCAAGTAGAAAAGTCAGAAATCAAACGCAACTGGCCTAGCCCCAGAATCTGAGCCCTTCATTCCAACTCGAAGCTTCCTTGTGTTTGAGATATTCTTAACTGCTAGTCACTGTTTCAGGCCCATTTCATGAGGCTTTTCAAGGAATCTTCACTACAGACCTGCTAAGTTGATATTTTAACCCATATTTTTCAGGGAGGGAAACAAATCTGCTCTAAGTTTTCCAACTGGTGGAACTGGGAATCAAATGCACACCACTCTATTATTCATTTTATTATTTCATTTCAGTATTATTTCATTTCATTTTATTTTATTTATTGCTATTTTTTCTGTCATTCAGTTACTCAACAAATATTTATGCTACACATATTCTGAGCTGAGGACACCAGGATAAATAAGTCTGATATAGTCTCTGCTCTTGAAGCTCAGAGTCCAACAGAGGAAAGAGATAATATAGAAACAATGGGATAGGGACCTTGGTGGCTCAGTTGGCTGAGTGTGGGACTTCGGCTCAGGTCATGATCGCACGGGTGGTGAGTTGGTGAGTTCGACCACCACATTGGGTGAGTTCAAGACCACTTCAGGGGATTCTCTCTCTCTCCCTCTCTCTCTTTCTCTCTCTGCACCTCCTGGGATTCTCTTTCTATCCCACTCTCTCTGCCCCTTGCTCACTCCTGCTTGCTCTCTCTTAAAAATTAATTAAATAATTAAATTATAAAAAAAGAAACAAGAGAATTTTGGTACATGATATGTGCTATAAGCAAATGAAGTGGGATTAGGTATTGGATTTGTATTTGGAGGGTGAACAGCTATAGCTGGGCTGGGTTGGCAAGTCTTCTTGGGAGCAATTACTTTAAAACTAAGGCCTGAGAGATGAAAAGGAACTAGGTGATGTGAAGAAAGAAGGGGGAAATGTTCCAGGCAGAGAGACCAGGGAGGATAATGTGTGGAAACAGGAAAGAGTGTGCTCAAATAATGGGAGGAAGTGCAGGGTGGTTGGAGCAAGTGTATGAGGATGAGGTCAGAGAGACAGGCAAAAGTCACCTCAGGTAGACATTTTACAGGTAAGTGTTTTGTGTTTTTTTATGAAGTATCTTTTCAGTCATTTGCTGATATTTTAATTTGCATTGTTTGCCTTTTTATTACTGAATGTAGAGTTTCCTTTCACATTCTGCAAGGTTTTTTTTTTAATTTTTTTTAATGTTTATTTATTTTTGACAGAGAGAGAGAGAGAGAGAGACAGAGCATGAGCAGGGGAGGGGCAGAGAGAGAGGAAAATATAGAATCCCAAGCAGGCTCCAGGCTCTGAGCTGTCAGCACAGAGCCCGACGCGGGGCTTGAACTCACAGACCGCGAGATCATAACCTGAGCGGAAGTTGGACGCTCAACCGACTGAGGCACTCAACCGCCCCTACATTCTGCAAGTTTTTTGTCTAAGATGTAAATTGTGGAGTTTTTCTTCCAGTCTATTGTTTGTTTATTCAGTTCCTTAATGGTGTCTTTTGAAAAACAAATGCTTTTAGTCTTAAGTCTATTTATCAGTTTCTTCCTTTATTTTGGATCCTGGCAAAAAAAATATATTTACCTAACCCAAAGTTTTAAGGATACACTCTTATATTTTATTCTATATCATTTAGAGCTTTAGTTTTTCCTTTTGGTCTATGATTCAACTTGAACTAATTTTTATTTAAAGTGAGGTAGAGATCAAAGTTCTTTTTATTTATTTTTTGCAATATGGTTATCCAGATGCTTCAGCGTCCTTTGTTGAAAATATCTTTTATTTCTTTTTTTCCAAATATAGATATTCTTCAGGTATTGGCCCTAAGCCCTCTTTTACTACACTCTCTTCTTACATGGTTTTGCTTTCTCATGACTTCCAATAAAATCAAAATATTGATGATGCCCACATGTATATCTGCATTTGAACACTCTCGCCTTGGTCTCCAGATAATTCAATTCAGCGGTCTATTTGATATTGCCTATTGAGTGTTTAGAAGACATCTTAAATTTAACATAGCTAATATCAGTCTAAAAGTCCACAATTATAAAACAGCTCCGTTAACATGAGTTTTCTAGAAATACTACCACTATGCCTTCAGAAACCTAGGAATCATGCTTAATACATTTTTCCCTTATACTTCTCAGCCAATAGTGGTAAAACTTGCAAACTCTTTCTCTAAAATCATCTGAAATCCAACAACATTTTAAGATCTGCTCTGCCATCACTTCCATATCTACCCACGATTACCTCTCACCTAGACCACTGCAGCCACCTATGAACCGTTTTCTTCATCACTTTTGCACCACCCTCCAATTCGTTGCTCTCAAAGCTGCAAAAGTGATCATTTTCAAATATTGTATTATGTAACTCCCCTGCCTAAAATTCTTCAATAACTTTTACTCGATGTACTAAGAAAATATGTATTAACCATCTATTGTTTGAACCAAGCATTGTTCAAAGTATTGGGGATATAATGATAATTACAAAAACATGTGGTTCCTAACTTCATTAAATTTACATTTATCCAATAGTCACACACACACACACACACACACACACACACACACACACACCTATAAAATGTTAATGGGCAAATATCCAGAAGAGTAATGAGCAGTGCTATGAATGTCTTCAAATAGGAAATTTATATGGTTCGAAAATAAAACATGGATTGTACTAATCCTTTAGCACAAGTTCTCTAAAAAAGAGAGACCCAGGCAGAAAATTAGGCATGTAAATATGCAGACTTAAAGTATGATAAGGCATGACAGGGACACAGAGTTGGAAAGGCAGATGACCAAAACCAGAAAGAACAAGATGAATTTTGGGAAAAAGGCATAAGCCAAACTTGCAGGCCTTCTTAAGAGGTATTTTTCTTTTCCTTAAAATAACAGAGAACAATTTGGAGGTGCCTGGATGGCTCAGTCAGTTAAGCGTCCAACTTTTACTCAGGTCATGACCTTGCAGTTTGTGAGTTTGAACCCCATGTCGGGCTCTGTGCTGACAGCTCCAAGCCTGGAGCCTGCTTCGGATTCTGTGTGTGTCTCTCTCTGTCCCTCCCACACTCATACTCTGTCTGTCTCTCTCTCTCTAAAAAATAAATAAACGCTTAAAAAGATTAAAAATAACACAGAACAGTCTGAGAAAGATCACTGTGACTATAGTGTAGAGAATATATTGAGAAGGGAACAGAGTAGATGCGGACAGACCATTGGAAGGTTTTAGCAATCATCTAGAAAAAGTAGGATGGTAGGGCCTTCCTACTTCAGGACCCTTACTCGTTCTGCCTGGAATGATCACCTCCATTGCTCCTGGATTGAAGGTCCCAGGTCCACTTGTCAGCTCCCAGATTAAACATGTCCTTTTAAATGGAGGCCTTCCCTTACCACTAAGAAAATAAAATGTTTCTTGCTTATTCCATTATTTTCTATCATCACCCTATTTTGTTTCCTTTTCAGCGCTTCCTATTTTGCAATTTTCACTTCTTGTTTATTTGTTTATTTCTATCTCCAACACTAGAATAGATGCACCAGAAGAGTAGGGATCATGTCTTGTCTTTTTTTGCCACCTTATAAATCATCAGCACATGTCACAGCAGCTGCCTCATGGTTATACTCAAAAATGTTAATGAAATAAAATACTTGGCTTCAACATATTAGCTTTCCTCTTTCCATAACATATAAGCCACCTTAGCCCAAGCATGCTCAGTTACACCTTTCAATAACTGTTCTATTTCTATGTGTCATGTGCTGGGCAAGGTGTTAAGCATAGAATAATTACTTCCCAGACTGTGTGCTATCAATCGGTGGTTTAGAGCAAGGGTTCTGGAACCAAGCAGCTTGAATCTGAACTTCAGTTTTTCTGCTTCCCAGCTGTGTGATGTTGGGACATTTACTTATCATCTCTGGACCTTAGTTTCCTCATCTCTCAAATGGGGATATTAAGAGCTCCTTACAACATTGTTATGACTACTAAAGGCCACCATGATTTGTAGCTATTATTCATCCCAGTGGGCAAAGCAGAGATTTAAATAAAATTAATAGTGTATTACAAATGTGATATGTGTCCAAAGGGGGACTTAAAGGATATTTGTGAGTATGTAAAAGACTGCCACACTTATTATACAACAAACATTCCTGTTAATTAGAGTAAAGTAAGCAAAAAATTGACCTCATTTCATATCCAGATTCATAGTGTCAACGCATGTTAAGTAGTTGAGTTGAAAAAAGCTCTGAAGCCTCATGTGAAAACCCTGCTGGCACAAAAACATAGCAGTTGCTGAGTATATGGATGTGTGTGTGTGGTCATCTCATGTATCAGATTTCACATACATCTGCTCTATAATTTAATCTACTGGCAAATACCACTGTATATTGAACTACTCAAAAGCTACTGGTTTAAAAGAGCAGTCATTAATTCCCATTTATCCTGGGTCCACTGGAGTTGGCTGATCTAGGCTGGGCTTAGTGGGGATAGCTCTGTACCTCATGCTTCTCTTTCTCCTCTGAGATCCAACAGTCTAATGAAAGTTTTTCTCATGACAAGAGCACAAGTGAGATCACACAAACAGAAGCCCACATGAACTCTTTTTAAAAATTTTTTTTAATGTTTACTTATTTTTGAGAGAGAGAGGGAGACAGAGTGCAAGCAATGGAGGGGCAGAGAGAAGGGAGGTAGAATCTGAAGCAGGCTCCAGTTCTGAGCTGTCAGTACTAATGCGGGGCCTGAACTCACAAACTGTGAGATCATGACCTGAGCAGAAGTCAGAAGCTTCACCAACTGAGCCACCCAGATGCCCCAGAAGCCCACATGAACTCTTAAGGCCTAGGCTCTGAAGTAACAAACTGTTTCTTTTGGCTTATCCTATTGAAAGAAAGTCAATCATACCACTACACTCAGCGTTCATGGGTAGGGAAATAAACTTACGGTTTATTTTTATGATAAGGACCACAAAGTATATGGCAAAGGACATGGACACAGGAGGGATAAAACATTGGGGCATGGCTATAGGGGAAGCATGAAGAATAATTCAATTTACCAAATCTCCTCCGTTTGTTCCTTATTTTTCTGTATAGAGGTAGGGATGCTGAATGTCTATTTGACAATGATTTAGGACAACAATATAGGACAACACACACCACTCTCTGGTGTGAGACTTTACATGTAATCATAAGTGGATTTTTAGCTGAAATAGACAAATAGGAGAAATGAAAATATAGAGCAATATTTTTTTCTTTGAAACTTTAAGGTAAATACTACTCCTTACAGCAATTATTTTGTAGGTATATGACAGAATAAAGAAATGAAGCACCTTCGGTAACTTAAGATTACAGCTGCGATTCCTTTTATAAAATGTTCCCTTATTGTATAGGATATTTTTAGTAAGATAATGCTATTTTTCATTTTTTTTTTCTTACCTCTATTCAAGCTCTATTTCTTAAGGGATTACTTTGGACAGCCAAGTATCTTATAGTTTGATGGTGCCCTGGCAGACCTTTCCTTACATGAAAGACACAGTTTTTTTTTAATAGTTTTATTCTGTATTCTGTAATTGCCTCGATTTGAGGCTCATTTTTCTCAGGCTGTGTAAAGAAATCTAATCAAGTTTAGAAACTGAATTGTGTGCTCTAGCTTCAATCTTAAAATGGGCATTTTCCTGTTCTTTTCATTAGAGAAGTCCTATTTTTGGTCACTAATTTTTCCTACTTTCTCTATTTCTTTTAAGTTTTCTAAGACCACTGTATAGGATAGTACTTAGTATGTGAATTTACCAAAGTAAGGTTATTCTAATATCCTCCTTTCACTAGGAACAAATGCTTTATGTAACATGTCAAAGGGAAAGGAAAACTTCTATATGAGATTTTAATTTTGTTGCAACGTCCCATTGTTCAAAAAATTGCCTGCTGTAGGATAGAGTAGTAAATTTTAAATGTTCAAGATTTTCTCTTTTATTCCTCTCTTGTTTTACAAAACCTTTTATTCTGAGGTACTTAGCACTTGGTATAACCAAATTTTATGGGTATGAATCATAAGATTACAGTCAAAAAAGGGAGTTAAGAGTTCACACAGGCTACTTTTTTTTCCTAAGATGGAACTGAGTTGAGGGGAGAGAAGATCAAGTTTATCAAAAAAAGACTTAGAGCTGTGGCCTTAACACAGTCATAGGTAAAAATACTGTCTCTGCCACTCAGAAACTATGTGACTTGGAACAAATAGCACAGCTCATCCAAGCCTCAGTTTCCTTATTTATAAAGTAGGGATTATAACATCTCCCTTGAAGTGTAATTGTGGGAACTGAATGAGAAAACATATTCAAAGAGTCTTGGCTACAGTAGATAGTCCTTAAAATCATATAGCTAGTTAGTTTCTGATATGAGAAATCAGAAGTCACTTCCTTCCAGTCAAGTAAGCTTTACCCATGCCATTTATGCTCACCCTGTTCAAGGAATGCACAATTTATTGGTAATATAGGAGTCGCATGCAGATCTTTTAAACCATCATTTACACAGATTGTACAGAATAAGAGATTAAAGAGAGATTTGCCAATGCATGTGAAAATGAGCTGAATCACCAGTGCCAACAACATAGACATTCTTGGTGTCTGAAAAAGACTGTAAGTGAGCATATTCACATCTTTTTCTCTACCTCTTTCTCTCTCTCCCTCTCCTCCCCCCTGCCTCTCTCTCTCTCTCTCTCTCTCTCTCTCTTTCATAAGATATATATTATCACAGTATATCATATTTCAACATGTCAGGATTAGATGAAAAGAAATTAAATGAAAGCCAAAAAAGGAAAAATCCAGGAGTTTTTTTTTCTCTTGCATTCACTTACAGATCTAGAATTTTTCCAATTCAGAGTGTTCTGACATCCTAGTAATAACTGTACTATCCTGTTGAAGCAAATGCCTTTCAGACTTGACTCTGTTGAAGACCTAACCAAAATGAGGTATTCCTTGGTGATAAGTGAATTTCTGTTGAGCATTTGAAAGAGAGGTTCACTGCTGTCTTTCATTAGTTTTGATGCAACAGAAGCCATACCCAAACTCATTCATATGTAGCACCTGTCAGTTTTCTTTGGCCTGATACATTTCATCAGATATTGGAAAGTGCTTTCACCACTATATTATTGTACCACCACTTTTAAGGTGAGGCCCTATTTATAGGAGTATTTATTAAGCACTTATTCTATACCTTGCCCTCTGCTAGGAACTTTTCTGCGTTATCTTACTTAATCCTCACTACGCAGAAGAGTTAAGCATTATGATGCTCATTTTACAGAAAAGCCGATTTTAAAGAGCTCTAATAGTTTACTCTAGTTGATAGAAGTTTTAAGGAGCTAAACTAGGAGGTGAATTAGACTTCATCAGATGCCAAAATCCATGCTCAGGGTTTAAGTTCCTGAAAAAAAAATGTTATCATTTAATACTTGCCTATAGGCTGCCAAACATTAGGATAGCAATTCAACAGTCTAAGCTTCATTTAATGGGACGGTCCACACTCCATGACAATTTGCAAACTGAAATATCCCTAGTGATTAGACAAATCATGGTCCTTATTATCTACCAATATATGTCTTGTTAAACTCTATTCACAAAGAGACTTAATTGCAAATCAATGTAATTCAGTTGTTTTCTAATCTGTAGTCATTTTAGGAATTTATTTTTAAATATTTATGCATATGCACTTATGTAATTTTTACAAATTCACAAAATAACATACCTTGAATGCCTTATATTATCTTTTTTTTCATTTTCTACTTATTTACACTTTTTCTCTTCTTCCCTCATCCCTCATTAGCTCGCTACCCCACCTCATCCCCAAATACCACTAAGCTCATATATCCTATTTTTCCCCGAAAATATATGTATGTATAATATCTGTGTATCTATACACACACAAAACTCTAAAAATATTCTCTCACACATGCACACAAAATATATAACCAACTTAATCAACCATATACACACATGCATATGCATGGACAAGTTTTATTGTCATCGTTTATAAGAAATGGTTATCACACTATGTGCATTTTTCTGCATATTGATTTTCACTGTCATAAATATTTTTTTTAATTCCTACAGTAAATCACCATAGCTGTAATTCATTCTTTTCATTATTGATTTAATATCCTATCATGTAGATATACCATAATGTATTCAATAATTTCTATATTTGATGAACAATACTTTGTTTCCACATTTTTGTCATTGGAAAAAGTCATTGGAAATGTTTAAATAATTATCATTGTGCCTATGACCTTAAATATTAGTAGTTTTCTTTCCATGGGTTGGGTTGTCAAAGGGAAATTAATAGATTAAAAGGTATTTATTTTTGAACTTGAATAAATCTTTCCTGATAACACCCTCAAAATGAACAATTTGCAATCTCATCAGCCAAATGTAAGAACATAAATTTTTCCCAACTTGCTACCAAGAGTACTCTTTTTTCTTTATTTTCATCAACATGTTTGTTGATGGATATAAAGTGGCAGACAATAATACATCCATTTATATTTTTCAGACAATTGATTAGAGAGAGGATTTCATTTGTATCTTTGTCACTTACTCTTTTCCATATTGTCTCAACTCTTCCCTCCTCCTCACATTTTTCTACTGGATATTTCATTCTGTCTTCAAAATTTATAAATGCTTTCGGCATCATACATTATTTAATGAAATTGGAACTTGTTTTTGAATATGTTATTTTATTAGTTTTGTATTAAATTCTCACATATATAGACTGGGATCTATTTTTGAACACTGCTGGACTCCAGTGAATAATGTATCTATTGCTAATTTACTTCCACACCACATTACTTTTTTAACGTAGCTTTATATTATATGCTAATATCTAGTTTTAAAAATATATTGTTACTTTTTTCCTTCCCATCAAATATTAGGTATTCATTCCTTCTTATAACTTTTAAAATAAATTTTCCAGTTAGGAAAATTATTTTATTTTTTTGCATTTATTCCAATCAATGTCAAATAATTGTGATTCTGACATCTTGACCCAATTTCTGATTTTAACTGAAGTGAAGCTAGAGTCTCATATTTGAGATAGTATTTGTTCCTATTCTTGGTAAACAGTATTTCTCACAGTTAAATAGGTTCCACTTTTCCATTGTGCTTTTTATTTTTTTCATAAGAAATATGTTGCTGAATTTTATCAAATGACTTTTCAACATCGATATTTTTATGCTGTGCTTTTTTTTTCACATTGCAGGAATGTCTGGAGATTTTACTTTCTTAATGAGGTACCTAGTGGGTAAATCAAATACATTTTTCCTTAAGTGAGAAAATAAACAATGGCATTTTTAAGCATTAAGTAACTTTTTATGAAGAGTGATCCTATCCTCTTTTGCAATAGAGACAGCAACTAGGCAACTTGGGAACACAATGCTTTCATTTTTGGCAATTAATACTCAAAAAGCTAATACTCGGCTGGGATTCTTTTGGCTTCACCCTGCGCCAAGGGGAATTAGTCACTCTTGCAAAGTCCTTGTTCTTATTTCTATCATAGTTTTAGTACAATATATTTTAAGTATATGTTAGTGTATTTGCATCTCACAGTAAAACTTGCTGTTTCCTTTTCCATATATCTATGCCATAGCACAATGCCAAGCACATTACAGCTGCTCAATAAATAGCTGTTGGCTAATAGAACTTTTAATGTATTTATTCCTTGCCTCTAGAATGGCAGAATGGAAAGGAAATGCTGAATAAGCTTAGGTGCATCTTTTGATGATTGCCTTCTTAAAAGTTAAGTCTTTTCTAAGAGACTTTAGAAGTTAACTCACTCTCTAAGGAATTAAGCATGTTGTTCTGGTGACAAGGAAAAATTTGCTGTAATTCTGGCTGAGCCATAATGAATTCTGTACCATCTGTTAAGGATTAAAAAGAAATAGAAAAGCAAGAGATGGTAAGTGTACTTAGATCACAGATCTAATCAATTGCATGTTCAGTTTACTTAAAACGTCTTTAAATAAGAAGTTTTAACTGTGGCTTTATATTTAGTATTGTAGAAAATTAACCAAAACCTCAGAAATCTCTCTCAGTAAGTAGTACTCAGTGTCACCTAATCAAAGAAGGCAGGGCTTAGGACAGAGTCTTGTAGGAAGTTAAGATTGGGTGAACCAAGTCACAAAAGAGCCATTGTTAACAGGAATCTAAACAGTCAGTCTGGTGGTTTGATATCAATCACTGGAATCTTTTCATTGACTCGCAGGTTGTATCTTGTGTATAAATGAAATGAGAATCTGTACAATTTAGATATTTCCTAGAATTTTACCCCAATCCTTTATTGGTTCTTTTTTTTTAATTGGATTCTGTAAGTTCCACTACTATAAATCAAAATTTAATTTAGAATGTACTTCCGAGTCATCTATGCAACTCACAAATTTAAATATTAATAAAATCATAAAATTTATTTCTACCACGCAAGGCTGAATATTTTACCTAGTTTGCCAATTGCACCCCACACATCCCAATGGCTTTGTCCTTTAGAAGCTTAAAATCATTGGAGAAACACACACACACACACACACACACACACACACACACAGAGTCAGTCAGGTTTTTTATTCTAAAGATGAAGTTTTTTTCTTCTATTTTTGATATCTTTTTGAGATAGGGTAAAGGCAATTTAAGTATTCCTATGTTTGTGGCAGATAATCTAAACAAAAAGTTTAATTGCCTGAACAGATACTTGCATTCCTAAGCCATGTCCTTTCTTCGAACACCCACAATATCACAATCATCTTTACTCCAAATTAACAGAAATCATCCACCCATCCATTTATTCATTCATTCATATATTTATAAATTGGTTTATTCAATAATTATTTCAGAGTACCTATTACATACCAGGAATTATTTGAAAAACTAGAAATATAATGATAAATAAACAAGTCTCAACCACAAAGTATTTACATTCTAGAGGAAGGAAGGCTGTTTCAATATTTTTAATTAAATATATATAGCCATGCTCAAAACTAAGATAGAAGTTGATGTTCATGACAGCAGTCACACGGTGACCAGTGACAAAACAGACATCCATAGTACTGCATCTCTGGAGACAAGTTGTGGATCAGGGTCCAAAAGCACTTTACAGGAAGAACCAAAGAACAAAGACAACTGATTTATTTTGATGACTGAATACTTGAGCTTTCATTGCAGTTCTGTTCTGAATCCCTACCTTCCTATATATGAGGCAGTTGAGGGAGTGGTGATGTTTTGAACAGACTGGCATAAAGTTGATGCCTGATAAGGGGGCTCCCGGGTGGCTCAGTTGGTTAAGCACCCAACTTTGGCTCAGGTCATGATCTCATGGTTCCTGAGTTCAAGCTCCGTGTCAGGCTCTGTGCTGACAGCTGAGCCTGGAGCCTAATTCAGATTCTGCATCTGTCCCCCTCTTCCTCTTCCCCTCCCCCACTCATTCTCTCTCTCTCTCTCTCTCTCTCTCTCTCTCTCTCTCTCTCTCTGTCTCTCTCTCAAAAGTAAACAAATATTAAAAAATATATTTTTGAAAGAAAGTTAATGTCTGATCTCGGAGCAGATTAAAAGCCCTGTTGATGACAATCCATTTCAAATCAAGGAAAGAAAAAGAGAAATCTAATCTAAGCATTTTTCCAACTAAGCTTTCCTACACTTCAGGTGTCTTTAATTTATTCAAGGTGAGCAAGTTTCCTGCCTTTTGAAAAGTCTGGTATTTATTGTATTATTTTTCTGTTAACAGGAGAGTTTGGATGTACTTGTGTGTGATTTTCCTGCTATAGGTGACAATTCAGATACAAATGTCTTCCATCATACTGCAGCTAAATGCTTGATTTATTTTCTTGCTACAGAAAAGATCATTTACTAGCAGCATTAGCTAAGAAACCTGGATGTATAGTGACAGACCCGCCATAGGCTGGTAAGGAGAGTACACCAAAGAAATCTATCAGAGACCTACCCAGCAGTGGTGGAGGGGATAACAAATCTATTTCCACCATCTGACTTTAATGACTTTGATTTGATCTTAATACTCACCTGCTTATATGGGAAATGGAAAATGAAACATATTATAGATTTAGCATAATTAAATCCTTTCATCGATGTATTATAACTACTTTCTCAATCTGCTGGGTTGCAGCCATAGTATTTATTTAAATATTCCTTAAAATAATGTCTCCTGATTTTAAATATTAGCTTAAATCTCAAGCTTAGCAAATCATGTGGTTCCTCTTTACAAATATACTATTGCACTCCAAGCACAGAAAGGTATCAATTTTACATAAAGCTTGGTATCAGATATACTGACAATCAGATTGAATGCCTTAAAAAAACTGGGTGTTATAATTACATAAAAGAATGTCATAGAGTACATTCTATTTTCACCCAAAATCTAATTAACATATATCCATTGACCACACACTACTTGAAAAACCAGATGCCATAGTTGTACAAATATATGGATCAGACACATCCAACTTTGAAGTTGCTTAAGATCTAATGATGGAAATTTGATGTAAACATATGAAAAGTTGGATTACAACTTAGTAGATTCAATATTACAGGCCAATTCTCGACTGGTTACTGAAAAACCAAACCCTTAGTTCCTTTGTAGGGGCTTACTAGCATTATGGAAGTTTTATTGAACTTCCTCAATATGTCTCCTTATAGGGCCATGTTGGTAAGGTTTCCAAAGGAAAGCACTGCTAATTCTATGAGACAGCCTAGGAGAATGTCATTTGTGTAACTGTCTCCAAGCACTGAGCACAGATAGAAGATGACAGATTTCCATTGCTAACAGCTGTTGAAGCTCTGGCTGCAGTCCCTGGTTGGGCATTTCCTCCCAACTGCAATTATATTATATCTTCTTTTACTGTAGCAGGTGCTGCAGCATGTGGGGCAATTTGGTATTGTTGACAGATCTGATCCCATTTGCTGGCAAGGTAAGTTTGTTTTCCCAATTCTTTGAGTCAGCTAACTCATTAGGGGCTTCCTAGAAGCAGCTAAAGATGAAATGATCCTCTTGAAGTTGTCTCTTATGCTCAGTACTCATTGGAGACTTGAAACTAGCTTACAAAAAACTATAAACTGCTTTCCATATGGAAGAAGGGGAAGTGGCAGAGAAGAGCACCCCCATTAACACAGTCTGCAGAAATGTGTTACACAGGAGATTTGGGCTCCCTGCTAGGTGAACTTTGATTCAGAAGAACATGCCTTGAATATACTCTCGTGGAGCTAAAGAGGGTATACTACAAGTCCTCGTATAAACAGTAGCAGGAATACTAGTCAATTATATTTCTCGGAATTTCTCTGTATGCTTTGGCACTCTCTATATTTTCACATTAGTGATATCACAGGTATCAACAGATTATTATTTAATGTTTATTTATTTATTTTGAGAGAAAGAACAATTTGGGAGGGGCAGAGAGAGGGAGAAAGAATCCCAAGCAGGCTCTGGGCTGACAGCGTGGAGCCTGATGGGAGGCTTGAACTCACGAACCATGAGATCATGACCTAAGCCAAAATAGAGTCAGAGGCTCAACCAACTGAGCCACCCAGGCACCCCCAAAGGTAATTATTTTCAGCTTTAGCAACGATGGGCTTAATGCAGCTTTTAACAATTACTGAATTCCTGCCTTTGGATCTACACTTTGTCCATAGCTAACATTTTCTTTAAACTGTTAAATAACTC
This sequence comes from Panthera onca, assembly GCF_046562875.1. NCBI lineage: Eukaryota > Metazoa > Chordata > Mammalia > Carnivora > Felidae > Panthera > Panthera onca. The sequence continues at coordinate 64,498,536 of NC_138341.1, read as the reverse complement.
AGCTGGAGGATATCTCTGAGATGCTGGCTAAAGTCATAAAAACAAAAACAGAAAAACAGCAAGAGCTTGCCTATCTATCCATTGCACTTTCGATCATTTAATAGATATATTGTGTGTATGTTTACTATGTTCCAGAAGCCTGTGTTCAGTGTTGGACGCAGTACAACTGGCCTGGTACCAGCCCTCACAGAACTTAAGTTTGTGAAGGAAATGCTTAGATGCTGATACTAAACAAGTAATTACAATAAAAGCACAATATTCTGACAGCAGGGTAGTGATGATGTACAGAAAGGAATAGAAGCACAGAGCATGGAGATTTCCTACAGATTAAAAACTAGATCGAACTGCATTTTCAGGGTTGCAGACTTTGGTTCACATTTGCCAAATTTGAGGAATTCAGGTTGACTACAAGGAAAAATCAGTATCTTATAGGACTCTTTGGGGGCCTTGACAAAGAACACGTGCTTTCCCAGGGAAGAGGTTATTAATTATGAAGAACACTGCCATAGCATTTAGTGAATGAGAAATCTTATGAAAATACAGGGGAAAGTATTGAGCAGATTGTTAAAGCTATCATGAAAAGATTTCTCCCTAGTACAAACACCTTTCAAAGGATGGGATTGAACTTTTCTGACAAGCAATAAAAGTCTGTGACAGGGGGTTATATCTTACCATACATAGCTTGTTCATCTGATTCCACCCTTGATTACACTTTCCAATCATGTGAGTAAGTAAATAAAATTTTATAAGATTTGTCTGAGTATCTGTTTTTAAAAGAGGAATAGTAATCTAAGAAATAAAAAGGTTTGGAAAGTAAGAAGCAGTGACTTTAACACAGGACGATAATGAAAAGATGTTCCAAGTCAACACCTGTATATCAACCTAGAAAGCAATATATCAGATTTCTTTTTTTTATTTTAATTTTTTTAAATGTTTATTTAGTTTTTGAGAGACAGATTGACAGAGTGTGAGCAGGGGAGGGGCAGAGAGAGAGGAAGACACAGAATCTGAAGCAGGCTCCAGACTCTGAGCTGTCAGCACAGAGCCCGACGCGGGGCTCGAACCCACAAATCGTGAGATCATGACCTGAGCCAAAGTCGGACGCTCAACCGACTGAGCCAACTAGGTGCCCCAATATATCAGATTTCTAACAGTGTTCTATTGGAAAGAAACTTTAGGAAAAGGCTTGTGTACAATAAATAACATTTTTAATATTCTAGAATATCTTAGAGTCACAAAGAAGGCAAATGTGTCTTCTACAAAGAATAAAATAAAAAGAGTAATTAGAAATACCAGGGTGGGGGGCAAGCTACAAAAGGAATTCCGGGCATGAACATAAGCAAACTAATATCTGAAATGTTTTTCTTCTTAGAAACCCTCTTTAAATTTCAATTAGGTAGATATAATTCTAGATAAATGATTATATTGATGAAGAAGACAGACAAGGTTCCTACCTTATTGGAGTATATACTGTAAAAGAGGAAGATATATATAAACACATAAAAATAAATGCAATAAATACAAATAGTAATAAACACTATGAATATGCAAAAAGGGTAATGGGATGGAAGTGATGGATTGCACCTTACTTGTGGTGGTAAGGAAAGCTTCTCCAGGGAGATGTAATGATGAGAAGAAACCAGCCATTCTATGATCTAGAGAAAGAGGAATGCAGAATAGAAAAACTGAAGCAAAGGCTTTAAGGCAGTAGTGAGGTTGGCATATGTTAAATATAGAACAGGGGCTCCTGGCTGGCTCAGTTGGTAGAAAATGCAACTCTTGATCTTGAGGTCGTGAGTCGAAGCACCACGTTGGGTGTAGTGCTTTCTTAAAAAAATAGAACAAGCAGTAAGGCTGGGATGTAAGGAAGAAGGGGAAAATTGTATGAGTTTAGGTCACAAAGGAGGACAGGTGCTAAATTAGGGAGTACATGTCAGACTATGGCCAGAAGTCTGTAGGTTGTTCAAGGTGAACGTCAGGCAATTGGAGGGTATTATATCAGGGAGTAATGTAATCTGATAAGTAAATTCAAAGCATCACTCCCATTCCCAGAAGGATAATAAACTCCGGGGCAAGAGAGGAAGCATAAGACCAGCTAGAAGTTGGCTGCAATCTGTTCCAGGGCTGCAAAATGTAAGTGGAAAATAGCAATGACATTAAGGACGTATTTTTGAGGCAGAGCTGTCATATTTTATCTATTAAAATTATGACCTAATGATTTATTACAAAGCAATATGAAATTTTTCTATTCTAAATTAAGACAGATTCTCTGCAAAATGTAAAATATCTCATTTAAATATTGCTTCCTTTTGGTATTTTCACATCTGCTGCCTCTTACTCTTCCCACATAACACTCTTTTCTAATTTTAAAGACATATTCATTCATAACTCTGTTAATTAGTGTCATGCAAGTTGCAAAAATAGAGGTATATCCAGGTTACTTAAGGTCACATAAAAATACACAAGGATAAAAATATATATATGCCCCAAGCTGATCAGCCAGCTTCACAAACACATTTTATAAAGACCTATAATAATAACTACTTCTTTCCTTGTTAAAAGTGCAACTCTTCTGACCCAAGTGCAGATCTGGATATATGGTTATCATGTCATCCAGTGACATGTGAATATTTGATGCTCTCTGAATTATGGCTAAGACTTCTCATATATCTTTCTTCCCCACTCTCTGATGTTTTGCTTCTCCTATTGTATTCTGCTTTTCTGTTCATTGCACTAGATTCAACTCTATACCACTGTGTATGTTATGTGTGCCTTCTTGTAAATTTACGTTCAAATTTCCTAAAGAGAGATTTCTTTTTTTGGGAGTTCTCCAGTCAGGCTACCTCTCTTGGGCACCTGGGTTTAGTCATATACACATTAGATGATTCACTTTAACTACTGAAACAACCTCTGTGTTCAGGGAAGTAGGTACATACGACCCAAACATGGTTTCTCACAGTGTCCCTTTCCTTCAATAGAGGAGTTGAACCTGACAGACTTCTGCAACAGAGGCTTCCATCTCTGGATGTACATCAGTCAAAACTGTAAACTTAAAAACTACACATGCCTCAGTAGCACACCTAAGAGAGTGACACACACACACACACACACACACACACCCCTGCACAATTCCTGAGAGACGCTGATTTAGAATGCAATTGTCTTTTTTCAAGTGCATTAAAAAAAACTGAACTGAACTATTTTACCCTGTGAGAAGTATCAACCACTTGACCCATTTGGCTTATGAACTATTTATGATCTTTATAAAATTTATCCTTATATGCTTTTTGTTCTATTTAAAGCAATGGTTGAGTTCTAATAAATGTAATAATGCAGGATAAATCTATGCCCTCAAAATAAAACTTAATTCAGTAAAATCACATTAAAACATAACTCACTTTTGACACTTTGCCCCAGGGTCTTGATGGTACGCACACACACAGACACACCTCTGAAAATGCCACTTACTTGTTATATACAAGAATCTAATGCTAGTTACATTTTGTTTAAAATGGCTGTGAAAACCTACACTTACCAGTTTTCTCATGATTGAAGATAGCTAGTAAAAACATTGGAAGATGAATAGATACACACTCCATAATAAGCAGGAAAAAGTGATACACAGTTGCTATTCATAAATTTAAAAATGAGTATATATCTGTATGCCCATAATCAAATATTTCCATTCAGTTTCTGGCAGCGTGAAGTTATTAATTAAAATCCATTTATCTATTTATTTATATATAAGGTGACCACATACTTTATTGTTCAGACTAGAATACTTTTTAGAGTGAAAAAGCTTGATATTAATAATTATTCTGTGACTCAAATGGCACAGTTATTGAGATCTGTCTGTTAGTCAGATTTCAGAATCTCTATGGATATGATTTCATTATAAAAATATAAATAATTTATTTAAAAAAATTTGAAACAATTTAGGACTTGAGAAATACTCTATATTCTGGAGGGTTTTGTGACTGGCTAAATGATCTTTCTAATGCAATTTTCTAAAGATTTCAAAAATCAAGGGTTCTGCTTCAGACAGTGGCAGATTAGTTTCTTATCTGCTGTGGAGGTCCAGTCTTCCCACTGAGAAAAACTAGAAAAGATAGACAATTTTTTACAAATAAAATAAAGTAAAATAAAATGTGTTTCTGAAGATATCAAATATAATTTGCAGGGACATGATCTTGATGAAGGGAAACCTGGAGAAATGGGCTCTGTGTATTTTTGGGGTTTTGTTTCACAAATTATCACAATGGCTGCTGAAAGGGTGAGAAATTAAGCACTTTTAAGACTCTTGTGGCTAGAGAGACAAAAATTGCAGTTACCGGGCTGCTAAAAACAAAAATAGAATACTAGCAAATAATCAGGGCTTTAGGTAGGACCCTGAAGGCCTTTTCCCAACATGCGAGGAAATAGAATAAACCTCATAAAATTATTGTCTTGATCCTTGATTGGATTTGTCCCTAGTTTAGATGCTTGTCATAAGAAAAGTAAGCAAAGCAAATTCACAATGAACAAAGATACCACCCTAGGATTCAAATTGTATTGATACATTTTATATAGAATCTAGAATTCAATTTTTAAAAACAATAGGTTTTTAGGAAGACAAGTCTTAATAGAATTCAAGAGAGAAAAAAGTGGAGAGGGGCACCTGGGTGGCTCAGTCATTGAGCATACAAATTTGGCTCAAGTCATGATCTCAGGGTTCGCGGGTTTGAGCCCTACATCAGGATCTGTGCTGACAGCTCAGAGCCTGGAGTCTGCTTCAGATTCTGTGTCTCCCTCTCTCCCTCCCCTGCTCGCTCTCTCTCTCTCTCTCTCTCTCTCTCTCTCTCAAAAATAAATAAACATTTAAAAAAAATTCTTAAGGGGAGCCTGGGTGGCTCAGTTGGTTAAGCGGCCAACTTCGGCTCAGGTCATGATTTCGCGGTCCATGAGTTCAAGCCCCGCGTCGGATTCTGTGCTGACCGCTCAGAGCCTGGAGCCTGTTTCCGATTCTGTGTCTCCCTCTCTCTGACCCTCACCCGTTCATGCTCTGTCTCTCTCTGTCTCAAAAATAAATAAACGTTAAAAAAAATTAAAAAAAAATTCTTAAAAGACAGTGGAGAAAGACCACAGGGAGTACATATATCATTAGATTTAGACATTAAAATAATTAGATATAAGGAATTAAAAGAAAATATTTTAGGTAGAGATTTGAAAACTATTATAAAAGATGAAGAGTTGGCTTTGCAGAACATTAGCAAAATGGTGAACCAGGAACCTCCAAGTTCTTGTTCCACCATAGAAAAATAAAACACAGTAAGAAATTGGCTGAATTAACTCCACAGAAGCTCTGGGAAAGATAGGCTTAGAGCAATTAAGCAAATGGCAAATCAAGTAAAAGCCACCTTCAGAAAGGTAAGGAAGTGTAGTGTGTTTTCTTGTCCTTGCTGCATACTCTTGTTAGTATGCCAAGGTCCTAGTCTGGAGGAAGTGGCAACCCAGACCCCAGTTTCCTCTCTCAAACTGGAGAGAGCAAAGGAAACCTCATTTGTGATATTTTACCCTATCTGGGCTGCCTCAAGGACAGAGGACAAAAGGGAGAGGCTGAAATAATGATGATTTATTGAAAGTCTATTTAATAAACAAATTTTTGGATCTCCCTTACCACTCTGCAAGCTAGTCCCCAAATGTTGCAAGAATGATGTTTTATTTGCTGAAACAGATAAGACAGATTTTCTGGGCTGGGAGATGAACAGACCAAATTGAGAGTGGGTGTAGTGTACTTAAAACAGAAGATTTTTAAAAACATGTGCATAATGGATGCTGAGGTTCTCAGCCCTGTTTTTTTCACTTTGCTGTAAGAACATTGGCAACTAACCAAAATGGATATATTCAGAGTCTTAGAGAAAATGGCTTAAACAGAAAGACCTCAAGATGGAGGTGTTGAGGTTCCCCAAATAAATGGAAAAGGAATATTATTCTTGAGTGATATAGATGCTCAGAACTATTAGTCAGTGTTTAGCCTCACAAATCTAAAACACAGGCAGCCAACCAAGGATTAGTGGACTTCTGAGGAAACATAAAGATCAAAATATTAAATAGAAAAAAGAAAAAAAAGGGCAACCTTGTCAAAACAGAGTCTCTTCAGAGAAAACACTTGAAAGAAAGGAAATTAATTTTTATAAATTAAAAATTGAACCTCATCATCAATATCATCAAAGAGAAGAAAGACTTAATTCCAACAACAAACTTGTAACAGTATAATACAGAGAAGGAAAAAAAAAGTTCTTAAAAATATCACTTTAATTATGATGGTATAATAATATAATAGTAAGATTGGTAGGTATACTTTAAGAAATTTCACAAAAAGTAGAGCAAAAGGCAAACTGAAAGAAAATAGAAGAGAAATGTAAGATACTACAGGAAAACAAAGACATTCACTATTTGAAAAATAGTTCAAGAAAGAGAGAATAGGAAAATATGAGGAAGAAAATCAAGGAGATAATTAAAAAAAAAATCTCCAGAACTGAAGGCCAAGAAATTCAAAATCTAAAGTACCAACCTGACCTAATTGTTGAAATAGATCCACATCAAACACATCATGATGAAATTTTAGAAGTCCTTAAAAGTATGCAGAGCTGAAAACAAACAACCCCCTCTCAAAACAAGCAAACAAACAAACACACACACACAAAAAAAAACAAAACAAGATATAAAACTAATCAGGAACCATCAAGGGTGTAACAAGGGTGAGGACGAGCAGCAATGAAAATGGCCCACCCTGCAAGGTAGAAAATTATTGTAACCAATGTTGCTTAGAATTGTCTTTCTATAGTGGCATTTTTTTAAAAAGGCTGACTGATAGATTTTTATATTACTGTTTTTAAATACTTTACATTCAATGAACTCATTATTTGAACCTGAGGTCAATCATTATCCTATCCCCAATCCTCATCTTTGTATACCGTTGAGCATCAGAATGGCTTTTGACTTCACAGAAACACTGGAAATGGAAGGCAGTGGAACAGTACCTTCATTTAAGAAACAAAAAATATGTATTGCCCTCAATAAGTACCAAACATTGTTGTATGAGTTTGGAACACATTTGTGACAAACATATGAAAAACCCTATGCTAATTGAGCTTATATTTTAACAGGGGGAAGGTGCACAACACATATCACAAAATAACATTTATATCATATCTTAGAAGGAATGAGTGTTATAACAAGAACAACAAAGAATATATAGAGTAGTGTTCAGGGTACCTGCCATGATGGGGACATAGACTAAGAGAATAGTAAGTCAGATGTTAATGGTCTGCTTCACATAAAGGTGACATTTAAGCAAGGTCCTGAATGAGACGCAGTCGGAACATGTGAGATAGACAGCATCCAGCACAAAGACTAAAATGAGGGCTGGCAGAATGACAGTGTGTGACAATGGAAAGGGTGGCATGAAGGTCCTGTTGAGCTTCCCAAGGACTCCGGTTTTTGTATGAATGAAATGTTAGCCATTTTGAGTAAAATATTAACATGATCTGACTTTTGTTATTAATTTTTAATTGTGTTTAGAATATAATACAACTCAAAAGACAGCAAAGGTCAAGAAGACCAATTAGAAGACTACTGCAGTAATACAGGAAAGAGATGACTGTGTCTTAGAGAAGGATGTGACAGTGAGGTGTTGAGAAATGTTTACATTCTGTGTCTGTTTTTAAGGTACAGCCAATGAAATTCCTGGTTATATTTGATATGGACAGTATAAGGAAGAGTCAAGATTGAAACCGAAGCTTTAGCCCAATCCACAGAAGAGTTGGCATTGCCATTAACTGAGTTGGAAAAGTATAACTAGAGGAGAAAAGAAGATGGACCTCAACATTAGGAGGTTGAACAAAGAGGTTGAAATCGCAAAGGAGACTGAAGCCACTGAGTTTGACTCAATGAAGAAAACCAGGTGTGATGTTCTTGAAGCCAAGAGAAGTATCATTAAGGAAGAAGGAGTAATGTGTTACATGACATGAGTTCTGAGAACAGACAAGTAGATTTAGCAACATGGAGGTTATAATTTATATTGAAAAAAAGGAACTGCAAGGTGTGGGTAAAGGATAAAGTCTAATTGGAAGGGGAACCATATAATGGGAGGAGAGAAATGGGAGACAGTATGAGTAGGAAATCTCTCCTAGGAATTTTGCTGTAAAGGACAGCAAATGAATGGGAGCTCAAATCAGCAATGGGATCAAGAGAAAGTTTCTTTCTCTTTTTTCCAAAACATGAGAAATAGCATATTTCTATGCTGACAGGACTGAATCATTTGAGAAGAAATTTTGATTATGTAGGAGAGAGGAGGGAAAATCTTTTAAAAGATATTATTGACTAGGGTAGAGAAAATTAGATCTTAGTGCCTAAGTGGAGAGAAAGGCTTTAGACCAGAGCATGGATGGTTTATCAGTCCAAGGCAGGAAGGTCCTGTAGTTGGGTCAGTAGGTGGGTAGGTGTAGTTGTGGGAAACTGTGGGGTATCTCTACTGATTATTTCAGCTTTCTCAGGCAAGCTGTCAGTAAGGTCATCAACTGAGAGTACGGAGGGAGACAATACTGAAGGCAATATGAAATGAAAGAAAGGGTGTGAAATAAGCATTAAGGACAGTGGGAGAATAAATGGATTTTGGAAATACAGTGTGATTCTCTGGTGTTTTGAGGTTCTTGGCCATGAATTTTAAGTGAGACCCATCAGTTTGATTTTGTGTCTTCCCCCAGACACGTTTAACTGCACAAGTGCCTTCAAAATTATGAAGAAAAATCCCTTCCAGGGGCTGGGTGGCTCAGTTGGTTACATGTCTGACTCTTGATTTCAGCTCAGGTCATGATCTCATGGCTCAGTTCTTGAGATGGAGCCCCATGGAGGGCTCTGTGCCAACAGCATGAAGCCTGCTTGGAATGCTCTCACTCCTTCTCTCTCTGCTCCTCCCTTGCTTGATTCTTCATCTCTCTCTCAAAATAATAAACATTTAAAAAAAACTTGAGAAAAAAGAGAAATCATTTCCAACCTAGAGTTCTATAAATTTCTAAATTTTCATTATGAAACAGGATGAGATAAAAAAAAATAATTTCAAACATACAAGGTCTCGAAAAAGTTACCTCCCATGCACACATTCACAGGAAGTTACAGAAGGATGTATTCCACCAGATGAGGATATAAACTAAGAAAAAGGAAAGCATGGGATAACAGGAAACAGGAAATCAAACATAGGATAGAAATAGAAGGAATCCTTGAATATGTGTAAAGGGCAAGTCCAGCATGCAAACTGGATTTCAAATATACAGGGCAGCCAGATCAGCTTAGAAGAGGCCCTGATGCAAGACGATAAAATGGATAGAATAAGTGAAATCACTAACTGTACTCAGAAAAGATTCAGAAAATTTGACAGTTTATTACTGATGAGTACATACAAGTAATGACAATTATTAGCACCCAGTAAAATAAAAAGTAGTTCCAGGAGGGAAAAGCAATTATAGTTGGTGTACAGGTTCACCTGTGAATTATGTTTACATTACCATAATAATGCAAATACTGAATCGTATCTTATAAAAATTTCCACATAGTACTACTGGCAAGGGGATAGGAAGAGCATTCATGTGTGGTGGGATAGCAATAGGAAAACTAAAAAACATCGAAATTCTTGGTAAAGGGAGAGATCAGCTAGTAATGATTAAGACTGGAAAAATCAAGATGCTGCAGTATAAGCATTTTCTTTAGAAACTAAGATCAAACCAAAATAATTTAACAAATAGAGATGAAAGTTTGGTTGTCCCTCGAGTGGGAGCAAGAGGTGAGGCAGAAAACTTTGTTTGGCTCTAATAAGTGATATAGAATCATTTTGCTCTTTACATTCATGCATAACTCGGTTAAAGAAAAATAGGAAAGGATAGTATACACACAGATAACAGCATGCTTGAAAGAAATGGCAAGTAGCTATGTACTACTCCCACTGTAGAGTGTTGGATGGTTAAAAAGAGAAGAGGAAAAAAGAAAAAAAAGTAGGTTCTCAGAAAGGTCAAGCCATGAAATTTTGGTTTTATTCAAGAGAATATAAGGAGTCATTGAAAGTAATGAAGCAAGAAAATTGTAGAATCAGATTTGTCTACAAGGATGATTCTAACATCAGTGTAGACGGTAGCTTGGAGGGTGTAAAACTAGAGGCGTGGGAATGAGCCAGAGTATTGAAGTATTTCAGTAGAAAGACAATGGGTTTTCAGACCACTTGTATCTGTTCCACTCCCATCTGCCTTACATTTTCCTACTTCTCTTTCCATTTCTTTCTGTCCCATTTTTCCCCTCTAAGGTCAATAGTAGAAATGAAGTGTGTGTGTGTGTGTGTGTGTGTGTGTGTGTGTGTACATGTGAACATGTGCTACTATCTGCATATGCATTTTTCTGTGTGTGAATGAAAACATAGCTATGGTCTCTACTTATTTAAAAGTTGTATTTGCACAAAACTGCATAATTTTTTGGGTAAAAATAATTAAATTACATTTTGTACCGTGGCTAGTTATATTCCTCTCTAGTAAGTCTTTGATATAAAATATATTGTCTAGGAACATTCTTTAGACCCTGAAATAGGGTTTTAGACAAAAATGGAAAGATCTAACATTAGTGTTAAATTTAAAGTATCCCTGATGCTGTAAGCCAACCCTAATATACTTTAACAGGTTCTAAAATGAGGGCTAATACCCAGCCCTCTGCCAGTGCTCCAACTTAAAATCCAAACCAAAAGACCCAGAGATATCAGTCTGATTGGCCATGGTAGGACCCCCAATGCTATTTGTCTTTCCTTGTATGATGTTCCAGTCCTTCCCTTAGAAATTCTTTCATTAACTGTTCATTTTGGCTCTATTTCTGACATGATCATTTTTCTTCCCCGTGTTGCTGCTATTCTATTTCCTAGTTTCTCTCTCTCTCTCTCTTTCTCTCTCTCTCACTTTTTTTTCTTTCTAGAATGCATACAAGTTTCCTGTTTCTATAGCTCACTAATTTTTCTGTTGTCAGTCACATCTTCTGCCCTCTATGGATATGGGTCCGTGCAACTATTCACTGAGCTTCCATTTATCTTGTTTTTATTTTTCGTCATTTCTTTCCATTTCAAAAAAAAGCTGTCATTTCTGTGCTCTTTTTTTAGTAACCAGTGAAGCATAGCAGACAGGTGAACTGAACAATAATGAGAGTCTAAAAAATACTGTGATTCTATTTCCAGAAATTATTTGCTTTTTGGATTAAGTTGAAGTATCTTTCTTCCAGGAAATACTTTAGAAGCTCCTATTATGTGAAAATTTGAGCCCTCCTTCGAGGCCACATCGTAAAGCACTGATAAATGTAAATATAAACAACTGGCCATGTGATTGTTGGAACCTCCTCTGATATATAGAGAGCCTATCCACTGAAGATGTAAAGGCATCCACAATGGATAATGGCATATGACTTACCAAGTGTTACTTGGTCTGAGATGGGTCTAAAATGTAGAGCATTCAAAGCAGGGATTCTGCATGAGACAAAGCTCTTCCTCTCAAGGAAGTTGCTAAGTAGATGGTCCATGGTCAAATGTATCCAGTGGAGGATAGTGGTAAAGAGCTAGGGCTCAAGCATCAAGGTCACCTGGGCTTAATCTTACCTCTAGCATTTCATACCAGGGTAGAGGTGGTTCAGTTACTTATTGAGGTAGCACTTACAGAGCACTCACTTCCCAGCCTGACACATAGATGGCACTCAATAAATGTGAGCTATTATATCTAAGTACGAGATAATATGCCTATTGAAGTCTCCAAGGGAACATATGGAAATGTAGGTTAAATGCCTATTGGCCATGGTTATAAGACTAAACTCAACCTCAGAACCAATCAGGTAAAAACATATCTAATAAGAATGAGGGAACTGACTATAGGAATATGGACTATCCAAAAAGCTGGAAAACAGGATACAGGAATTATTGCTGCATTCCTAGTTACTATCTCTACTCTCTCGATGAGAACACAGTTCTGTATATTTGGCTCAGGACACTAGAAAGACCAATGTTTGTAAATATGTCTTTGAACTAAATATCACTGAATGTTTGTGCTGTTTTGAAATGCTTACACAAGCCTCAAGTGTAACAGGGACAAGGAAGACTTGCCTTTCCAAATCTCATGAGACTCTTGAGTCACTGTCACCAGATGCTTTGAACCCTTTTAATCCTTTTTGGAATAAAGGGGCAAGTGAAGGTTTTTCTGAGATATTCCGGATCTGCTCCTGCTCTTAACAAAATCACTGAAAGATCCTCAACATCTGTCAGATGTGAGAATAAGTGAATACCTCATGTTGGGGGCAGGGGTGAGGTGCCCAAACACAGGGAAAATGAAGAAGAGAACCATGAGGTAAAGATGTTCAAGTGAAGACTCAATTGCCCAGAGAAGGAAAACTTTGGGTAGTTGTTTCTAAAGAGAAAGAGCCGTACCAAAGGGCTACATCCCTCTTTCGGACCTCTGAAATGTCAGCCCAGTAGACAGCTGGAGGCAGGTCCATCCAAATTCCTTTGCCGTGGCTTTTCCTACCCTGGTTACCTAAGACAGAGAGAACACTTGAGGTTCTTGAAACGGAGTTGAAAATGCAAGGGCATTAGGGGAAAAAGCTCTGAGAACTCCCTCAAGATTCCGTTAGACTATCAGTAGGCAACTTTCCAGGCAAAAATTAGATGGATATAGAAACGTAGAAGCAGAGTACTAACCGAGTTTTCTGGAGAAAAGTAAGTTAGAGAAAGAGGGAAGCAGAGGAGACTACAAAACAAGGAAAGTTAAATATATGCCAAGGTTTTGATGTCACGTGGGTAGTTACAATTTAAGGAAAAATCTATTTCTATTTATCTCCCTTTAAACAGTGGCCAGAAACTTCTGAGTTTGCTTAAATATTTTCATTGATAATGGTGTATGCACACCTCTTTTAAAAACTTCTACTTGAAATGAATGATTAGGAATTTGGCCAAGATTATTCTGAGTGGGTGAATATTGAGAACTTTATAATTTCAAGAGTGATCCCAAAGTGTTAAATAACTATTGTATTTTGAACAGGACTTTATTTAGAGGAGAATAAAACCTTATTGGATTGAAATCAGATGAGATAAAGTGAATGGCTGATAGGATACCTGGGTGGCTCAGTCAGTTGAATGTCTGACTCTTGATTTCAGCTCAGGTCATGATCTCCTGTTTTGTGGGTTCCTTCATGGGTTCAAGCCCAACTCAGGCTCTGTGCTGACAGTGCTGAGCCTGCTTGGGATTCTCTCTCTCTCTCTTCCTGTCCCTTGCGCTTTCTCTTTTTCAAAATAAATAAACTTGAAAAAGAAAAAGTGGATGGCTGTTGACATGCCTGATTTCTCCAAGGCTACAAATCTGAGGAAGTCCTATCCCTTCTCACCTTTGGGTCATTTTAGAGTTTTACCCAGGGAAAACACACTGTATTAGAGGAGTACAACTATTGGGCTAATTAGTAAGAATATGTGAAATCAGCAAATTTACTAAAATGTTAATATTAGTTGGGGGAGTTGAGAAGGATGGGTAACTGTCCATCATTTAAGACTTCACAGAAAATAAGTAGTACCAGGTATATGGGAGATGAGCAAAGTGTGAAAGCAGATTTGCACTCAGAGCTAGAGGCATTAGTGACCACAGCTAGAGGCACGTGCCCACATTCTGTCCTGGAAATGGTCTCAGTGCCTGGAAAAAACCTTGCTAATATGAAAGAGGCAACAAGAGACATAGGTGGATGAGAATCAAACAAGTCCTTGTCAAAAATAAGACTCTCCCCCACTTTGTTAGAAATGAAAGAGGATCCAGGGAGTCAGGAAAAAGGGATTCTAGGCTTAGGCTAGGCATCTGTGAGAACATTCAATCCTCGATAGAAGATATCTGCTGAGTTCTTCCCTAAGACTGTTGGAAGGGAGGACCCGGATTTCCTGGACTTCTCCCCTAAGGAAGTGGGTAGCCTTTTGAGGACAAGACAGTAACAGAGTCTCATAGTGGATGGTTATTCTAGTGAGCCTGAAGCAGCTTAGATCTTTTGGATACTATTGGAAGTCTCCACTGGAGATATGCACAGGCAGTTAAGAATGAATTAATAAGAAAAAGACAGACAGGGTGCCTGTGTGGCTCAGTTGATTAAGCTTCTGGCTCTTGACTTCCGTTCAGGTCGTGATTTCATGGTTTGTAAGTTTGAGCCCTGCACTGAGCTCTGAGCTGACAGCACAGAGCCTGCTTGGGATGCTCTCTCCCTCCCTTTCTCTCTGCCCTTCTCCCACTTGAGAATGCATAGGCATGCATGCTCTCTCTCTCTCAAAATAAAAATAAATAAATTAAAAAAAAAAAAAAAGAAAAAGACAGATAACCCAGTAGGCAAAATGGCAACATTTGTTAATGGGCATTTTACAAAGTAGGAAGTGTGAGTGGCAAAAAAATTCACTGGAAAAGCTACTTGAGTTCACTGGTGATCAGGAAAATGAAAATTAAAAACATCATGAGCTAGTGTTTAAATAAAACTTAAAGTCTGATGATACCTAGTATCAACATGGATGTGAAGTATAGTTTTCTACATCACCAATTGGAGTGCAAACTGGTACCACCACTTTAGAAAGCAACTTGAGGTTTTTACAGAAAATTTAAAAATAAGTATATCATAAGCTGTAAGAATATAATGTAGAGGAACTTTGTATTTTTTGTATTTTGCGTCAGGAGTCAGATAATTGTATATTTCTTGCAACAGTGTCTATAATAGCAAAATGTGAAGCTGCCTTAATGTTCATTAGTAGAACATATAAATTGTAATACATTCAAACAACAGGATAACATACAACAGTGGAAATATGTAAATATTATAACAGACACCAATATAATCTTAAGCAGCAAATGGAAAGCCTGGCTGGCCCATTTACATTTTGGTGAAAATACAATCTATATTAGGGGAAATATCAGATCTCAAGTAGACCACTTCCTGACTTGAAATCAACAAATACATAGGTGTAAAAATGCCTGTGAAAATTGTTTCAATCCAAATGTACAGATGCAGATACACATTGTCTGTGTGCATGTGTGTACCCATTTGCATACGTGTGTGTGTCTAAGCAATTAAATAGCCTTTCAAAAGTATTTCATGTAAAATTTTTGGTTAAGATGTTTTAAATGCCTGATAATTTTTGTTATTATCTTGTTTTTTCTGGTATTGTAGTTAGACTTTAGAAAGTTAAGCTAGCAGAGTACTGAAATAATGACTATATTTATCTAAACACCTCTTTAACAGCAGAAATCAACATTATACAACCTTACGATGAGAGATAAATAGTAAAATAGAGTATATGTAAAATAGAGTATTAAAAGCAAAATTTAAATAGAACTACAAAGGGTTATATTTGTCTACATTATCCTCCTTATTGTTACTGTTCAATAATTATACATAATTTTATGTGGATCCTACATCTCTGTACATTTGGATTGACTGACTGTGCTGCTCCTCCAAAAAGACATCTTTTCTTTAAAAAGTTTATTTATCTAGTTTGAGAGAGACAGAGAAAGCATGAGTTGGGGAGAGGCAGAGAGGAAGAATCCCAAGCAGGCTCAACACTCTCAGCGCAGAGCCCGACGTGGGGCTTGAACTCACAAAACTGTGAGGTCATGACCTGAGCTGAAATCAAGAGTCAGATGCTTACCTGACTGAACCACACAGGTGCACCAAGAAATCAGTTCTTATTTATCTATCATCTATCTATCTATCTATCTATCTACTTATTTATTTATTTAGAGCCCAAGTAAGATTAATGTGAGGTGATTCTGGCCTGTATCCTTTGAGGTCAATTTCAAGATGCTTGAGCCAGGAGTCAAAAAGAAAATCCAAAGTTCTAAATTTGGGGCAGCAAACTTGTATTCCAAAAGCACATAGTTTGGTATGGTAATGTGTAATAGTTTATTAAACTGTAACTATCAAATGATAATTATAAACTATAATTAAAAATGGTGTAAAAATAGAGGGAGGAATTTTAGATGCAGAAGCTCTTATATACTAGAGGAAGGTGATAAGCTTAGTAAAGAACAAATTAAGATTATTAAGATTTTTACAGAATAAGAAATTCTTGTTATTTCTGTTTTCTGTTCTCATCCTGATATATTCCCAATTTTCCTGTTAAACACTATAATCTCCAACACTAGTATATAGAGTTTGGTCTTTAAATTTAGTGTCCACTATGGGGCACCTGGGTGGCTCAGTCGATTAAGCATCCGACTCGGACTCGGGTTGTGATCTCACGGTTTGTGAGTTTGAGCCCCGCATCAGGCTCTGTGCTGACAGCTCAGAGCCTGGAGCCTGTTTCGGATTCTGTGTCTCCCTCTCTCTCTACCCCTCCCCCACTCATGCTCTGTCTCTGTCAGTTGAGTGTCCGACTTTGGCTCAGGTCATGATCTCACAGTTTGTGAGTTCAAGCCCCGCGTTGGGCTCTGTGCTGACAGCTCAGAACCTGGAGACTTCTTTGGATTCTGTGCCTCCCTCCCTGCCCCTCCCTCCCCTGCTCATGCTCTGTCTCTCTCTCAAAAATAAATAAACATTAAAAATAAATAAATAAATAAATAAATAAATAAATAAATAAATAAATAAATTCAGTGTCCACTGAAGAGAGTCAGAGCATGTTAGAGAACCACTGAGGCCACATCATCCAAAGCTTTGCAAAACATGCTTTCTATGAAGGACAAGATCTGATTTCAACCGTGCTACAGTGTCTCCACCTTTAGAGGAAACTGGGTTTCATTTGTAGGGGTCTAGGAATCATGGACCTGAATACCCTAGCCATGCCTTTTTATCCACCCTTCCTTTTCACTCAAGACTGGGCATGACTTCCCTCTTTATCCTCATCAGGTAGCCTACGAAAGAGCAATATCAGAAAGCAAATACTTTGTGAGGTTAAGGAAAGCAAAATTTTAAAACCTCTGAGCTCAGAATGTGGCCCTCTGGTCTCTCACCCCAGAGAATGAATACATTTTTAAGTGAATTTGTATTCAATATGGAAATAGAGTCACAGTTAAGTCCCAGTCTGCCAAAGGCATACATTCATGGTTTCCACACTGTGTGAACTGTGAGTAATGATTTCCTTTTGGGGAAAACTTATTAAGATTCAAAATATTAAGTTGATTTTCTATTTTAATATGCATATATGCAATAACATAATTACAGTGTTAATTGTGCTAAACACACAAAAAATATATTCCTTGGAGTACCATCCAGTAGAATTCAAAGAGCCTTTACCTTCAGCTAGAGAAACTGAACTTTTTGGAGTCTATGCTGAGAGAATTTGGACCCCGTGAATAGTCGCTTTCTGCAACAGCCAGAAAAAAAATGTACTTCTTAGAAGATTTGACCCTGTATCCAGAGGACTGATGCTGAGTTCTATGCACAGATCAAAAAGATGCAAACTTGTTCCTGTTATTTTGGGGAAAATGCTTCAAAACTACTTCAGTTTTCAAAAGATACTTCAGGAACACACAAAACAGTATAAGCAAAGAAATTTTAACTATAAGTTGGGGAGTGTAATTATGTGAGTGTACCAGGTGCATTAATGCCCCTATGCACACATAGAAGTCCACATCCTAATCCCCAGAACCTGTGCATCAGCTACCTGCTATGCCCGAAAGGACTCTGCAGATGTGACTATGTTAAAAATCTTGGGATGGCAATATCATCCTGTATTATCTGGGTGGGACCAATGTAATCATAATTATAAGAGAGAGGAGAGTCAGAGAAGATGTGAAGACAGAAGAAGAGGTGAGAGAAGGAGAGAGAGGGAAGTGGAGAGAAGAGAGAGAATTGAAGATGCTGCATTGTTGGATTTGAAGGTGGAGAAGGGACCATAAGCCAAGAGAATGTAAGACAATTAATTCTCTCTGAGAACTTCCAGAAAGAAACACACCTTTGCTGACACCTTGATTTGTAAGACTTCTGACCTGTGGGATTGTAAGACAGTAAGTTTGTGTTGTCTTAAGTCATTACGTTGTGGCAATTTGCTACAGCAGCAATAGAAAACTGATAATGAGCCAAAAGAAAGGATCCAAGAAAAATATCATAAGCTTCTCCCAGTTGTGAACAATAAAACCACAATCCTGTTCAGGCTTGAGAGTCTAAGTGCAAACTTGGTCAGAATCTGTTAGTCACCCCTGTGCTAACATAGAAAAGACACTCGATGCATAATTGTGATATGTAAACTAATTAATGAAATTATGGAAGAAATAATAAAAATACAAGTAAATTATAGCCATGCACATGGAGTTTAAACAAGGGATAGATAACCCCCTGCTTTTCAAAAATTCAGATTCTGTGAAGGAAAATGTGATCAATGTATCATCCACTCAAAAAAAATCCAGTGTCCTCTAGATACGATGACCTTGCTCAGCAAGGTCACACGGCAAGCAACCGTGTGATTGTTTGAGGCACGGAGAGAAGAAAAAGCAATGTGTTTTTGGATATTTGTTCCATTTTTCTTTCCTTCAGCTTTGCATAAACCAAACATTTTCCACTTAGGAACTACACAAATAGTTGAAGGTGGCATGAAGGTTGTAGCAAGCATATTTTCCAGGAGAAGTATATTTTTGCATTTGAAATTAGCCATAGCTTAGCAACGCCAGCTTCCAAAACATTTATACCAAGTGAAGAGCTGCATATGCTGGTGTGCTCGGTGTACTGAAACAGCACCAAGCAGAGGCACCCAACAGGGTGGGAAAGAAGAATCGCAAAACACGCTTCTCGTCCTGTTATTATTGCTGTTTAAAATTGTTGTTTTCAGTGGAGAGCATCACGCCTTTAACATTAGTGCAATATTATGGAAAGAAAGCATATGTTCCCTGTGTTTAACTTTGAGATGGTGCCTGTTATCATGGGAACCATTGTTATTATTATATTATAATGTTATTATATTTATTATAACATTCACTGTATTATCACTAGACAGTAGCTGCCAAATTGAACAATAAAGAGCTCCGTGTCATCTGCTGACTCCAGTGCGGTTCAGCCTCTCCAGTCATCAAAAGGGACACACTTTCTGTCTTCCTCTCTAACTCCCCTGAGTGGTGTGGGACGTGGGTCTTCAGGCCAGTTTAGGGCAGAGCATGGCTTCTGTTCTATCTTCCCTCCTCTGGCAAATGGAGAGCAGGATTTAATCTATTTTCTCCTCCACAGCATGTTTTTTAGTGCTGACTTACAGACATCTCCTCCCTTCACTGAAGATGACTAGGTTCATTAAAAATCATATGCAAAACGGCTGATAAAATATGTGGCTTAATTGCCAAACAGATTATTATGAACAATGACAGAAACTAAATATCAGTAGTGGCAGAGATTTCATCTGCGAAAAGGTCAAAGTGTTGCCTTGTCTCCCTGCCCAGGAAGGTTTTCATTGTTCTGAGGTCAGAGCTGGAGGACATCAGGACATTCCCTAATGCTTTCCTGGATGCATTTTCATACCTTCTTCCTCCCTTCTCTCTGCTGTTCCTGGGGAAAGTTCTGAATGCGGAGTAGAGAATTTGTAGAGAATAAAGAACAGAAGCTTTGGATCAAAACATATCTGTGCTCAAATCTCAGTGCTGCTCTATTCTAGTTGTGATACCTTGGATCCGGGTAGATACTGGCTCTGAGGCTTACACATCTGTTAAATAAAGTAAGGCGGCATAGTTAGCGGCATCATCGTATGGTGATTGAAAAAGAAAACTCCTATTAGCTGTCTTCACACTCTGGAAAAGGTAGCTGTTGTTAAAACCCACAAATATCTCTGTGCTAGTAGAGTTTTCATTGTTCTTTTGGGCTCCACCCTTGTTCTCTACTATTTTCTTAAACTCGTAAGTGGTCTGTGACCGAGTTCACAACAGTTTTCTTAAGATGCAAAGGCTGTTACTACCTAAACCTAGTTCACGGAGTGCTCCCTGCTCTGGAAGGAGTGAGAGGTTTCCGTTATTACAGAAAGGAAATTTTAAAAAAGCCAATTTTCATGTATTGAAATTAACCCAGTTAATTCTGAATGGCCAGGTAAGTGGATCAAATTACTTGCCAGCCTGGGAATCTGTAAGCTTCCAATTCTGCCCCATCCTCCTACTACTGCCCCCTCCTTCACCCCATGTGTAGATGACTGGTGACCATGTTGCAGCAGCATTTCCCTCAAAGCCATGGATTCCATCAAAACCTCAGGTAGGTTTGCTTTGTTTGGCCTGCTGGACATCTCAAGGTGTGACTGCCCTCTGGTGGCAGCTGCCTTCCCCACACCCAAATGTAAAGATTCTTTGGTTTGTTTTTTCCATTTCACCTCTGTTGCACGCAGAAAGCCCAGACAGCTGACCAGTTGATTTATTGTTTCTTAGGCTGCAGCTCCCTGTGCAAACTCCTAGTGAGAGGCAAACGTTGACTTTGAGCTGCGTTTTTCTGCCTAGATGTTTGTCTCCTGAAGACCTGCCAACAGTTGAAGACATTTACCATTTCTTCCTCATATTCTTTTCCAGACTAAGGGTACCTCAGGAAAGAAAGATCTAGATTCCTCATCATCTAGCTGTCTTCGGGGGATTTCCAGTGTTCGTCCTAAAAGGTGCCAGATAGAACCGGATATTTAATCCGGCTGCAATCTGCAAACCAGCACTGGGACACTGCTTCCTAGGCATCCAGGCTTGCAACTCACACCAAGGGATGGCCAAAGAGCTCCCCTCCGCTCTCCAGATCTGCTGCGCCAGCCTCTCACTTGCACTTCTTACTGCTGACCAAACTCTGTCACCTGGGTGGTCTGCATGCACTACAAACTCCAACATATAAAATCAAACTATTTTTCCCAAAACCTGTCCCTCTGCCTTCTGTGTTCAGCGCTTTGCATAAAGGTCTGTCGGGTCAGCTCCACAGCCGTTCCCCTCTGGTTCCATCATTTACTGCCCTAATTATATCTGATATGCATACCTAATAGTGATAACCTCCTGCTTAAAATAAGATTTTTACTGTCTACAGAATAAAATCCACACTCTTTGGCAAAGCACTCTGGCACCTGTATAATCTAGAGGACCCAATTTACCCTCTGGGCTCATTGCCTCCTTCCCTGCACCATCCACATGAACCATCCCCCCATTATACCACATATGTTCTTCCTCCTTATGTTTGCCCTTCAATCTAGTGAAATCCTATCTACCCATCTCAAAAACTCTCCTCTGAATAATGTGTCCACTCTGAAAATGTCCCAGGCTCTTCTCCAGTGCAGCAGAACTAATGATTTTCATCTTTAGACTCATAGCAATTATTGACTTTGTGCTTATAGGACATACTTTTTTGTGTCTAAGCTTCATACAAATTCTCTCAGCTGTGTAGGACGCTAAGCTCTCTGAGGTTGTGAGTCCATCCTATAAAATTTGTAAATCTAACACTAAGCATAGTGCTGGATATTTGGTGGATGCTTAAAAATGTTTCGTGAATTGGGGCAGCTGGGTGGCTCAGTCAGTTAGGGCGCTGACTCTTGATTTCGGCTCAGGTCATGGTCTCATGGTTTGTGAGATCAAGCCCCACATTGGACTCTGTGCTGACAGTGCAGAACCTGCTTGGGATTCTCTCTCCCTCTCTCTCTGCCCTTCCCCTACTCATGTGTGTGTGCTTTCTCTCTCTCTCACTCTCCCTCTCTTTCAAAATAAATAAACATTAAAAAAAATTTAAAGAAGTGTTTTGTGAATTAAATCCAAATATCAGCACAATTTAAAGTTTTATGAGCTTTTGAAAATGTTGCAGTTATCCTTGTGGGTGACTAAAAATTCCACTTATTATGTTTTATATTTTATATAAAATTAAATCTCTTTTTCCTGCAGTTATATAGGTGATCTTTTGGGGGAAGGAGAAGGTGGTCGCCAAACAACTGCCAATGTTCAATGTTTGGGTCCATAAGCGTACCTTGGTTTTAGTCTGAGCATGGTGGTTAAGAAGGCAATCTCTGAAGTTAAATATCTACATTCAAACACCAACTCTTTTATTAGACCTTACAAATGTTACACCTCTAGAACTGTTTTTTTTTAATCTGTAAAATTGTAAGAAACAAATTACCTATCAAGATAGTTGCAAGGACTAATTGGGATAATCCATGAGAAATATTTACACAGTGCCTAGCACATAGAAACTGCTCTATAAATGTTAGCTGTAGTAATAACTATCATATGTACATCCCATATCTATATGCACATTTATTATACATAAAATTCCACAAGGAAAACAGTGTGAATCGCTGTGTGTAAATACCTTGATGAGAAGAAAATTCAACTGAGAATTTCTTGATTTTATGAGGGTTGCTAATACAGCTTAATCCACTGTAGATACTAAATGTTGCCTCTTCCCTGTAAAAACAAACCTTACACAATGCCCATGTTAATAAGTAATGTAGAACATTGAACTACTGCTTTATGGGAGCTAAGTTTCAGGGAATTATAAGGCAGCTCAATGAACAAATAATTTCCTCGGCTGGAATCCAGTGATGAAGAATTTAGAAAATTAATATTACTAGGCTGAAATAAAAGATTTCACTATTCCTCTTATATATGTGGATATTTCAGTTTTTCAAATTGCAAGAGATCACTGGTATGTGCTTAGTAACTCTGTGCCTCACTTCCCTACAGGTAAAATGGAAATCATAATAATAGGAGCTGCCTCATAGAGGTGTTTTAAGGGTTAAATGAATTAATATGTTTTAAGTGATTAAAAGAGACTTCTGGGGGAGATGGCAGAATAAGAGCACCCTAAGCTCACCCTCAGCCCACCAATACAACTAGATAACACTGACATCAGTGTAATAACCTGGAAAATGACCTGAAGACTGGCAGAACAGCCTCTCCACAGCAAAATGTAGACCGCACTCAGGAGGGTGGAAAGGGCAGAGGGACAGCCACAGGGCTGTCCATCGGAGGGGGGGGGACAGCATAGCTGTGGACAGAAGAAAAAGCAGAGACTCACACCAGACACTCCAGGTGGGGGGGGGGGGGGCGCCCACATGGAAAAGGCGAATCCCCCATAGCATTTGATGTTGAAAACCAGAAGGGTAGACTTTTACGAGTTCTGATAGTCAGTAGGGCTTACCACCTGGAACTTTAAAAATCAGCAGGCTGAGAACAAGGAGGACAATAGGAAACTGAGTCTCCACCTTTAAAAAGATAGCATAGCAAACAACCATGCAGAGATTCAGCATAGAGCAGCAGTTTGAAAAGTGCGTAGGGTATACAGGCGGGAGATTTGTTTACTAATCTCAGAGAGCATGCTGGAGGGGCAGGGATTGTTGTGGGAATTCTCTATGAACAAAGGAATTGACAGGTGCCATTTCCTCTCCTTGCCCTCGAGCCTAGACACAAGGACACTTATGAAAATCAACTCTGTGCCAACACTCACTACCTAACTTGTTAACAGTGTGCCCTACTTCCCTGTTATCCAGCAGACATGCCCCTTCATCCAGGCATCAACTCCAGGTCCCCTCCCATAGCAGACCTGTGCAAACCTTCCTATTACCACATGCCCTACTTTGAGTTCTCCTGTGGGCCTGCCACCTCCAATCTGCCCTTGGCTGGAGCCCGTCCAAAGTGGTGCCCCAAGACTGACTATGCAACCAGCCGCAACAGGGTCCAGCATCACTCTAACGTGACTCCTGCCCCCAGGAAATGGAAAAATAACCACACATACCAGTCAGACTGTGGCCCCAGAAGTGGGCTGGGGGAAGGCATCTGATCTGACTGGAGGCCCAATCCACCAACTGAAGCTTCTCAGAGGACAACACAGGGAGAATGCCTTGCAGTTTGTTGCAACCACAGCTTTGGCCTGATTCAACTCAAGCCCAACGCAGCCCCAGATTGGCCCACTAACAGCACAGGGAACAAATCCTGCCCACAACAGGAAAAGAGACACATTGCAGATGACTGGGCTGAAAGTAAAAGGGGCTCAGTCACAACAGCAGGGCACATGCAACATACCTAAGAGACATGCCTGAAGCACCAGATTCTGGTGAACAGGAGATACTGTACTGCAGGGCACTTTAGGACCTCTTCTTCATAAAACCACTACCTTCAAGACAAGAAACATGGGTGACTTCTCTACACATAGAAACAGACACAAGGAGTTAGACAAAATGAGAAGACAGATGAATATGTCCCAAAAGAAAGAACAGGAAAAAATTATAGCAAAAGACCTAAGTGAAACAGAAATGTAGATAAATAATATGTCTGATATAAAATTTAAAGTAGTGATCATAAAGATATTCATTGGACTTCAGAAAAGCATAGGGGACCTCAGTGAGACCCTTAATAAAGAGAAAACATAAAAACAATCTGAGATGAAGAACTCAATAACTAGAATTAAAAATACATTACATGGAATAAACAGTAGACTAGAGGAAGCAGAAACGACATGGACAACAGAGTAATGAAAAGTAATCAAGCTGAATAGGAGAGAGAAAAAAAATAGTGCAAAATGAAAATAGACTAAGGGAACTCAGTTACACCATCAAGCATTTGCATATTAGGGATCCCAGAAGAACAAGAAAGAGAAAAGGAACAGAACATTTATTTGAAGAAATAATAGTTGACAACTTCCCAAATCTGGGGAAGAAAACAGAAATTCAGATTCAAAAGGCACAGAGAACCCCCAACAAAATCAACCCAAGGAGGTCTACACCAAGACACATTGTAATTCAAATAGCAAAAACTAAACATAAAGAGAGAATCTTAAAAGTAGCAAGAGAAAAGAAAACAGTTACATACAAGGGAAACTCCCTAAGGCTATCAACTTATTTTTCTGCAAAAATTTTACAGGCCAGAAGGGAGTGGCATTATGTACTCAAAGTACTGAAAATAAAGTGCTTAAAACAAGTGAGGAGTCCATGGGAAGCTTACATAGGTATTAGCTATTAGTTCCATAATAAATATACTTACAGAGATAAGAAGAATGCCTCAGGAAATCCAGAGCAGATGAATATATAGACATCAAGTAAAATAAAAAAACAAATGAGCAAAGACATTTTAAAAACCCCATAAAACCTGAACTCTTTCTACCTAACCCTATGAGAGCATTCGTTATTGGAATTATGCAATAGTTATGGTGGCACTCGATCTGGCTACTTAACATATATTCAAATAGATTAAAATTTACACAAAATTTGAGTACTTTGGAATTTGAAATGTGTACCAAGAGTGCTTATAATATTCATTTGAAACAGTTTTATTTTTCTCTCATTTTGAAAAAAAGTAATAATTGTCAAGAAAAAATGCATTTGTTCTCTGATTGAACAAGGATTTATTCAAGTCTATGAAATGTGGAATTATAGAGACAGAATATATTCAAAATGTATATTCTAATTGTTAGTAGCTAATAATTTTTGTAACAATCAAATCACCTAGAGAGTTGAATCCAGTTACATTTCTCTTTACGTCTTGGAAGCTACTCTGAATTGACTGATCAGAAACTCCTAGGATGCTTGCTAAGATACTTTGTTCCGGGTCTTATCCAAAACTTTTCTATCAGAAACTCTCAAGATGTGTCCTAGGAATCTGTATATCTACAAGCACTCCAGGAATTCTGGTTACCGTTAGATTTGGGAGTAGTCCCTTGCATGCCTGGTGAGAGATTCTGCACAAAATAGGTACTGGTAGGAAGCAAAGCAGAGTTTGAAGTTAGAAACCCCTACTTCAACTTCTGGCTCCATTTTTTGCCAAAAGGGTGACTTTGGACACTAATGTTTTTTAAATTATTGGTTTTCTCATCTGTAAAATGGAGCGAGTTATAGCTACCTTACAGCGTTATTGTGAAGTCAAATAAAATCAAAATAAAAATGCAGAACACAGTGCCTGACATACCATGTATGATTTAAAGTGTAGGCCCTTTACAAGGGATATTTTCAATAAATACAGTTGGAATGGATGATATAATTTGCTCATTAAGTAGCATTTGAAAGGGTCCTTAAATAGTATTCTCTTTGTTCCTGGGAATTCTGTAAAGAGAGGTAGAATTATTAAATATTTATGCCCTTTGCCCACCCCTCTTAGAACTAACTTTGATGACATGATACCTGCAGATTGTTGCTAGAGTGAGTGACACTTCTGGAAGAGACTTGTCATCCTTGCACAGAAAATGGCACTAGGACTTTGGCATTCTGGCAATGATATTTTTGGAAAAGATGCCTTAAAATAAATACAAATAAAGGCAATTTTGTAAGTATGCTAACATAATTACTTGAAAATGTCTCTAAAATTAGGCAGGATTCCTAGGAGAGGAGGAAGAAAGAGTACTAGTAGGAGTTTAAGGTTCCTCACCACTCCATGTAATCTTTTTTTTTCTTTACTGACTGATCCTAAGGCACCTTGTGTTACTCCTTTAAGAATGTCCCATCCGCATTTTTAACAAGAAAAAGGACCTAATAAAATGTGAGCTCCTCATTGATAGCAGTGCACCTGACTTATCCACTTCCCATTGCTCAGTTGTCTTTGAAACTTAGAATCTCAGAGAATATTGATCCTGTCAAGTTATAAAGAAGGCAGTTTACATAATGAAGTTGGCTGTTTTATATTCACAGTAGATAAAAGCGTCAATTAAGTTATCAACTAAACTGTCCATATAGACTCCTTATCATGAAATATTAGCCTTTTCTATATCATTAAATTTCTGGCTTTATCATTGTGTGGTGAAATTAAAATAAAAAGTAGATGTAATCTCTTATTTCAATTTAGCATTGAAGGAGGAAAGTATAAACAACCTGTATCTTCCAAAATAAGCAGTCAGAAATCCACACGAGACTTGAAGGGGTTGACCATGGAGCTGTAGGGAAGCAGGCAATGTAGACTCAAGGATACTGACTTAGAGCTGATTTCCTGTCCAGTCTGTGTCATTTGCTACCTATGTGTCTTTAGGCAAATCACTTAATTTCTCTAGACATATTTTTTTATTTTGTCTGTCAAATAAAAAAAACATTATGCTGCACGATTGCTGTAAAGATTAAATAATATAAAATATATTATACTTTCCAACAGTGTCTGGCATATGTGTGCAAGAAATAGCAGCTACTATTGGCTCAAACAAAATGTCAACATACAGAAGAACCTTCATAAAAATCATTGAGTATTATTTTCCTAAACAAATGCCAAACATCCTGCGGTTTTGGGGTATTCATAGGAAGAACTAGTATTGAGTATTCACTATTTTTATAGAAATGTCATGGCTACTCGATTACACATGATAATTCAGGTGGACTCCATAATTCTACAAAATAAAGCTTTACTGTTTTATATTTCTGAAAAAAGAAATCTTTACCATACTACTATTTAAACTTCTACATTATGTCAGGTATATAGTCCTTGGCAATGATACAACCATGGCCTCTGTTGAGTTTGTAGTCAAGTGGAGAAAACAGATTATGATAGTAAGTAAACAAATATAAATGTAGTAATTAAAACTCCTGCACTCCTGTGACTCCACACTCCCTAGATTCTGTGAAGAATTCTGAGAATCCAAAATTCCGAGACTTGGTTGACCTAGATCCTAGCTCTTTTTTATAGCAATGTGGATTCTGGAGCATGGGACGCATCACATTTCTACTGCACTAAGATTGCATTTAATTATTTATATGTAATTCCTTAGAAATTCAATGTTCAATTTTCCAAACCTGGTAAATTAATAGTGCATCAATGAATTGTATTTTATATTTATTAATTAGGCATCAGGTATTATCAAGGATAATATATAAATCCTTGACTCAGTGTGCATATTTTCTCAGAAATACAGTCTGATAAATTTGAGAAACTGCATCTCAATGAAGTCCTCATCACATTCTGCTCCCTGGTTTTCCCTTTAGAAGAGTGACAATAGCATTGCAACTGCCTCACAATTTCCTGAATACATTTATTTTGTAGAAGAAAAGTTGTTTGATGAGAAGTATAGCATAGGGAATATAGTCAATAATATTGTAATAACTTTGTATGGTGACAGATGGTAACTACACTTACGATAAGCATTTCATAATGCCTGTAATTGCTGAATCACTATGTGTACACCTGAAACTAATATAATATTGTATGTCAGCTATACTTCCATTAAAAATTTTAAAAATGAGAAAAAAATACTCTCAACAATAGATAGTTGTGATTGTGTAAAAGAGAGACATAATTTAGATTTCAGGTAGTCATGAAGTACTTTCTGAGAAAATGACACTTAACTGGAATCAAAAATTTTGACTTACAGTGAAGAATGAGTGTTTCTCACAACAGCAACATTATATGGTAAATGTATTAAATAAACAAAAATACGTTTCATGCATTTGGAGACTCTTTAGGGGTTAGACATGTGGTTGGAGATAAGGCCAGTGGAGTTGGCTGAGGCTTAGATTATCTTGAAGGCTGTTATGGTAAGTGCAGAGGGAAGCAATTAGAGAATGTAGCCCATGTATCAGACAGCCCAAGCAAAGTTCTGCTGTAATAACAAACAAATCCCAAAGTGCTAGTGGTTATCAAAACAATGGTATATTTTTGTTGTTGTTGTTCACATTAAATATCTACTATGGCTCCATTGGGCCTCTGCTCTCTATCTCCTTTACTTCAGGACCAGGGCTGACAGAGAAGCCATGCTAGCTATACGACCAGGGGAAAAAGAGTAATGACAGAGCCCTTCGAAAACTCTTAAAAAATTTCTTCCAAAGTGACACATATCACTTCTACTCACATTCCATAGTCCAAAATAATTGGACTATGGATAAGCCTGACCACAGGGGAGTCAAAAACAAAATCCTCCCACAAGGAGATCTCAGTAGAGAAGGTCAGAAATTATTGTTGAATAATAATAAAATATACCACAGAGCAGAGGAATGTTAACATTCAATATATTTTTGAACAATTTTAGAATGAAGAAGAAATTAAAAGACAAAAATCAGAAGTGGGAAAGCCAACTAAGAGTTTGTTATAGGATTGAAATTTATAGAAAATGTTGATCTTAGCTGAGGTTATTCTGCTGAAGGAAGAAGCAAGCTGGATATATATACTTCAGCAGTAGAGTAGACAGGATGACCCTGTTTCAAAACTGAATACCAGTGACAAGTAAGTGTCATTAGCTTAGGTAGTTTAGACTTGATATTTGCTATTTAAATCATACAAAAGGGGAAAGAAATGAATTTTTTTAAGTTTATTTATTTTATTTGAGGGAGACAGAGAAAGTGTGGGCAGGGGAGGGGCAGAGAGAGAATCCCAAGTAGGTTCTCCTGTGACAGCACAGAGCACCATGCTGCATTTGATCCCAGGAACAGCAAGATCATGACCTGAGCTGAAATCAAGAGTCAATGCTTAACTAACTGAGTCACCCAGGTGCCCTGGAGAAATAAGTGAATTTAAAACCAATGCAAGAATTATCTCAGTAGAAGTGTTCACCAGTGACCTTGGTGAGTAGTTCACCACTTTCTGTCTCCACTGCTGATGCTACAATGGAATTCAAGATGCCTGAAACAAGGTATTTAATCATGATATGTCTCAGTTCTCTCAGTTTTCAGAGAGGGATAATATTACGTGCCTTCTTTAGAAGAACTATATTTTTCATAGTTCTAAAAAATATATGATGCTATGCAAATATAAAATCTACTTTCTAGAATAGTTTATCTCTATTAACCACTTAGAAGAATAAATGGCAGAGTTCCCTGAGAAGGGAGGGTGGTGTAGGAGAAGGCGCATCAAATGTGACATTAGAAGATCCTGATTTAAATTTGGCTGTGACTTTTATCTGTTCACCATAGAAAATTTAGGTACCCCTTTTACAAAAACATAACCTTAGAAAACTATGTAATATGTCAGAGCACCAATGTTACTTTCATTAAAAGTAAAGTATTAATTTTTACTTCTTGTTACAAAAATTAAATGAGACGATGATAAATAGTCCTTAGTTTAGGATTAGTTGAGTCTGAACGGCAGGGAATTATCAGATTATATAATTTTTAACCTTTCTTTTTTGAGATAATTGAGATAATTGAGATTCACAGAGATATTTACCTTTACTCAGTTTCCCCCAATAATTACATCCTGCAACACTGTAGTACAATGTAACAACCAAGATACTGACATTGATTCCATTGAGATACAGTATATTTCCATCACACAACGATCCCTCATGGTAACTTTTTATAACCACACTTACTTTCCTCTCATCCCCGCTTCCTTAATCACTAAGAAATACTAATCTGTTTCCCATTTCTATAAATTTCTCATTTCAAGAATGTTATATAAATGGACTCATAATTTGTGTAACTTTGGGAGATGAGCTTTTTCACTCAGCCTAATTCTCTGGAGATTCATCTAGGTTGTTGTATATATTAATAGTTCATTCTATTCTCTTGTCAAGTGGTATTCTATAATATGTGTATCTCACAGTTTGTTTAATCATTTACCCATTGAAGGAAATTTAGGTTGTTTCCAGTTTGGGACTATAATGAATAAAGCTGCATAAATATTTATGTCCATATTTCTGAGTGCACATAATTTTTTCCTCTGGGATAAGTGTACAAAGGTGCCCATTTGGCGACATGGGGCATATTGTAGTTGCATTTATTTTTAAGAAACTGTAAAACTATTTTCCAAAGGGCTTATGTGATTTTACATGCCCACCAGCAATGTACAAATAATCTACTTCTCTTCATTCTTCCAGTATTTGGTGGTGTCACTATTTTAAACCCATTCTGAGAGGTACATACTGATATTGTGGTTTTAATTTGCCTTCTCTGATGGCTAATGATGCTAATTTGCCTTCCCTAATGGCTAATGATCCGTATATGACAAATGTAGATGGGGGTATGGATATTTCTTTGTATCTTTTGCTCATTTTCTTTTTTTAAATTTTGTTTGTTTATTTATATTTGAGAGGGAGAAAGAGAGAGAGAGGGAGAGGGAGAGAGACAGCATGTGAGTAAGGAAGAGGGGCAGAGGGACAAAGGGAGAGAATCCTAAGCAGGACCCATGTTCAGTGCAGAGCCCAACATGGGGCTTATCCCACAACCCTGGGATCATGACCTGAACGGAAATCAAGAGTCAGACACACTCAAGAAACTGAGCTACCCAGGGGCCCTGTTTGTTCATTTTCTAATTGGATTATTTTTGAGTTGTGTGGGTCCTTTATATATTGTACATACTAGTCCTTTGTGGGATACAGTTTATAAATATTTTCTTCCTCTCATAGCTGGTCTATTCATCTTCTTACAGACATATTTCATGAAAAAAGTTTTTAAATTTGGTGAAATTCAGTTTATCAATTTTTCCTCTTATGGATCATGCTTTTATTGTCCAGTTTCAATACTCTTTGCCAAGCCTTATATCCCCCAGATTTCTTTCTATTTTTAAGCTTTATAGTTTTTCATTTTACATTTAATCTCCTGATCCATTTTGAATTAATTGTTGTATAAGGTGTTAGAGCTAAGTCAAAGTTCTGTTTATTGCAATGGGTTTCAAATTATTCCAGCACTATTTGTTGAAAATGTTATCTTTCCTCTACTGAACTTCTTTTGCACATTTAATTTAAAAAATCAGTGGGGCAGAATTTTGTGGATTTATTTCCAGGTTCTCTATTCTGTTCCTCTGATCTACATCTGTCTCTCCACCAACACCACAGAGTACTGACTACAATAGCAATATAATAATCCTAGATATCAGGTAGACTGATTCCTCCCACTTTATTTTTCTTTTTCAAGTTTGTTTTAGCTATTCTATTTCCCTTGGCTTTACATATAAATATCAGAAAAATCTTGTCTAGATAATAAAAAAAATTTTGCTGAGATTTTGATCAGAATTAAACCTTATACATCAATGTGAAGAGAACTGGAAACTTTACTATATTGATTCTTCCAATTTATGAATACCTTATGTCTCTCACTTTATTTAGGTCTTTCTTGATTTATTTTGTCAGGATTTTGTAGTTTTCAGCATGTAAATGCTGTACAGGTTTTGTTAGATTTATACCTAAGTATTTCATTTTATGAGCAGTTATATATGTATTTTTAATTTCAGTATCTGTATGTCCATTGCTAGTATATTGAATATAATTCATTTGGTTTTGCATGTTGGTTAGGTGTTCAGCAGTCTTACTGAACTCACTTATTGGTTCTAGGAGTTTTGTCTTGTTTTGTTTTGTTTTCAGATTCCTTGCGATTTTCTACGTAGACAATTATGTCATTTGCAGTTAGGGACAGTTTTATTTCTTTATTTCTGATCTGCATGCTTTTTTATTTACCATTTTTACCTATTGCACTGGCTACACTTTTCATCCTTATGTTGAATTAAAATGGTGACAACAGAGATCCTTGCTTTGTTCCTGATCTTAGAGGAAAGCATTCAGTCTTTTACCATTAGTGTGATGTTAATTGCAGGTTTTCTGTAGATGTTCTTTATCAAGCTGCAAAAGTCTCCCTCTCTTACTATTTTTCTGATACTTCTTATCATGAACGGGTATTGGATTTTGTTAAATGCTTTTTCTGCATCAATTGATATAATCATGTGATTTTTCTCTTTTAACCTGTTAGTATAGTGGATTACATTGATTCATTTTTGAGTACTGATCCAGTCTTGCATCCCTAGAAGAAACTGCAGTTGGTCACGGCACATGATTCTTTTTATACATTGCTGAATTTTATTTGCTAATATTTTGTTAAGGATTTTTGCATCTATATTCCAAGACATATCGGTCTGCCATTTCTTTAATTTTTGTATTGTTTTTGTCCGGTTTTGGTATTAGAATAATACTAGCATCATATAGTGAAATAGAAAGTGGTATGTCCTCTTGCATTTTCTAGAAAAGATTGTGTATAATTGGTGTTAATTCTTTAAATGTTTGCCAGAATGTTGTAGTGAAACCCCCTGGGTCTGGAGAATTATTTCAGGGAGCTTCTAAATTACAAATTAAATTCCCTTAATAGTTATAAAGTTATTAACATGATCTATTTCATATTGTGAGAGTGTAGCATTTTGTGTTTTTCAAGTAATTGGTGTTTTTCATTTCATCTAAGTTGTCAAATTTATGCGTGCAGAGTTATATATAGTACTCCCTTTATTCTCCTTTGGACATCTCAAGGGCTGCTGTGCTTTCCCTTGTTTCATTTCTGATGCTGATACTTTATGTTTCTCTCTTTTTTTCTTTGTCAATCTTGTCACAGATTTGTCAATTTTATCGATCTTTTCAAACAACTAACTTTTTGTTTTATTGGCTTTCCTGTATTGTTTTTCAATTTTGGATTTTATTGGTTTCTGGATTTATTTTTACCATTACTTTTCCTTCTGCTTGCTTTAGATTTATTTTGCTCTTCTTTTTCTAGGTTCTTGAGGTAGGAGCTTAAATTACAGACTTGCAACTTTTCGTCTCATCTAATGTATGCATTTCATGCTATGACATCCCTCTCAGCACTGTTTTAGCTGTGTACCACA
This sequence comes from Panthera onca, assembly GCF_046562875.1. Lineage (NCBI taxonomy): Eukaryota > Metazoa > Chordata > Mammalia > Carnivora > Felidae > Panthera > Panthera onca. Next base: position 64,465,087 of record NC_138341.1, on the reverse strand, counting down.
AATTATAATATGGTGTATCTTCCTTTCTTTTAGTTCATTGTATTGTTTGATTTCCTCCTCCCCACTAGGCCTCCAGTGATGCTCAGAGAAATTAAGTGACTTGACCAAAGCCTCATAGGTACAGGCTGAATTGGCATTCATCTAGTCCAAAGCTTTGGCTCCTAAATTCTAGACTTCCTGCTTCCCTGGAGCTCTGTGGCCAGGCTTTATGTGTGATATAGACAGAAGTGCCTCATTACTCCCCATATGGCCTTCACCATGGGCAGTGGGAGGAGTGATTTATTTACTGGGTGTTGTTAAGAGTCCTAAATCTCCACTAAGTTTCCTCTGATACCACCCCAGTGGGGAGAGTAGGAGATGCCTCATTACTGCTGCTTCTTCTCCCTAGCCCTTTGACTAGAGATAGAAAGCTTTTGCTGGGGTTTCTTTTTCTAGTGCCTGATGATGTTTTCTTCTTTTCTTTTCTTTTCTTTTCTTTTTCTTTTTCTTTTCTTTGTTTCTTTTTTTCTTTTTCTTTTTATTTTCTTTGTTTCTTTTCTTTTCTTTTTTTTTTTTACTTTTTAAAAAAAATTTAACATTTATTTATTTTTTGAGAGACAGAGACAGAGTGTGCGTGGGGAGAGGGACAGAGAGAGAGATGGAGTCACAGAATCTGAAACAGGCTGCAAGCACTGGGCTGCAGACTCTGAGCTGTCAGCACAGAGCCTGATGCGGGGCTCGAACCCACCAACTATGAGATCATGACCTGAGACACCCAACCGACTGAGTCACCCAGGTGCCCCAAGTTTTTTTTTCTTTTAGAGAGAAAGCATGTGTGAGTTGGGGGGGGGCAGAGGGAAAGAGAGACAAAGAATGTTAAGCAGGCTCCACACTCAGCATAAAGCCTGATGAGGGGCTCAATCCCATGAACCATGAGATCATGACCTGAGCCAAAATCAAGAGTCGGACATTCCACTGACTGAGCCACTCAGGCGCCCCCGATGATATTTTCAAGTTGCCACTTCCCTCTACTTCAAATCTGGGATATATGAGGTGAAGAGAAAACCTAGGGAACAAAACTTACACTGTTTTGTTCTTTGGGCCCCAGAGTCCATAGTCTGTCTCTTTTCTCTCCAGCTTTCAGAATCTTATGTTTGTTTTATATATAGTATCTGGGATTTTTTACTTGTACAAAGCAGGAGGAATAGAGAAAATTATGTCTCCTTAATCTTGAAAACAGGAGTGCATATTGTATCAATTTTCAAGAATTTAATAGATAATTTTTTTTTCTTAGAATACACATTTTTAAGCATAGGGTGTGCTCTTCTACAGTAAAGTGGAAACAGCATTTTCTTCACTGAAGTTCTGAGTCCAGGTTACCAAAATTTATGTTGATGGCTCTTACAAGCTGAAAAAGCATTTCATTGTAAGGGTGTCCCCAGACTACACTTTTATTTCAGGATATGAAAAACATAGGGTTTCACTTAAGAAAATACATAGTAGGGAGAAAATTTCAGGGGACCTGTTTGAACACTGACTCAGAGCTGATGGTATAAAGGCTATCTGGGCTGCAAAACACCAGAACCATTTGGTCAAGCCCACAGATTAAGTGCAAATGCATCATGTGGCCCTCAGAACCAGCTGTGTTTGTGGGACTGAGACTGGTGTAGTAACAAACAGTCGTTTCATGGCAGAGCTGTAGTTGCCCTAATTTTAAAGCAGTTGATGGCTTCCACTGTTAAGTGCCACTATCACAAAATGATGCAACACTTATCACAGCAGCTGCTGCCAACACTCTCCTTCTCTCACATCCCATGCTACATGAATTCCAGGTAAAGAATATCAGATTGTTTGCAGTAAAAGTGGTTGATGTATTATGACAGAAAACATGTCCCCTTGTTCCCCTACTGATAAGAAGCCTGCCTACATTTAATATGAGTGAAGAACAGATAGAGAATTCCAGTTTCAATACAAGGATCGTTCCATTCTTTGTGTATGCAGCCATTGATCCCCAGTCCCATTTCACCAGCAGACCTGGCAAAGCAATCACCACACATTCCCTGCTGGCCTGGGTATGCCACCACTACGATGGCCAGATTTAACAAATGAATGCACCAAACATCCAGGTAAAGTTAAACTCAAATAAACAAAAACAATTTTTTGGTGTAACTATATCCCAAATATAGCACAAGACAAATTTACATAAAAAAGTGTTTATTGTGTATTGGAAATCCAAATTGAATGTCTTACACTTTATCCGGCAACCTTACCTCAGACTCCTTCTTAACACTGTACTTCAAGTAACTCTTGTCAATCTGTTGGAATTTGCCTGTTACAAAAACCATACAGGGCATCACAGGTGTAGAAAACAGAGGACAAGTGGGAGTTTTAGAGAATGCATTTATGTCTAAAAAACTGAGGTGTTGGCAGCGTTTTTTTCTTTAAGAGTAAAGTAAAGCAATTTCCATGTTTCCTATCTGACATAGCAAGAAGACAGTTACATGTTAATCACCTAAAGGTTATTACTAAAGACAAAGATTTTCATGAGATTAAGTATTGTTTCTCTAATGTAGTGGTTCTCAAAGCATAATCCTTGGATGGGCAGTATAGCTTCTGAACTTCTTAGAAACATGAATGATCAGGTCCCACCCCAGACCTCCTGAGAAACTCTGGGGTGAGCGCCCAGGAATCCAGGCTTAAAAGCCCTTTAAGGACTTTGGTGCACACTTAAGTTTGAGAACTACCACCGCCACAGGACAACAAAGAACAACAGTTGTCCTGCTAGAGAAATTCCACAATTTGAAGACTCCTTTAATTTTTCTGCCTACCCAGGTTTCTGTAAATTTAGAATGAGAAAATTCAGTAAGCCAACCTATAGCAAGCAGGCTCTTAATACCAGCTAGCTACTAACTCAGTACAAATCTAACCTCTTCCTACAGAGAAGCTCTAAACTGAGCAAGGACCATGTCTGCCTCCTTCTTTTATCCCTCCTAGGAAGGTACATGACTGATGCTCTCTCTATTGCCTGATCAGTGGTAAAGCCTGGTTGTCATGACCTCTCCAAGCATAAGTCAGGCAGTAAGTGTCCAGGTTGCCAGAGTCTTTCCCCTTTAGTTGAATCAACAACAGTTTTCAGTGTTCCGTTTCTAAATCATCTAGTCACCCAGTCATATTGGCACTATCTTGGGTTGACCTTGGTACCAGCTTACTGGAAAAACAAAAACAAAAACAAAACAAACAATAACAACCAAATGGAGACCCAACTCCAAAGGGATTTCACTTTTATTGACTAACATTTATAAGTTGGCACCTTCCATACGTACTATCATTTTAATTGTCATGACCATCAGAAAAGGCAAGACTTCCTATCTCCGATTTATGAATATTAATGCACACTCAGTGTCACATAGTTAGAAAGTAGTGCAGGGTAATTCCAAGCTCTGTCCAATATAACATTTTACTTCTCATAGGAGGTCTTCATGGATGGAGCTATCAAATGAACAGAACTAACTGAAGATTCAGTTACTTGCATGAACTATTTCCTCCTATGATCTGATTAACTAAAGTATGTTTTGAAGTATCCTCCAAATCCCACCCTTTCTTTGAGGTTCAGCCCAAAATGCATCTTCTATGAAGCCTACCAACTCACAGTGATGATTCATTTCCTCTCTTTTGTTAGGTAATTACATGCTAGTCTCAAATCGTGATTTAATCCATTCAAAGTTTGTTTTTACTCTATAACAAAATGCTAAAGGTCGAAGCTATGTCCTCCATTTCTCTGGAAGTTCCTTCAGTACTGGGTACCATGTCATATGGAGGAGTTAGTGCTCAATGGTATCTGTTGCATGGGTTTAGCATCCTCTATGGCATAGTGTCTGTTACAAAGTTATGCCAAAAGGAGATAATTGACTAATTGCAGGAATCCTAGGGATGCAAAGGTTAAAGTGCATGGTCCCTGTCTATAAGGAGTCATAGTTCAGTAGAGACTCATCAGGGAAAGTACCTCAGTATAGCGGTGCTTTGAGGTACTAGCTATTAGGTCATTAGAAGTATGAGAGAAGCTACTAAATCTTCATGTAAGAGTTACAGAAGTCTTGTACAGACTAGCCCTTGAGATACAACTAGAAATATGAGTGAAAAGTTGTCAAGACATGACGAATAAAATTCTAGACAGAAGGAATCCCATCAGCAACAAGAATGGGTATGGGAGCTATGTGAATTTCAGTAATACTAAAGCATAAAAAAAGGAAGGTCCAGTGGGTTGAATTGTGTCCCCCCAATTAGGTTAGGAGTCAAGTCCTAACCTCCAGTCCCCAAGAATGTGACCATATTTGGAAATATGGTTTTTGCAGATGCAATTAGGGTTCTTCAGATGAAACCATCTTGAATTTAGGGTGAGCCCTAAATCCAATGACTGGCATTCTTGTAAGAGAAAGAAAAGGGAGATGGCATAAAAGGAAGAAAAAGAAGACGAAGTAAAGATGGATGTGAGGATTAGAGTTATGTACCCTTAAACCAAAGAACACCAAGGGTTGCTGGCAGCCATCAAAAGCCAGGAGAAAGGCTTGAGTATTCTCCCTTAGAGTCTCCAAAGAGAACCAACAAAGCCAACATCTTAATTTTGGATTTCTGGCCTCCAAAAGTATGAAAGAATAAATTTCTCTACTGTTAAACCACCAAGTTTGTGGTAATTTATTATGGCAGCTCTGGAAAACTAATACAGAAGGGAATTAAGGAGAACAATGATAAGGCATGAGCCTAGACAGGTACCTAGGCTTCGGACCATAAAGATTGGTGGGCATTATATGTTGAGTAGTTTGCACATTTTCCAGCATTGTACTGTAAGTCCTGACAGTTGGGTTTTCTCTTTTTTGTAATGCAAGTACCTGGCAAGCCTTGATTGCCCAGGCATTCACTTCAAAGAGGCATTCACTTCAAACATGAATGTCTCTATCAATACATTGCCAGTCACACACTAGATAGAGAGCCAGGCCTCCTACCCGCCTCGAGGCTCCTTTGTTCTAGAGATCTTGGTTGATTTACATAACTGACAATTTGGGCTGCTTGTTTTCTTGTTGTTGTTTTTTCCCCCTCTTCTCTCATTTTAAATTCCTGCTTATATATATTTCAAGTTTATTTATTTATTTTGAGAGAAAGAGAAAGAGTGAGTAGGGAGGTGCAGAGAGAGGAGGAGAAAGAGAATCCCAAGCAAGCTCTGTGCTGTCAGAGTGCAGCCCAATGAGAGCTCATGAGAGCTGAAACTCATGAACTATGAGATCATGACCTGAGCCAAAACCAAGAGTTGGATGCTTAACCAAATGATCCACCCAGGCGCTCCCCACTTGTATGTTTTAAATTCATCAATAAAGAGTGACCCCACAAAACCATAGACCATCACCCCCATCCCCAATTAAAGCAGAACCCCAGGCCCAGTGCTTACTAATTCTCTTTCTCTCCCTGCCACCCTCCCTGTCCCCACCCTGTCCCACCTACCTGTGTAGCCACAGCCATGCCATCTAATTTCCAAGACTTGCAAATAAGAGACCTTTCTGTTTTTCTCAAAGTTTCCTGGTGTTTACTGCAGAAGCACGTCTTCAAATCATAGTAAGGACCACAAGGGCTGGTTCAGCCACAGCATCGGTTATGGGTAGACTGAGACAGGCACACAACAGACATGCTATAGAAAACTACTGATGAATTTTGAAGAAGGAATTGAATCATTAGATTTGAATATCAGATTGTTTTTGTCATAAAATAGAAATGAAAGCCACAAAGAGACTGATTAAGGAAGCTATCTTAACAGTTCAACTGGGAAAAGTCTCAGTAAGTTCACTGGTAGTAGGGATGAAGAGGAGAGAAAGAATCTGAGGGATAAATAATGGAATATACAGGACTTACACTTGTTGAATATGAAATTTCAGAAGGCAGGAAAAATTTATATTCATATCATTTGTACTTTTCTGTAACAATTATGTGTACTATTTTGTAAGCTAATATTCTCACTCAACGATATAATTGAGAGCATAAAGCATGATTTAAATATCTTTATATCATATCATTTATAACTGAATTATACACCACCATAAAGATGAGCAGTGATTTATATAACCAAATCCCCAATTTTGTCTATTTGTAAATATTTCTCTTATTAATAACATTACAGTTAATATCCTTGAATATATGTTTGCATACTTCTCTGATTATTTCCTTATTTTCTTAGAATAAATTCATAGACTTAGTAAAATACATACAGATTGTACAGCTTTTCAATTTTTTTGTTTTTACATATTGCCATCTTCCCTCTTGAAAGTGATTCATTTTTGTTAATTTAAACATCTATCAGTCGCGCATGACAAAGTCTATATATTTATCTTCTCCAATAACATTAAGATTCTTAAAGATTATATATCTCTGATAGGAAAGTGGCACAAATTGTTTTATTTCCTTGTCTCTGACTATCATCAGACTGAACAGTTTTGTACGGTCTGTTTACAACCTTCTGCATGTCTTTTCTCTGACAAGCCTGATTATGCCATGTCCATTTTGCTATTCTCTTTTTTCCATTGATTCTTAGGATATTAATTACCTATTAAGTATTATGATTCATTGTCAGTAATTCCTGTACATGTTTCTCTAACATTTTAATTTTTTATTTTACGCTCTGCAAAAGACTAAATGTTTGTGTCCTCCAGAGTTCATACATTGATATGCCCAATTCCCAATAGGAATGGTATTTGGAGTTAGGAATTTGGGGAGGTGTTTAGATGATTAACAGGATTAGTGCCCTTATAAAAGAGATCCCAGAGGGCTCCCTTGCTCCTTCCATTCACATGAAGACCTAGCAAGAAAAAGGCTATTTATGAACCAGAACACAGGTCTTCATTAGACATTGAATCTGCCAGTGCCTTCATCTTGGACTTCCAGCCTCCAGACTGTGAAAAATAAATGTTTGTTATTTGAGCCACCAGTCTATGGTACTTGTGTTATAGAGCAGCTTGAGTGGACTAAGACATGTTCTCTTTCAATTCACAAAAGTATTTATTTTTTTGGTAGTTAATCCATCAATAATTTCCCCTATGGATGTTGTCTTTCAGTTGTGTTAAGAAAAGTTTCTTAACTCCCAAATTTTTTGAACATTTAGTTACATTTCCTTCTAATATTCTTTATGTAAATAGTTAATTCATTTTAAATTTGGGAAAAATTGTGAAATGAGGATCTACATTCACTCTTTTTGTCATATGTTTAGCTACTGAATTAACACTATATTTGAAGCCAAACAGGTTTGAATAACAACTAAAATTCCCAACCAAGAATGATACTCTATATGCTGTGAAAGTGATTCTCTGATTGCTCAGTGGTCAAATGGAATGGTTGTGGATGACAGCCTGATTCAAGTTGATTCACAACAGAATGGCAGGGAGGTTTAGAGACAAATAATATGAGTGATTCTTTTGAAGAATTTTGTTGTAAACTGAAGCAGAAAAAAATATGTTAACAGCTAAAAGAAGTGCAGTCAGAACTTATGAATTCCCTGAAAAAATTCTTAAACTTTTTTTTTTTTCTGGAGCTTGGATGAACAATTTGAAATAAGAGGTGTGGATACACATAGAAAGATAATGGCTGTCACTGTCCATATAGTCTCTCTTCCTCTCCAAAATCCCATGCAAAAGACTATAAAAATATATCAAACAATTGGATGCATAGCAGTGTGAAAAATACAAAACTACGTCATTTTCAGCGCAAGTGTTTTGACCAATTTCTGGAAGACCAAATGAAAGTTCATTGATGGCTTCACCAAAGCAGAAGCAATCACAAATGCACCACACAAGCACCGATTTTCACAGTACAGCAAAGAGTGGCCATGAGTGACCTCAAGTAGGAATTTCAGGGACAGCAAACTGGATGCATAAGGAAATGACTACCTACATGCATGGCTGGTGCCCCCCGACCCTATTCACTAATCTTTGTGGGAGATTTATCTATGCAGTTCTGTAGAACGATGAAATGGATGATTGAAATGAAGAAAGATGAAAGGCGGAACTTAAGACATAGCTAAGTTTCCACAAACACCTGGTGATAGGGCTGTCAGGCAAAATACATAAAAGACAGGATGGGTCAACTTCAGATATACAGAAAAACTTTTAGAATAAGTATTTCCCAATTATTGCACGTAACATACTCATATTACATTATTCATTTTTTTGAAAGAGAGGGAGCATGCGTGCAAGCGGGGCAGGGACAGAAGAAGAAAGAGAGAGAATCTTAAGCAGGCTCCATGCCCAGAGTGAAGCCCTATGCAGGGCTTGATCCCACGACCCTGGTAGCATGACCTGAACCAAAATCAAGAGTTGGATGCTTAACTGACTCAATCCCCAGACACTCCGCATTATTCATTGTTAATACAAAATTAACATTTAACTAGGCATCCTGTATTTTTATTTACTAAATCCATCAACCCTACATAAAAAGCAAAATCAGCTTGGCAAATTTGGAGGTCCTGACCTCTCATCTTGGAGGAAAGTCTGCTTAACAACAAACCATGCACTTACCCCAAACCTCCTTTATCCCTCACATTCAGAGGTGAGCAGCTGTACTCCACAAACCTATCAAATGCAAAGGAAACCTTCATCAGTTACATGGTCAACCAGTACCTCATGAATAAATACAAATGGTCAAACAAGAATCACCGACACTTGAGGAAGAACAAAGCAGAGGGCCATGATGAGAAGTAAAATAAGAAATGGCCTTAATAATGCAGCAAGCAAAGGAGAATGTGAAAAAAAGGAGTTCTAAAATTGTAAAATTCCTCGTGACCTGGATTATTTTCCTCTATGAATCAATACTGTTCTTCATTCTTATGTATATAACTTTATTTTGGTAAGTGCATTTAAAGATATAGAATGCCATTAAAAGATAGATTATTCATCACTAATATCATAATAAAATGTGAAAACAAAACAAAACAAAAACCTGAGGAAAGACCACTGGATTTGTTAATTATAACAAATCCTCCATTTCAATGGATACAACAGAAATCTTTTTTGTATTAGTAGGTTGATTACATCCTCTAGAACTACCTTATGATGCAGCAATTCCACTCCTGAGTATTTATCTGAAGAAAACTAAAACTACTTGGAAAGATATATGCCCCTCCAAGTTCACTGCAGCACTAGTTACAATAGCCAAGATATGGAAACAATCTAAGTGTTCATAGACAAATGAACGTATAAAGAAACTGTGAATTATGGAATGGAATATTATGCAGCCATAAACATCATGAAATCTTGCTATTTGTGGCAACATGGATGAACCTCAAGGTATTATGCTAAGTGGATTCAGACTGAGAAAGAGAAGGACTGTATAATCCTTCTTACTTGTGGAATCTGGGGGGGTGGCAGGTAAAAAAGCAAACTCATAGATACAGAGAACAGATTGGTATTGCAAGAGGCAGGTTGGCGGGGGTGAATGGGAGAAATGGGCAAAGGGGATCTCACGGTAAAAAAAATTAAAAATATAAAAAATAGTTATACCTTCTATCAAAAACATACTAACAACATACCATCCTTGCAGATTTCAAAATAGCTTAATACAGAGAACAGTTTCTAGATAATTTACCAATGACAAAATTATCAAGAAATCAAATAGTTTTGGTTTCTTTACACTTGTTTTTGTGTGTGTGCGTATGTATATATTTATATATTATATAATGTATGTACATATATATAGATATATAAAGGTATATCCTCTTTTGATGACACTATGGCTCTTAAACAAAATGAAAATAACTGCTGTTGGATGGTAGAACACTACCACAAAAAACCTACAAAATATTTTATGGTTTCATATTAACATATTGGTATTTTTACAGAAATGCTAGTTACAGGCATTAAAATACTTAAAGAATAAATGGGTATTACTGGGAAGGGTTTTCAAAAATGTACCCAAATTAGGTTTAATTAAAAAATAAGAAAGTCAGGGACACCTGGGGGGCTCAGTTGGTTAAGCATCAGATTTTGGCTCAGGTCATGATCTCACAGTTTGTGAGTTTGAGCCCTGCATAGGGTTCTGTGCTGACAGCTCAGAGCCTGGAGCCTGCTTCAGATTCTGTGTCTCTCTGTCTCTCTGCTCCTCCCTCGCTCACAACCTGTCTCTCCCTCTGTCAAAGGTAAATAATGAATGAATGAATGAATGAATGAATGAATGAATAAATAAATAAATAAATAAACAAATAAATATAAAAAGGTATACAATTACACATTTTCCCTGTGATTTCCTCTACTACAATATAAGCTCCACAAGGGCACAGGTTATTTCCTTCTATCATTCACTGCTCTATTCCAAGTACATAGAATAACACCAGGACACAGTAAGTTGCTCAATATACAGTCAGAGAATGAATGAATGAACCATTATTTAAAGAGATTCGTTTGATTTGTAACACTTGAAGAAAATGACTACCTTCAATTCCTCAATAAGCAATGGCAAAAATAGACTAACCTTAGATTTAATCTATTCAGCAAAAAGGGAATTTTGTCATGAAATTATAATAATAAAACTTCATTTTTCTGACCAGTACATCTTTTAATTCCCTTTGAGAGGAGAACGGGAGGAACAGTAAAATTACGAAAAAGCAGCATGCCACTTTGCTGGCTCTGTAACATTTATCACCCTCAAGAGAGTGCATCAAGTAACCATGTGAGTCCTGGTGAAAAAAGATGGCCACCGCTGAGCCACAGTGACTCCACAGTTCACAATGCTCATGCGTATTTCTCTTTCTCACTAACAAGTAGGGTCTAGAAAATAACTGAAAATTGTTGACAGGTGACTTTTCTTTCTGGGTAATCGAATACAGTTTCCCAGGTGCCTTGTGGGCTTGAAAGTAAAAGCGGGCAAAATTTAGAGAAAAGTCAAGTCAGTAAAAAATGTTTGGTGTTTCTCCCCACATTATAGGTAGTTCATTCTTCCAACAGAGTAATGGTTGGCATGCTGTGCAGGTCCAGAGCTCAGTGTGCCACACTATGAGTTCTCTGTTGTTGATATTCCAGACAGAGGATGAAGATGTATTAATTTTTTACAATAGCATATTGTGCAGCTTATATAGTTTTTTAAACAAGAAAGTAATACTTGTTCTTTGTAAAGTACAGAGAATCAGAAATAAGAATATAAAAATTGCATAAAGTCTACCTTCCATTATATATTAACCACTTTAAATATATACTATCTTTCCAAGCTCACTTTCCTTGAAAATTTTTATTGAGAAGGTGTTATTTTTCTAGCCAATGAACTGCTAAGACCGTTTTATTTTTTCCCCTTCGCCAAGGTAGAATTTTGAGTTCTGTTGACTCAGAACTCAATGTTCTGACTGTTTCTGTTTACTGAAATCTTTCCCAGAGTAGAATCATATCTGTGAGTTCTTTTATTTATACAAATGCAGAGGATGAATTTTCTCTAAATTATCGTACAAGAAAAAAGTAATGGGGAAAATTTTCTTTTATGGTAACTCAACTTCCTTTGTCTCTCAGCCCTTCTCTTTGCAAGTGGCTTATGATTATTTAGGAGATGCTTGGCAAAATCCCACTTATTTTGGTCTAATGCTGTATTTTTTTTTGTCCAAAAGAACATTTCAGGATGATAATCTTCATATCAAAAAATGATGTATAGGTTTGGGCATATTGATCTGCTTTACTTTCCAAATGGTCCTTAGACATCTAGTTTTATTTATTTTTGAAGCAAAATTCACACGCTGAAAGGGGGGAAAGAATAAGAGAGACACAGGGAAAAGTAAGGGAGGGATGGAGGGGTGGGGTAGCGAAAGAGACTGAAAGGAGCAAATTGAAAATATCAGTCTTTTGATTACATCATGGCACAAATTCTATTTTATTACTTTGAAAATAGTGACATCTAGTGGATAAAAGGTATTAATGTCACGGGTGTTTTGGTGTCGGAATTTGCTACAATTGGTAAATGCAATAAAGAGTCTAAGTATATAGACACAGAAAATCAAGAGAACTTATAGTAACTGAAACTTGCTGATCCACTTTCAGATATATGTTCACCTGCCAATAAAATTCCTCTCTGAAAGTGACTTTATTAATTTGAAAGCCTAAAACACTGCAGAAAAAGGGACAATATTATTAATTTAGCCTACAGGAAGGTTAAGGCAAGGGTACAGACTCTGAGGCCAGTTAGCAAAGCTGCACCCTGTGTGTATTATGGGAACAGATGACTTTCAACATTTTCTGCCATGTCCACGTCATAGTGTTTACCAACTGCAAAGTATTTGTCCTATACGTTTTCCATTTGATTCCCAATATATCGTCTACAATACATACTTTGATTATTAATTTAGCAAAGCAATGGTACAAGCCTTTAAGTGGATAATGACTATTTAGCACGAATTACAGTTCTTCCTCAAAATCACCACATGTACTAATAATATGTGCAGTTTCCAAAGCAGTTTTTATGTACACTAGAATTCCCATTCCATAGCTTAGTAAAGAAAATCATAAAATATTTAAGTAAAGGAGCTAAGCTAAACTAATAAAAGCATCCTCAATAAGAGAGACAATGAATCCAGGTAAGACAGACCATCTCATTTCTCCCCTACCTTCCTCTATTGAAATCTCAGGGCAAATAACAAATAGCACCATGCTCTCTCTGAATAAAAAGACAATCCAGATTTGGGCGGGAAAATAGCAGCAAAAATGGCATTGTCAGCCTCCACTGCCATTTATGAAATGCCTTCTTTTAGGCAAACCCTACTCTAAGAAATTATCCTCCTTGGTTAGTAGAGGCAGTGTCTGAGATACAGAGGGGTTAAATGCCTCATTAGGCTAGTATCCTTGAGGTAAATATTCTGTGCCCTGCTTCTGTCAGCATATATAACAAACTAGCATAACATGAACACAGATTCTTAAAATTTCTCACTTGTGTGTTTGTTTAGTTTTAATTGGGAAGTTTTAGATTTTAGAAAGCATTTTATTTTGAATTATTTAATATTGCCACGATTTTTCAAACAAGATTGACTGAAACGAGCACTAGAATTAAGATTAGAAGATTCAGATTTTTATCCAAATTCTGTTTCTCCCTAGGGAACTATTTGTTCTTGGAAAATTCATTTAGTTTATCTTGGAAAATTCATGGGCTTTTATTTCCCATCTGTAATACAAAAAAAAAAAAAAAAAAAAAATTTCAAGCTCTCTGTAAACCAATGTAATAATAAAGAAAATAATGTATGTGAAAGCATTTTGAAAATGGCAAAGCACTGTACCAATTTAAAATATTACTATAATGACATAGTCATAAGAGTAGTTAGGTTGGTTTACTTTTCCAAAGGTCAAATGATTATCTGAATCAAATAAACTCTTGATAAGGCTTTCAAATTGCTATTACAGAATTCTAGAGAAAAGTCTAAATTCTGTTATAAAATTAAGGGAGAGGAAATCACTAAAATTAAAAAAAGTTTGGCATAGATAGATAGATAGATAGATAGATTTATATTATTTCTATGGGCCAAGACATACAATATCGGATGTTTTGGCTGTTAGAAAATGAGTAATGTAGTCTACCCCTTTTAAGGAAGTTACTTTGTTGTCACAAGAGTTAAACTCTATAACAGAAATACCAATATTAAGTAGAAATAAATAGAAAATACCAATATTAATAACTGATTTGTTAAAATTGCTATTCTTTCCATTAAGCAAGATTCCTTGCCCCTTGTCTGGCCAGTTCCTACACACACACACACACACACACACACACACACACACACACAGAGGCATATTTTTCATTTGCCTAATTTCTTCTTAAGTACAGAAAATTTCCATTTTGGGGGTGCCTGGGTGGCTCAGCCAGTTAAGCGTCCTACTCTTGATTTTGGCTCAGGTCATGATCTCACAGTCGTGAGATCAAGCCCTGTGTGTTGGGCTCAGTGCTGAGCATGGGGCCTGCTTAGGATTCTCTCTCTTTCCCTTTCTTCTGTCCCTTCCCCACTCACACACGCCTGCCCTCATGCACGCTCTCTCTCAAAATAAATAAATGAACATTTTTAAAAAATAAGACGTTAATAAAAGTGCATTAGTTTCTTTGGATTAGACAAAGGATATTAAATTCACTTGTATGTATTGAGCAGTACAACAAATACGGCATTATATGAATAATATCTTAGGAAAGAAGCATGGGGTAAGTTACCAAATGCTAATAAATTCACAATATTGTTGGAGACAAAGGGGTTATTCCCCTAATACTTTGGTGAACATTTTTAAATTACTTAATATTCATCTTAAGGCCTATGCTGACAATTTCCTTTATTAATCCTATATCAGAAAGGATGTGGCTAGCAGGAAAATGACAGCACATTCAACTTGAGTACTATGGTGATTGCTTAAAAAGACAACTTGTAACGTTTTGACAGCCTGGAAACTATAGGCAATGGTGCTAGGAAGAACAGGGAAACATCTTGCTTTTTAGCCTGAAAGAGTAGGGGGATGGAGCAGTGACTGGAACCTGGAGACAAACAGAGACAAAGAGGTACAGAAAGCAGTGTCGTCTAGCTGATGGGACACTTTAAGGGACCCAGCCCGACAAAGATGACCTCACAGGAAAGAAAAGGAACATAAACCCAGTCTCAATCTCTATCTTTCCTCTGGTCCCTGCCATTGCTCACCCCTAGCTGGACACAGCCATGAGTCAGAGCACATTACTGGGCAAAAGAGTCTGCTAATGTGATTCTCACAACAGCCTTCAGGACAATGTGGGGACAGGTGGACAGTGGATTTAGGGCAATGAAACAGATCCACCTCACCTTCTTGCAAAATTTTACCACCTCCCCTTCTGTGAAAAATCTTAGAGCAAAGGACACATTGTGGTGTACTACTTCAAAAGGCAGCTACATAATGACATTCATCATTTGAATATATTAATTTTGCATGTTTGCTTTTTTAAATGTTTATTTATTTTGAGAGAGAGAGAGAGAGAGAGAGAGAGAGCGAGCAGGTGAGGGACAGAGAAAGAGGGAGAGAGAAAATCCCAAGCAGGCTCCATGCTGTAAGCTTAGAGCCCAACGTGGAGCTAGATCTCACCAACTGTGAGATCATGACCGAGCCAAAATCAACAGTTGGAGACTTTAGTGACTGAGCCACTCAGGCACCTCTGCATGTTTATGTTAAAAACAACCATATTATCACAAGAGCAAACACTTCCTGAGTGCTGAGTAATGTTAGGCCAATTACCACATTAAAAAAAAAAAAAACAGAGTTTATTATTTTTTTAATGCTTATTTATTTTTGAGAGAGAGACAGAGACAGAGACAAAGAGACAGAGTGTGAACAGGGGAAGGGGCAGAGCGAGAGGGAGACACAGAACTCAAAGCAGACTCCAGGCTCTGGGCTGTCAGCACAGAGCCTGACACGGGGCTGGAACTCATGAACCTGGAGATCATGACCTCAGCCGAAGTCAGACGCTCAGCTAACTGAGCCACCCAGGTGCCCTACAGCAGACTTTATTTTTTAGACTACTTTTAGATTTACAGAAAAACTGCAAAGAAAATACAGAGTTCCCATATTTCTCCTCTTCCACCTCCCATCCATACATTGTTTCTCCTCCTGTTAATATGTTGCATTAGTGTGGCATGTTCGTTACCATTGGTGAACCAACACTGACACATTATTAACTAATTTCTGTATTTCACATTAGGGTTCATTCTTAGCGTTGTATATTTCTATGGGTTTCTATGAGCACTTTCACTGCCCTAAAAATCTGCCATACTCCCCCTGCTCATCCCTTCCTCCCCTCAAAATTCTGGCAACCACCGATCTTTTTACTCTCTCCATAGTTTTGTTTTTTCCAACATGTCACATAGTTGGAATCACACAGGATGCACCTTTAGCCTGGTTTCTTTCATTTAGCAGTATGAACTTAAGCTTCGATTTAATTTCATCGCCGGATAGCTCATTTCTTTCATTTCTGAAAAACACTCCATTGTATAGATGTACCACAACTTGTTTACCCATTCAACTATTGAAAGACAATCTGGCTGTTGCCAATTTTTGACACTTATGAATGAAGCTGTTATAAATATGTGCAGATTTTTGTGCGGACATACATTTTCAACTCATTTCAAATATTTGGGAAGAAACTGACAATGAACTTCGTAAGAAACTGAAAACTGTCCACAGTGGGTGTACCATTTTGCATTCCCACCAGCAATGAACAACAGTGCCTGACGTTCCACACCCCATCAGCATCTGGTGCTGCCAGTGTTTTGGATGCTAGCTCTGTAACAGGTGTGTAGTGGTATGGCATAGATGCTTTAACTCGCAGTCCCCTCATGTCACACAATGGCTATCTTTTCATATCCTTATCTGCCATATGTCTGTCTTCTTAGATGAGATGTTGTCCATAATTTAGTTTGGTTATTGTTGAGATTCAAGAGTTCCTTATATATTTTGGGTACAAGTCCTTTATCAAATATGTATTTGGAAAATACTTCCTCTCAGTCTGTGGTCAGTCTTTTCATTCCCTTAATAATGTCTTCAGCAGAGCAGAAATTTTTAACTTTGATGAACGTATCATTTTTTTTCCTGGATGATGCTTTTGGTATTATATCTACAAAATCATCAAATCCAAGGTCACTTAGATTTCACCTGTTATCTTCTAGGGAATGTATAGTTTTGCATATTATACTTAGGTCTATTAAGTTAGATCTCTGATTTCTTTCATCAGAGTTTTATAATTTTTCTCATAGACCGTATACCTATTTTGTTAGATTTATTTGTAATAAGTAATTTATTTGTTTGTGCTGTGTTAATGGTATTGTCTTTTTATTGCAAGTTATAATTCACTGCTGGCATATAGGAAAGCAATTGACTTTTCCATATTAACCTTGTGTGTTGCAACCTTGATATATTTCCTTATGAGTTCCAGTTTTTTGTTGATTCTTTGGCATTTTCTACCTAGACAGGCATATCTACAAACAGAGATAGTTTCATTTCTTCTTTCCTGATATGTATACATTTTATTTGCTTTTTTTTTTTTTTTTTTTTTGTCTTATTGCATTAGTTAGGACTTGCAGTACAATGTTGAATAGGAGTAAAGCAGGAACATTCTTGTCTTCTTGCCATTCCTAGGGAGAAAACATCTAGTTTTTCACCATTTAAGTATGATGTCAGCTATAGGGTTTTTGTATATGCTCTTTTTTTATTTTTATTTTTTTAGTGTTTATTTTTGAGACAGAGAGAGACAGAGCATGAGCGGGGAAGGGACAAAGAGAGAGAGACACACACACACACACACAATCCAAAGCAGGCTCCAGGCTCTGAGCTGTCAGCACAGACCCTGAGGAGGGACTTGAACCCATGAACTGTGAGATCAAGACCCGAGCTGAAGTCGGATGCTTAACCGACTGAGCCACCCAGGCGCCCCTATATATGTTCTTTATTAAACTGAAAAGTACCGTTCTCTTCCTGGTCGGCTAAGGGTTTTTATCATGAATGGGTGCTGGATTTTGTAAATGCTTTTTTCTGCATCTATTGATATAAATCACATGATTTTTCTTCTTTAGCTTCTTGAAATGATGGATTATATTAATTGATGTTTGAATGTTGATCCAGCCTTGCATACCTGGAATACCTCTCTCTTTGTAATGGTGTATAACTTTTTAATACGTTGTTTGGATTTGATTTACTAATATTTTGTTGAGGATTTTTGCATCTATGTTCATGACAGATACTGGTCTGTACTTTTCTTGTAATATTTTTTTCTGGTTTTCATATTTGTGTAATGCTGACCTCATAGGATGACTTGGAAAGTATTTCCTCTGCTTCTATTTTCTGGGAGAATGGAGACATCTCTTGTTCAAATACCTGGTGGAATTTACCAGTGAAGCCGAAGCCATCTTAGCCTGGTAATTTCTGTTTGGGAAGATTAATTGTTGATTCAATTTCTTTAATAGATAAATGCTTATCCAAATTATCTATTTCTCCTTGTGTGAGTTTTGGTAAATTTTCTCTCTCAATGAATTCGTCTATTTCATCTAATATTCTTCATTATATTCCTTTATTATTTTTCCTGTCCATAGGCTCAGTAATGATCGCCTCTTTTTTAATTTCTGACATTTATGATTTATGGTTTTTCACTTTTTTTCTTAGCTAGCTAGAAGTTTGTCGATTTTATTGGTCTTTTTTTTTAAAAAAATCAGTCTTTGCTTTCATTGATTTTCTCTATTCTCATTTCCAATTTTATTGATTTCTGCTAATTTTTATTATTTTTTCTTCTATTTACTTTGGTGAATTTGCTCTTCTTTTCTAATTCTTAAGGTTGAAGCTTAAATTATTTACATTAGATTTTTCTTTTTTTCCAATGCATGCATTTAATGCTATAAATTTCTCTCTACTGTTTGTACTTTATCTCATAAATTTTAATAAGTTGTATTTTCATTTAGTTCAAAATATTTTAAAATTTCTCCTGAGAATTCTTTGAGCCATGTGTTATTTAGAAGTATGTTTTTTAAACTCCAAATATTTTGGGATTTTCTAGCTGTGACTTCTAGTTTAACTCAATTATAATTTAAGAACATACTTTGTATGAGTTCTGTTCTTTTAAATTTGCTAAGACACACACCGTGTCTTTTTAGATTTCTCTGAACTTCTGTTTATTTTTCTAATTTTACTGGTACTTCTGTTTATTTTTCTAATTTTACTGGTTGGGAATCAAATCCGCTCCACAAAATCACGTCACCAAATATTTAAAAGTTACATAATTTTTTTGCCCAAATGATGATACGAGAGGAGTGGGGAGGCATTTTTAGAAAAGTCTCTGGTACTCTTAATCCAGTTATCTGACCATATATTAAGTCATTGAAGCAGCCAAGAAGAATGTTTGTATACTAATTTAGGTTAGAGACAGCTGCCTAAATGTCTGGAATTATTCAGAAGAAAAAAATATAAGTACAGAGCACAAAATGGAAAGCTTTTTGGTTTGGCAAAAGATGTATGCTGAACGCTGTGTGTGAACATAGGAACACATTAATAATTATCATTAGCATTAAAAATATTTGAAATAATGTGACATGTCCTAGTAAAGTTTAAATGTCTTCCTTCTCTCATTTTCATACCTTATCTCCGCCTGCAGGAAAACTTTGAATGACCTTACATTTGTATAATGACTTTGCTGTCTTTTATACTTTTGTTTTTCCTTAGAACATTCCCCTTCAAGGCTGAAAACAATTTAGCTGGGACCTGTGACAGGGTCTGCAAACAGAAGTACTTACTGAAAAGATGCTAGGGTTATTGTACCACCTGCCTGATATATATAGGACATACTTTCGGACTTGGAATGTATGATACAGGGACACTGAGTTTCTTACCATGGACTATGAAAGGGAAGACAATCCCTGGAAAAAAGATAGTGTAAAGAATGTCCCTTCCTGCCCCATCTTATTATATGAATTGTCATGGATATGGAAGGTGAACTCAGCTGGGGAGAAAATCTATGCTGTTATTCTATTTGGGGCTTTTAAGTCTCAATGAGAGCTTCTACATCTGCATCAGAACTGTGACATTGTCTGAATCTCAAAGCAAGGGGTTTATCATTAAATCTCCAGAGATGGTTCCTGTGCCCAGATAAAATTTTAATCCTCCAGTTGTTTGGTTTTCTTTCTTCGTTTATTTTTTAAGTTATCCAGATCCCCCATGAGAGCGGTAACAATGCAGATGATATTTGTCATTCTTCTTAAAAAAATTAACTGGTAATTTTACTTAAGGTAAATTTAGTTTAAGAGGCTAAATGATTTTTATTTACCTAAGGGCACTTCTAGAAAGAGTTGTAAATTAAATTGTAGCCAATCCTTAAAAGCTTTTGTGATAAAAATTGTACCCTTTCTATAATTGGTTTGTTTCAGGAAACATTAGGGGGAACTAACTTTCCCATGCTGACTTATTAAGGACTTTCACTTCTTCCTGCTTCCTACATTTTGGACATTTCACTGCTCATTAGACTCTCCACCAGGAATAATGAAGGGGATAGAAATAAGAAGAATCTGGCTGGTGAAAGGGATTGTCACAATGATTGATACAGCGGCTAACAAAAGCTTGCCTACTATATAGGAATTTTCTTATTGTAATGTCTCCTCATGACTCATAGTTAGCTAAGATCTGGTTATGCATACAAGTACTTATTTTACATGTCAGGAATCATCATTATAATTCACAAGTGGTTTTCTTTGTAGAAGATGTCTTATATTATTTACTTTATTGTGAAGACTTTTATTTCATATGCATGAAGATTTTCAGTTTCTGTGCATCTTCAGTATTCAGTGATGCTTGTCATTAGTTTCTGTCCTCCTCCATGCTAAAAATAAGTTTGGTTGGCTTGAACAAAGACTCACTATATCCTAAAATGATGAGTTTTCTCACTTAGGTAATCCTGAAAAATAAAACCTAATCAGCAAGAATGTGCTTTTTAATGACAAATCTATTTTAAAGTTAATCCTTCTAGAAATGTTATAGTACATTCTTATTTTATATCTAAAACTTAAGCGTAAAAAAGATTCTCAAGGGGCGCCTGGGTGGCGCAGTCGGTTAAGCGTCCGACTTCAGCCAGGTCACGATCTCACGGTCCGTGAGTTCGAGCCCCGCATCAGGCTCTGGGATGATGGCTCAGAGCCTGGAGCCTGTTTCAGATTCTGTGTCTCCCTCTCTCTCTGCCCCTCCCCCGTTCATGCTCTGTCTCTCTCTGTCCCAAAAATAAATAAACGTTGAAAAAAAAAAAAAAAAAAAAAGATTCTCAATGTATCACTTAGACAATCATAAAGGAACACATTTTTCTTTTGTTTTTAATGATACCACACATTAAGCCCTACAGTAACATCATTTAAGGAATATATAAGTCTTATATGGAGGTGGAAAAAACAGAAGAGAAGTGAGATTCAACTGAAGAATCCATTAAAACCTTAAAGGTTGTAATGGAGGTTACAGGTTACAGGTTGTATGAGGGTTTTGTTTTCTGTTTTGGTTTTTGTTTTTTTAATCACTAAAAGCACAAGAATCATTTACAAATGAGGCAGGTCCTCACCTTTGCCCATACGATTTAGAGCAAACTGGTTTGAAGAGCCTAAGTTTCAAGCAAGAGCATGCTTACATGGTTGCATTTTCTGCAAGGGGTCCCAAGTCCCTCCCCTTCTCACTTCCCACTTGTTAGTTGGTCAGTGGTGTGAGTCCTCTTTGTACAAGAACATGACATCATCCTTTCTTTCATCAAGTAAGACAAGTTAGGGCAGAAATTGAGATGAGAAAGAGGATGTGCCTGCTGTGTGTTTGTTTGTTTGTTTGTTTTACATTTGGTGGAGGGAGCGATGAAGGCTTAACAAATGTCAGAAGCCTTGCTAAAAGGCCAGCATCCCATTCCTAGTCAATGGGCTACCACAAATAGGCACACGTGTCATGGACCTTAGTTCACACAAACAGAAGCACATGTGTAAGCTGGGGTATAAAAAGATGTCCAGTCCTACAGCGTCTGCCCACTTTCCTCCACCTCCTTCCTTCTGCTTGAAGCTTCCTCTAAACTCATCTTGAGTCTCCCATTTGGTAACTTTCTGACGTCTGTACAGAGCAGAGAAATGGTTGGTACATTTCCTACGCTGGAAGGAGTGATCAGCAGTCTCTCATGTGAGACCCGGTTTTGGAAACTCCTCATTGGTTCTAATGAAACGTTTCATTTGCATCTACTTTGTTTGGTTATAAGAATAATCCCTGAATGTGCCATCTTAAACACTGTCATCAAATTAATCATAAATTCCTATCAATACTAGTTTCTGAATATTTCTTTTTAATTTTTAAAAAATTTTCTTTATTATTTATTTATTTTGAGAGAGAGAGAGAGAGAGAGAGAGAGAGAGAGAGGGAGGAAGTGGGGAAGGGGAAAGAAAGAATACCAAGAAGGCTCCACACCACCTGTGCAGAGCCCAACATGGGGCTGGAACTCACCAATTATGAGATCATGACCTGAGCTGAAGTCTGACACTTAACCGACTGAGCCACCCAGGTGCCCCACTTTCTGAATAACTCTTAAATCTCCGTGAATTTTCCCATTCCCATTCCCTTCACAATGATGCAGGCCACCATCCTCTTTCACCTGGATTTCAGCAGTGTCCTGCTAACCAACTCCCCGCCCCCACCGCTTTTTTTTTTAAATACTATGAGTATTTTATTGACCTGTCATTCACTTGCAGTGAAATATACAAATATTGAGTACATATCTCCACGCATCTTGATAAATGTAAAGATACATATAGCCTCCAGATGTAGTCATAAAACAGTGTGTCAAATAGAAATGTAACACAAACCACATAGGTAATTTAAAAATTATCTAGTAGACATAGTAAAAAAGGAAACAGGTGAAATTAATTGTAATAACATTTTCTTTAATACAATTTATCCCAAATGTTGTCTTTTCAACATGTAATCAATTAAAACATATTGGGATCTTTTGTATTATTTTTTTATACAAAGTGGTTGAAATCTAATATGTATCTTTCACTTACAGTGCATCTCAATTTGGACTAGCCACATTTTTAGTGCTCAGTGGTCACATGTGTCTAGTTGATACCACAGAAGTCAAAGCATGTTAATGAACATCTTCTTCACCCCACAATATTTCTTATGCCCTATTCTAGTCATTTCACTGTCCTATAATTCAGACAAACACCGTTCTGATTTCTTAGAACAGTTGGCTATGCTTGAGGTTTACATAAAAGAAATTACAGAATATGTACTCTTTTGTACCTGGCTTCTTTTGTTCAAATAAGGCTTGTGAGAATTAGCAACATTATTACCTATATTGGTAGTTTGTTCTTTTTATTACTGAATAGTATTCCATTGCATGAAAATATAACAGTTTATTCTTTCTCATATTCTTTCTCATATCGATATTTCTGGTGTTTGACTCTTATGATTAGAGGTGTTATACATTCATTTTTTTTAAGTCCCACACCAAGAGGAGGAAATGCTGAGTGTACTTGGGAAGATATTTAATTTTATAAGTAATTTAATCTTAAATATTTTCCTAGTCATTATATTATTTTATATTATTATATATAATATATTATATAATAATATATATTATATAATAATATATATAATAATATATATTATATATATTAATATATATACAATATATAATAATGTATATAATATATAATATATATAATAATATAATAATGTATATAATATATTATATATATAATAATATATATAATATATAATAATATATTTATATATAATATAATATATATATTATATATATTATATCGCCAATACACATGTATTCTAATTGCTCCATGTCCTCACCAATATTTAATATTTTACTACTTTTCATTTAAGCTGTTCTAGTGATGGTGTACTCACATCACATTGTGGCTTTTTTTTCCCGTGATCCAGTAGCAGCCAGATCATATGCTCTGTGCATACTACATAAAATTTGGAGAAATATCAGTTCAACCCTTTTTTCCATGTTTTAATTGTATTATTTTCCCTTTCCTTCTTAGGCTGTAGGTATTCTTCATATAGTCCTTTGTCAGATATATGTTTTGAGAATATTTTCTCCTACTCTGTGGCTTGATTTTCACTTTTTAAATCCTTTTTTTGATAAGCAAACTTTTCAATTTTAATGAGATCCATTTTATCATTTTTTTTTTATATTTAGTGCTTCTTGAGTCAAGGAAATCATTGCCCAACCCTACACTTGTAAAAAATATTGTCTTATATTTTCTTCTAGATGTATGAATTTAAATTTTATATTTAGGTACATGAACCAACTTCAATTACTGTGTATGTGTATGAGGAAAAGATCAATGTTTATTTTTTCATATGATTTTCTACTTTTTCCAGCACTATTTCCTTAAAAGAATCTCCTTTCTCAGATTGAATTTGTTTTAGTCCTTTGACAAAAACCAACTGACTGCATATGCGTAAATCTAGACTTAGAATTTCTATTATGTGCCACTGATATTTTTTAATCCTAATAAAATGTGATCTTGTCTTAATCACTCTAGTTTTACAATATGTATTGAAATCTCATAGAAAAATCCTCCAAATTTGTATTTCTTCTTCAAGAATGTTTTGACCAGTCAAGAGATACATAATGTGGATTTCATTCTCACATAAACTTTGGAATCTATGTATCAATTTCTATAGAAAAGTTTGCTAAATTTTTATTGGAATTGCATTGAAAGTTTGGATTAATTTAAGAGAAATAAAATCTTAAAAATTAAGTTTTCCAACCCATCCATTAGCATATTTTTCCATTTGTTTTGGACTTCAAGTGTTGTTACCAATATTGTGTAATTTTCAGTGTGGAGTTTTTACATGCGTGTTGAATTTACTCCTACATTTCTGATGTTTGAAACTATTATAAATAATCATAAAATTTTGTTTTCTAGTTGTTTTTTTGCTACTCTACAGAACTTCCATTCATGTTTGTATATTGACTAATCCAGCCGTCTTGTTCAATTAATTTTTTATTTTTAGCAATTTCTTCATAGATGTCTTTGCTTTGCATTTTTGATACAATTATGCCATTCTAAAAATAAATATAATTTTGTTATGCCTTTTGTTTATTTATTCCTTATCTTTCTTTCCTTCTCTTTTCTCACCTTTTCTTTTCTCTCCTTTTCCCCTAACTGTACTAGCTAGGACCTGCCAGACAAAGTGGTGTTGAGAGAGTGCTCTTCTTCCCTTAGAGGGAAACATTTTACTATTTCACCATTAAATGTCATATTTCATTCTATAAATGTTCTTTTTCAACTTGAGAAAGTTCCTTTCTATTCCTATTTTGCTAAAATCATTTCTATCTTTAATCGGTTTTAAATCTTAATTAAGTTACTCTTCCTTAATATATTGTGATGATCATGGTTTCCTCTTTATTATGTTATTGTGGTAAATTATGATGACAGGTTTATGAATGTCAATATTGCTAATATTTATTAATGATTTTTGGAATGAAGAATATTGGTTTGTAATTTTCTTTTAGTGTTTTTGTCAAGGTTACTATAAAGTTGGTTATGTTTTCACTTCCTCTGTTTTCTGAAATATATTGTGTAAGACTGGCATTTTCTTTCTTAAATATTTGGAGAAACTTCTTTTTAAAAGTCACATTCTTGGGGTGCCTGGGTGGCTCAGTTGGTTAAGTGTCCAACTTCGACTCAGGTCATGATCTCACGGTTTATGAGTTCGACCCTTGCATCGGGCTCTGTGCTGACAGCTCAGAGCCTGGAGCCTGCTTTGAGTTCTGTGTCTCACTCTCTCTCTGCCCCTCCCTTGCTCATGCCCTGTCTGTCTCTCTCTCAAAACTGAATAAACATTTAAAAAACAATTTTTAAAAAGCCACATTCTTGGGGCACTGGTATGGCTCAAGTTAGTTAGGCGTCCGACTTCGGCTCAGGTCATAATATCACGGCTCATGGGTTTGAGCCCCACATCAGGTTCTGTGCTGACAGCTCAGAGCTTGGAGCTTGCTTTGGATTCTCTTTCTCCCTCTCTCTGCCTCTTCCCTGCTTGCTCTCTCTCTCTCTCACACACTCTGTCTCTGTCTCAAAAATAAATAAACATTAAAAAAAATAAAAAACAGTCACATTCTTTTCCTGATGAAATACCCTCTTCCACCAATTGTTTACTTGTTCATCTCTAGATTCTTTAACATATTTGCAATGAAGTATTTTAATATCATTTTCTAATAATTCCAATATTTGGTTCATCTGTAGGCCTGCTTCTATAAGTTTTTATCTTTCAGAAGTTGTAAGGGGTGTTGCTCTCCTGTTTGTCTTTTTTATTTGTTTTACTTTCTATTATTATGATGGACACTGTAGATGATATATTGTGAAGACTATTAATTATGTTATTATCTTGATTTTGAGGCAATTAAATCACACATGGACCATTTTCTCCTGTTTCAAACTTGTGACTTTGGGGGCGTTTGTTTTATTTGTTTTTTTCCTTGTTAAGAGTCTGTTTATTTCAATTTTGTCCTTAGTTCTAGGGCAAGGAAGTTATTAAAATAAGTATAAAGTAGACCTAGAGTGTGATTTTTACTTTTAACGAGTGTGAGCTTTATTATTTGAAGGTACCAACTGAACGCTTGGCTTAATTATTAAGATATCTAGACTCTAGTTGGGTCGGAATTCCAACACCTTCTCAGCATTTTATGCTCTGCATGATCAGAGATTTCCACCGAGCTGTCAACCTCTCATCAGCAGTTGCATGGTGTTATTGTTTCCTGAGAAATTTCACCTTGCAACCCAAGGACCAAAGAAGAACCCCTTGCAGAATTTCAGGGCTCTTTCTCTATGTCTACCTCCATCTTGTCAACTGCCCCACAAATTCCAGTCACATTAACAGTCTCCAAACCACAAACTCTGTTTTACTCTACCCCCTGAGAATTCCCCTTTCTGCTTTCATGCATTGGACATCGGCTGGGCAGAAAGCCAGGGAGAATAAAAAACTAATTCTATGTGCCTTTTGTTTTCCCCTCAAGGAGCTCAACCTCACACTGACTGGTGTCCATTGCCTGAACATATTTGCTTTGCAAATTGTTCTCGTTTCATAGCTGTTTAGGTGACAAGTCTAATGCCAGCTACTCTGACAAGACTGAAACAAGAAATTCTGCCTCTAATATTTTGTTTCCTTTCAATCCACTTTTTTTTCAATGTTTATTTATTTTTGACAGAGAGACAGAGCATGAGTGGGGGAAGGGCAGACAGACAGGGAGACACAGAATCCAAAGCAGGCTCCAGGCTCTGAGCTGTCAGCACAGAGCCCGATGCAGGGCTCGAACTCACAGACTGTGAGATCATGACCTGAGCTGAAGTCGGACGCTCAACCGACTGAGCCACCCAGGCGCCCCTCCTTTCAATCTACTTTTCATATGCAGCCAAAATGATCTGTGTTAAGTCCAAATCTAATCACATTACCATCCTAAAAATTATTAAATGGCACCTTATTATCTTTGTCATGAAATCTATACCTCTAATATGCCTTTAAAGTCCCTGAATAATCTGATCTCTGCCTACATGCTACCTTAATTCTCACCACCCTTCATCTCACACATTTCTTTGTTCTACTTTCACTAACACTTTTTCCTCTCTTACTTCTAGGTATTTACACATAATAGTCTCTCTTCTTGGAAAACCAGTTTCTCTTCTTTTTCTAGAAAGCTCCTCCTATTTGCCATGCAAGTAGCAGCCTTATCTGAGACTCCTTCTCCACCTCCCTAATAGGATAGAACCCCTTGCTATAATGCCATCTACACTGTTTACAATTCTGCTACTATGGTATTGATCCCATATTTTGTGTTTGTTTAATAATATGCCTTTGCCACTCTATTGTAACCTGGTGAATACATTGTCACGTCCCTCTAATTTATTCCTACACTCCTAAAGCTTATCGGAATAGCTGACACATGGTTTGGGATTCAACCATGTGTCAGCTATTAACCAATTTGTTTGTTTAAATGATTAACCAATTTGTTTGCTTCCATGTGCTTTTCAGAGCACATGTATTTACCTTGGGTGAAAATAGCTGAAAAGTTAACTTAAACAATATCCGTAAATATTTTGTAAGTACTAAGTGTGTTGTAAGTGATATGAAAGTTTTCAAATAAGTATAGAGGGGAGTTTCTTCCTGAAACAATATCTAAAAGGGTAGTCAATTTACAAAGCATTTTAGAAGGAATATAAATATATGCCAGAAGGTTATTACAGGTAATATTACACTTTGACAATGTTCACTGTTCTAATATTAGTTTTTGCATAATTAATTTTCAAAGTTTGAAAGTCCTCTGAGATTTTCTTTAGTCCCTGTGAATTATTTTCTTTCAGGTGTGTGAGATTCTTAAACAAAATAGCTATTTTTAGAAACAAGAGTTCAGAAGCACTAGGTTTCTTCACTCCTTTCCAACCACAGGTATGGAATTCACAAACCAGCTTATTAGCTCACAAGCTTACATGACTATTTCCTTCTCCCTTCCTCTAAATCCCTTTAAAACGGTCTAAAAAGCATTTTCCAGGTTTAGTGCTCAAATAAAAAATAGCACCCAAAGGTTGAAATCCTAGGAGATCTCACTACGTGCAATCTCTGGAACCAGGCTCTGTTTTAAAAAGTATGGAGATTCAAAGTTTCTTGAGGATATGAGAAGCCATTAGCAAATACTCTGAGAGTAAAGATTTCACATAAGAATGTGCAGTTTTGATCTCTTGGAACAACACTGACACTGGGCTAAGTCCTGTCACCCATGGCAGAGTGGAGTCCACATTCCACAGATCCACAGTCTGCCACCGAGAAGAGCTTCTGAAGGGTGGTATGACGTGTGCATTCTTTTACTTGGAAAATTGGGAAAGTGTGCAAGAGGAATATTCTTGTTCCAGGTGAGACGAAACAAGACCCTTCCTCTTCTGCTCAAGTGGCTCCTTCCTCCCCGCAAAACACAGATGCACAGAATAGTGATAAAAACAAACTTATATGCTGCCTCCTTTTGCAGCTTCCAAAGATCCAGAAGGGGAAAATATGAGGAGGCTTAGCTTAAAAAAATATTGAAGCTGTACAGATTCTCTCAGTTTCAGGCAATAGATGATGGGGTAGGGTTGAGGGGTAGGCATTGTTCTGAGAACCACACATCCTCAGAAATCTGGGCCCTTTGTGGCCTGGCCAGAGAAGGAAGAGCAGTTCTGTCAGAAGACACAGCGATTGCAAGAATAGGAGCACGGACTGGATGCATATTCTGGTGGCTCAAGACCTTTTCAGGCAGGGTCAGCTTGTAATAGAAATGACTCCTAGTAGAGAAGAGTCCAGATTCCCAGCTGTGTTGAGACTTTTGGACTGTCCAACACCCAAGTGCATCGCAGGCTGGCAGACACTCAGGTGCTGAGCTCATTGGGCCAAATTACTCAGAACCTCATGTAGCAAACGTGGTAAGTTGACAGACGTGTTTACCTCTCTGTCCTCCTCAACTCCCATGAAATGACCAAAAAGGTGTAAAATCAATCCCCAAATACGAAAAGAACTGAAGAGGTGCTGAAAGCTACCTGGTTTTGGAAGTGGAAAACAAAAGGACAACTGGTTCCTTACTGAACAGACTGAACAGAAAATAAAAACCGAGTATGCACAGAGCTAAACAAGAAACAAGCCAGTTCACACTACAGAACACTGACGCTTAGAACTTAGAGACATCAGTGAGTTCTGGAAGTGAGGGTCTGGCTGGGAATGAGAGCCCCACACCGGGGCAGGGGATTTTGTTTGTCTCGCAGACACACATTTCCACGTTACATAAAACGGTGTCTGGCACTTAGGGAGCTTTCAGTCAATATTCACTGAGGAATTCAAGTAAATCAACTCTACAGAAAGAGCAGCTAGACCCCTACAATGATGGGACGGTCAGCTTGCTTACTTACTAAGGAGTGGAAAAGAGGGAGTCTGGGTTTAGAGACACCAGATACAGCACAGGGTGGAGGTAGATAAGAGTCTGAGTCATGAATATTGAATAACGGGATCCCAGTCCTCTTCTGCTTGGCCCCAGAATCCTAAAGCAGCTTATATTCACTGGGAAGAATAGTAGAGGATTTTTCTTTGGGAAAACAGTCCTAACAGAAAACAATCCTAAACAATCCTACACATACTGACAAAAGTCACTAAAAACACATCTCTTCCCAACCTCCCTCTCTGTCTCTGTCTCTATCTCTTTTCTCTCTCTTGTCCCTGTGTGCTATTAATAGAGTCATGCATCATGAGACCTTTGAAGAAATCCTTAAGATAACAAAGATCAAAGTCAACAAGTAGAAAAAGAGAGAGAGAGAGAGAGAGAGAGAGAGAGAGAGACTTGGAAAATAGAAACAGTGTGGAAGGCTGAATGGAATTAGGGGAGGATGGGGAAACTCTCTTAGGCTCCAAGAGATAAGTGAAGTTACCATTTTCCTGCAAAAAGACAGTTACAAAAAAGGTGGAACATTTTTTTGGAGAACAAGAGTGCTGTAGAAAAAAAGAAAATACATGACAAAGAAAAGAAAAAATTGAGAAGTTTTGGAAAACAAAACTGAGCAAATCCCCAGAGATTTAAATAAAGAGAAATAGAAACTTTAAGAGGAGACAATTCAAAAGTTAACCCAGAAAGTCGAATTTGCTAACAAAATAAATTCTAGAAAGAGAGAGAGAGGGAAAAGAAGAACAGGGTAAAATTTAGAAAGTACAATTGCTGAAGAAATAATTTTTAAAAAGATCCACTATATTCTTTTTAAAATGAATGAAAAATAAACTACAACAAAACATAATCATAAAACTTCCGGACCCTGGGTACAAAGAGATGACCCTAAACAACTTAAAGAGAACACCACATGTTATATACACAAAACCGTAGGTTATAAATACCACCCTTCAAGAGTCAGAACTGGGTCAGATTTCTCCAAACAAAATAGAAACAAACAAAAATAAACATTTACATTGGAAACTGGTAAACAAGAAAATAATGCTTTCAAGGTTTTAAGGGAAAATTATTGTCAACCTAGAAGTTCTCTTTGAGCCAGGCTGTCACACCCCAAACAAACAAAAACCCCAAGTACCTTTTCTTAGGAAGGTTCTAAGCAATTTATTCCCCACATGAAGGCACAAACCAAGATCGTATAAGACACAGAGTTCTGGGGATACAACATAGAAAAGGGTAAACAAATTTCCAGGATGACAGCTGGGCAGCAGGCCCGGAGGGCCACCCACCCAAATTTGAGTGGGACAACAGGGGTTGCTTAAAAAGAAAAGGAAATGAAACTGATAGAAAATCTCTTGTGTTTGAATATACTGAGAAGAAATTTTCAGGGGTCTTAGATTTTATGGATGATTTACTGATGGGTACATAGAAACCCCAAGCAAAGTTTAAAAGAAGACCTTTATTAAGTCCAGGAAAAGCAAAATGGACACAAGAAATAAAATAGTATAATGTCCACCTACTCCTGAACCACAAATGTGCCTCATCTGCAGATATTTACACAATCAGTCGTGGACACACTGAGTATCCAGCAAGCCAAGTATGAAATAACTCTCCTGGCTGGGTAGGAGAGACAATATGCGTTTGTGTATTTTGGGGGAGGGGGCCAGTTTAAGAAGGCTAAATCCTCATCTTCCAAAGTGGAAAAGAAATAGGCATTTTTTAAAGTTAACTAAATAAGAAATTTGCCCATAAGTACACTACATGGAAATAAGAAGGTAACTAATATAGGAAAGTTTTAACAAGTTAAAGTGGTTTCCTCTGAGGAATGGGAATTTGTGTAGGGTGCAAAGTACAATAAAAAGGACTGTTGATCTTGGCTGTGAGCCTTACAGAACTACTGGATCTGTTATACTCCATGTAAGTACATCTTTGATGAAAATTAAATTGAACTTAAAAAAACACATATAAATATAGCTCTGCTGCCTAAATTCAAATTATTTTATTGTCATCTAGTTGTACCAACCAATTTTTTAGCCAAGGATGAAATGATTTGATAGTGTTATGGGAAGTCTCAGAGGCTCCTGACCAGAACATGGTGCGCACGCGCGCACACACACACACACACACACACACACACACACACACACGTGTGAGCAACCTTCCCCCACACACTTGCTGTATACACATAGAAAAATTTTAGAAAAGTAAATAACAACTCATAAATCTGATCAATTTCTCAGAGAGGGACTGATTCTGGAGTTTAGAGAGGCTTACTTTTCATTATATACCTATTGCACAGTTTAGATTTTTTGTTTACCATGTGCATATATTAGCCCTTTAATTTAAACAGGGGCATGATTTTTAAAAATATGATTATGGAAAGAATAAGAGAAAAAAATAATGCATCCCAAAATATATGACCACTTTCATTTCTTTTTCTCTCCAGTAATTATTTAATACATATTGTGGTACAGTTGCAAATCTATTACAGATTACTTTCGAAGGATGTTTGCGGTCAATGCACAAAACAAATTTGAAAGACAAAAATTTTTAATTGATCATTTCCTCTTTCTCTCATTTCTAAATCCCCCGAATTCACATTTGTATATTAGTTTATAATATTGTAATCTAATTTTTACTTGCTTGTCCAAAATCCATGTTTCTACATATGCTCCCTATTACATGAGGTCTATGCAATGTTCTATTATATGGATGGACAGTGTCTCCTTTCACTATTTCCCTATGACAAACTGACTTTTTAAAACCAATTTGCTCAGTGTTAGCTGTGCATAGCTTGAGTTCGATTTTCTGTTGGTTTACCAGTAGGTGGTGCTGGATAGTAGCTGTAAATAATCTGGTTTTACAACATTGCTATAGGATCCGTGCTCTAATAATGTACTCTGAGCAATGGCACTGAGTCACATTAGGGAAGTCGTTTGAACTGCTCTCCCAGCAGCAAAGTGGGCTTTCCACTATTCCATCCATATTCTCTTATACTCTTCCTCATGTGAGCAATTCCAAATACGTTTTCAAGATGACTGCCTGGAATGAGGCATTTATGAGGCAGTTATTATATGTGGTCCTGTGGGCCGGAGGACAGAAGATACAAAGTTCCAGCTGAGGCCCCACCTTTATTTATTTATTTATTTATTTATTTATTTATTTATTTATCCATAGGCCCAATATGCTTTCCCTTCTCTGTTTTGACCCCTGCTTTCCTGACGGCTCAGTTCCCTCATCTTGCCTTCTGTTTGCCTATGGACTTCATTATGATAATCTATGTAGATTTTTCTCTAAAGTGGATCTGCATTTTTAAAATGTCTTTATTTTCCTTCTTCAAAATTTCTTTATTCTGCATCTCACTCTGTCATGGGGCGCCATCTCTTGGCAAAGCACCTGCCTCAGGCTTCATCATTTTCTGTCACTATTCTCCATTGCTCTAACCTTTCCACCACCTAACCTTTCCACCTGAGCCCTGCTTTGTGACAGGCCCCGTCCTGAGTCCTTCCTGTGGATCATCCCCAAATATTTCTTATAAAAACCATCTAAGATCTGTATTGCTATCCACCTGTAGTGAGGAAACTGAGGCCCGAGTCGGTTAATTGACTCATTCAACTTTCTACAACTAATATGCTGCAAAAGAAAGTGTCCAACATTTGTAGCCCAGGAGATATGGGTTTGAATTCTGGCTCCTTCACTAAGTAAATTGTTCATCTCCGTCAAGGGACTTAACCTGACAAAACATTTGTTTACCGATTCGTAAAATGGGAATGAAAATGTGGGTCTCCCCTAGTTAAATTGACGTTAAATAAGAAAATGCATGTATGGTTCCTAACACACTTGCAGCCTTAATATAAGAACATTGCAAATACAAAGCAGAAAAAAAAAAGAAAGAAAAAGAAAAGAGAAAAGAAACAAACAAAAAGACAAAAAACAAAAAACAACTGATATTCTTCTTCTGGACTCAAATGCCTTCCAGACTCACATGCCATTCCCCTCCTTTCTAACTTAAAAATCAGAGTTCTTACTTTTATATCACCCTCAAAATTTCTATTTCTGTAATCTGCAGAACAGCATGACCCTTCTCACTCGGGATTAATTGCCTCTGTCCAGGGGAAACAGGTGGTCATTTCAATCACAGACAGGTTGTTGATGCTTCACAGGGGTTCCATATTCCCCTAGGACCAGAGTTTAGGGGGAGGCAATGTGTCTTATAAGCAGTCTTGTCTTTTAAATCCAGGCTAGTATTCTATCTTTAGTGACTATTTCTAGGTAAATAGTATAGTCACTTTTTTCCACTTTTTTTTTTTTTTTGAAAGGGAAGGGAGGGGAAGGGAGGGTTGGGGAGAGGGAGGGGAGGGGCAACCTTTCAGCTATCTCTCAAAGAAGTTGCTCTTATGTGATTTTATAGGTATTTTCCCCTGATGACACTTCCCTTTTAGCACTGGCTTATCTTTCAGGTAATAACAGAAGGCTTATAGCCATCATTTATATTTGTTTTCTTATCACTGGAGCACGCCAATGGATTAGGTTAATCTTTTCAAATGTTTAACCAGGACACCTGGCCATTAGCTCTCTCAACTCATTTACTTTTTGGAGTTCACTTTTGAAAAATCTGTGTAGAATGGTCTATATGTAGTTTGCAATTAGACAATTCATTGGCAAATAAACACATTACAGTAAGGTATATTCCACCTATATTCTTAAAAGCAAAGTGGTATTTCATTTTTCACTTTCTTCTCTAAGTTCCCACAGACCGTGCACTGGCTATTGCCTTGAGCACTAGTCTCATGATCTCTGAGAAGAACTGTCTGTTTTAAAATTCTCAGTAGATTGAATTTGAACATCCTGTGCTTGCTATTAGTACCTTGCTTTATTCATTTATGAATATTGGTAGCTAAAATGTGGAACACTTGTCATAAAACAGTTGGATATGGGAAATATTAGTCCTATAGGAAATGGCCGAAATTTTTACAAAATTAATCAATCTTTCCCTTATAAATAGAGCAGCCTTTCCAGTATACCCAACTGTGAGTATCAGCAAGACAGCAGCCTTTTTTTTTAATGTTTATTTATTTTTTGAGAGAGAGACAGAGTGTGAGTGGGGGAAGAGCAGAGAGAGAGGGAGACACAGAATCTGAAGCAGGCTCCCGGCTCTGAGCTGTCGGCACTGTCTGTAAGGAATGGTTGGTTTATGTGTGAATTTGGAGACAGCTACTGGTAGCTCCTGAATTGCACAAAGCACCCTATCTGATGTAGAGATCTGGTCATGCTTAGAGAATGCATTCTCTAAGACAAGGTGCGGTGGAAATTCATGAAGCTATATCTCTAAACCTACTGGCTGCTGATTCCTGGTATTGGGTCTTGTACTTAATGCAACATGGAAGGTCATGTGCATGGTGTTGGTCCATATAATACCAACAACCACCAACAGAAAGTATGTAGCCTGCCGATACAAGGACAAGTATTGAAATTTGTCCTACACAACCACTGGGCCTCGGCTTTAGCTATTACGTGGCAAATTGAATTTTATTTACTCATTCATAGGATATACCCTCCTTGGGGTCGACTCAGGGATATATAATAGCTTTCTGAAGAAGCTATGACCCAGACGGTCAACTGAAAAATTGAGTAACAGGATAAAGCACAAGTTTTAGAAACAGAATCTCAATTTGTATCATTTTCATTCTTACTGTGTAATTTTAGGAAAGTTATTTAACCTCTCTGTGCCTATGTTTCTCATCTATAAAATAGGAATAATAGTTGTTTATATCACATTGGATTGTTTTGAAATTGAAATGATTTAAAAGTTAAAGCATATTATGTCTGGCACATAATAAATGCTTAGAAATGTTAGCTTCTATAGCCAGACTGAATCAAATATTTTCCTATATGGGGGAGGAAGGGATCTATGAAACCCCCTCTCATCCAGCTTCATACGGAGACATTTCTGAAAACTTGGTGTTGTTCCTCACACACCACCCATGCTTCCCTATGGTCCTAACCAAGCACCTGGAAACAGATTACATTTTATGTGTTCTACTTACTTCCTGCACATATCATTCTTCTCCCAAAATGCTTATCTACAAAAGGAATAATTTTATTTAATAAAAGAAGACCTAAAAGTGTATCTTACACAAATGACAATTGTACATATAATAAAACCAATCTACAGAAAAACTATTACAATTTAATAAGTGCATTTAGCAAGATCATTGGATAATTTATTTCCATTTGTTGGCTACAGTTAGCAAATAAAATTTTAAAAGACATAATTTACAGTAGCATCATTATATCAAGTACTTAAGTATAAACCTATGGTAAAACATCTAAACCTATATAAACACTATTGAGAGAAATTAAAGAAGATCTAAGTGAAAGTATTTATATGTTACGTTCAAGGATTAGAAGACTCACTGTTATCAAGATGGCAATTCTCTCCACATTGGTGTACAGGAATCAGACTACAATACACATTTGTCGAGGGGTAGTTTCCTGTCACCTGTCACTTGAGCATGTTTGATTTTTCCAGCCTGAATCTGAGTTCTTCCACCATTATCCTAGTACCAACACATAGCCAGAATTCATTAGATATCCCTCCATCTTCCCAGCGAAGGACCAGAGTACTTTACCACACTTTATATGCTCCCAATGATCTGGGACAACACTAATACATGCCAGTTCAAAGCATTGTTAACTTTCTATTAATACCCAATCTCATGACCCAACTATGCAAAACCTAAATTTTCACAGAGCTGAAACACTGATCTGTGAACAACCCTGTCCATATCAGAGAGGATAATAAATGGAATCAGAAGTGTAATCACCTCTGAATGTAGGAGAATCTTACCCCAGTATCTGAACAGGAGTTTAAGAATTATTCATTTTTAAACTACCTTCCAGCCAGTCCTTAAAGCAAGCAACAAACACAGCTCCTCTTGGCTTCAGAAGGTCCCTCGTGATTGATTTTTCTCTGTTCCATTTTAATTTGATTTAATATCTCTTGTTGCTGGCTTCACCTTACACCAACCCCACCCAACTATGCCCTCCAAGCACATCTCCCAGAAGACCAGCACAAGTGACTCCACCTGCTTATTGTATGGATTATAGAAGGCTTCACAGTTTCAGTTCCAGGGGAAACTGGAGGTAACTTCATTTGGGTTTCATTTTGTTCACTGGTTGATTTCTTTTTTTCATTTTCTTTGCTGCATTATTTTGCTTAAATTGTTTTTTTTTCTTTTTTCTTTTCTTTCTCTTTCTTAGAGAAAGAAAAAATTATTTTTATTTTTTAATTTTTTTCTTTTTTAAATTGTTTTCTGTTGTTTTCTTTATTTTATTCAATTTTATTATATAATTTTTAATTTTTTAAATTTGTCTTACTTTTTCTTTCTTTCCTTTCCCTGTTTTCTCACTCTATCAAGCTTCTTTCAATAAGCAGACCAAAACACATCTATGATCTAGCTTCCTTTATTTGATTTTTTGTTTTGTTTTTAATTTTTTAATTTTTACATTATTAATTTTTTCCTTCCTCCAAAATGACAAGACAAAGGAATTCACCCCAAAAGAAAGAACAGGAAGAAATGACAGCCAGGGACTTAATCAACACAGATATGATTAAGATGTCTGAACTAGAATTTAGAACCGCAATAATAAGAATACTACCTGGGGTTGAAAAAAACATAGAAGACACCAGAGAATCCCTTTCTGTGGAGATAAAATAAATAAAATCTAGTCAGGCCAAAATTAAAAATGCTATAACTGAGATGCAATATCGAAAGGTGCCATGACAGCAAGGATGGACAAAGCAGAGCAGAGAATCAGAGACATAGAAGATAAAATTATGGAGAATAAAGAAACAGAAAAAAGAGAAACAAAGGCAATAGATCATCATACAAGACTTAGAGAACTCAGTGACTTATTAAAAAGGAATAACATCCAAACCATAGGAGTCTCAGAAGATGAAGAGAGAGAAAAAGGAGTAGAAGGTTTATGTGAGCAAATGAGAGCGGAAAACTTTCCTAATCTGGGAAAAGCCACAGACATCAAAGTCGAAGAAACACAGAGAACTCCCTTTAGATTTAACAAAAACTGACCATCACCAAGGCATATTGTAGACAAATTCACAAAATACACTATGAAGTAACTATGAAAGCAGCAAGGGAAAAAAGTCCTTAACATATAAGGGAAGAGAGATCAGGTTTGCAGCAGACCTATCCACAGAAATTTAGCAGGCCAAAAAGTAGTGGCAGGATATATTCAATGTGCTGAACTGGAAAAATATGCAGCTAAGAATTCTTTATCTAGCAAGACTGTTGTTCAAAATAGAAGTAGAGATAAAGAATTTCCCAGACAAACAAAAACCAAAGGAGTTTATGACCACTAAACCCGCCCTGCAAGACATTTTTAGGAGGACTCTAAGTGGAGAAAAGGCAAAACAAAACAAAAAAGACCAAAAGCAACAAAGACTAGAAAGGACCAGAGAACATCCCCAGAAACACCAACTCTACAGGCAATGCAATGACACTAAATTCACATCTCTCAGGACTCACTGTAAATGTAAATAGACAGAATGCTCCAATCAAAAGACACACTCATAATGGATAAGAAAACAGGACCCATCTATATGTTGCTTACAAGAGACTCAATTTAGACCTAAAGACACCTGCAGATTGAAAGTAAGAGTATGGAGAACCATATATCATGCTAATAGTCATCAAAAGAAATTTGGAGTAGCCATACTTATATCAGACAAACTAGATTTTAAATTAAAGACTGTAATAAGAGATGAAGAAGGGCATTATATCATAATAAAGAGTCTATCCACCAAGAAAAATCTAACAATTGCAAATATTTATACCCCCAATATGAACACCCAAATATATATTTTTTAATTTTTATTTTTTTAATGTTTATTTATTTTTAAGAGAGAGGGAGACACAGAATCTGAAGCAGGCTACAGGCTCTGAACTCTCACCACAGAGCCCAATGTGAGGCTCAAACGTACAAACCATAAGATCATGACCCAAGCAGAAGTCAGACTCTTAATCAATTGAGCCACCCAGGTGCCCCAATAAATCAACTAATAACAAACAAAAAAGAAACTCATTGATAATAATACCATAACAGTACGGGACTTCAACACCCCACTTACAACAATGGACAGATCATGTAAGCAGAAAATCAATAAGGGAACAATGGCTTTGAATGACACAATGGCTTTGTATGGACTTAACAGATATATTCAGAACATTTCATCCTAAAGCAGCAGAATACACATTCTACTCAAGTGCACATGGAACATTCTCCAGAACAGATTACATACTGGGTCAAAAATTAGCCCTCAACAAGTACCAAAAGACTGAGATCATACCTTGAATATTTTCAGACCACAACACTATGAAACTCAAAATCAAGCACAAGAAAAAATTTGGAAAGACCATGAATACTTGGAGACTAAAGAACATCCTACTAAAGAATGAATGAGTTAATCAAAAAATTAAAGAGGAAATTAAAAAGTACACAGAAGCCAATGAAAATGAAAGCATGACAGTCCAAAACCTCTTGGATGCAGCAAAAGCAATAATAAGAGGGAAGTGTATAGCAATCCAAGCCTTCCTAAAAAAGTAAGAAAGGTCTCAAACACACAACCTAATGTTTATCTAAAACCTAATGTTACATCTAAAGTCCAAAACCAGCAGAAGAATGGAAATAATAAAGATTAGAGCAGAAATCAAATATGTTAAAATCAAAAAACAAAAACAAAAAGCAGTAGAACAGATCAATGAAACCAGGAGCTGGTTCTTTGAAAGAATTCACAAAACTGATAAACCCCTAGCCAGATTGATCAAAAAGAAAAAGAAAAGGACACAAATAAATAAAATCACAAATTAAGGAGGATAAATCACAACCAATGCCACAGAAATATAAACAATAATAAAAGAATATTATATGACAACAAAATGGGAAATCTGGAAGAATTGGACAAATTCTTAGAAATATATACACTACCAAAACTGAAACAGGAAGAAATAGAAAAGTTTAACAGACCCATAACAAGGAAATAAATTGAATAAGCAATAAAAAATCTCCCACAAACAAGAGTCCAGGGCTGGATGGCTTTCCAGGGGGTTTCTATCAAACATTTAAAGAAGAATTAATAATATTCTTTTCAAGTTGTTCCAAAAAATAGAAATGGAAGGAAAACTCCCAAACTCATTCTACAAGGTCAGTATTATCTTGGTTCCAAAACCAGAAAAAGACCCTACTAAAAAGGAGAACTACCAATTTCTCTGATGAATATGGATGCAAAAATTCTTAACAAGATACTAGCAAACTAGGATCCAACAAATCATTAAAAGAATTATTCACTACAATCAAGTGGTATTTATTCCTGGAATGCAGGGTTGGTTCAATATCTGCACATCAATGTGATACATCACATTAATAAAAGAAAGTCTAAGAACCACATGTTCCTAGCAATAAATGAAAAAAAAAGCATTTGACAAACTACAGAATCCTTTCTTAATGAAAACCTTCAAGAAAGTAGGGATAGAGGGAACATATCTCAAGATCATAAAGGCAATATACAAAAGACCCACCATAGCTAATATCATCCTCAATGGGGAAAAACTGAGAGCTTTCCCCCTAAGGTCAGGAACAGAATAGGGATGTCCACTCTTACCACTGTTATTCAACATACTATTGGAAGTTCTAGCCTCAACAATCAGAGAACACAAAGAAATAATAGGCATCCAAATTGGCAAGGAGGAAATCAAACTTTCACTGTTCACAGACAACATGATACTATCTGTGGAAAATCCAAAAGATTTCACAAAAAAACTGTTAGAACTGATACATGAACTCAGTAAAGTCACAGGACATAAAATCAATGTAGAGAAATTGGTTGCATTTCTATACACCAATAATGAATCAGTAGAAAGAGAAACAAAGGAATGGATCCCATTTACAATTGCACCAAAACCCATAAAATACCTAGGAATAAACCTAACCAAAGAGGTGAAAATCTATATACTGGAAACCATAGAAAATTTATGAAAGAAATTTGGAAAAAAATGGGAAAACATTACATGCTCATGGATTGGAAGAACAAATATTGTTGTTCAAAGGTCAATACTACCCAATGCAATCTACATATTCAATGCAATCCCTATCAAAATAACACAAGAACAGACACATAGGTGAATAGAGCAGAATAGAGAACCCAGAAATAGACCCAGAAACATATTGGTCAACTAATCTTTGACAAAGCAAGAAAGAATATCCAATGGAAAAAAGTCTCTTCAGCAATTGTTGTTGGGAAAACTGGACAGCAACATGCAGAATAATGAACCTGGACCACTTTCTTAAACCATACACAAAAATAAACTTAAAATGGATGAAAGACCTAAACATAAGATAAGAAGTCATCAAAATCCCAGAGGAGAAAGCAGGCAACAACTTCTTTGACCTTGCCTGCAGCAACTTCTTACTTGACATGTCTCTGGAGGCAAGAGAAACAGAAGCAAAAATGAACTACTGAGACCTCAACAAGATAAAAAGCTTCTGCACAGCAAAGGGAACAATCAGCAAAACTAAAAGGCAACAGACGGAAGGGGAGAAGATATTTGCAAATGGCATATCAGAAAAAGGTTAGTATCCAAAATCTAGAAAGAAATTATCAAACTCAACAGCTGCCCCACCCCCAAAAAATAATCCAGTAAAGAAATGGGCAAAAGACATGAATAGACATTTTTTCCAAAGAAGACATCTAGATAGCTAACAGACACATGAAAAAATGCTCAATATCACTCATTATCAGGGAAATACAAATCAAAACCACAATGAGATACCACCTCATACCTGTCAGAATGGCTAAAATTAACAACTCAGGCAACAACAGATGTTAGTGAGGATGCAAAGAAAGAACACCCCCCTGTCCTGCTGGTGGGAATGTTAACTGGTACAGCCACTCAGGAAAACAGTATGGAGGTTTCTCAAAAAATTCAAACTAGAGCTGCCTTATAACACAGCAATTGTACTACTAGGTATTTATCCAAAGGATACAAAAATGCTGATTCAAAGGGGCACATGCACCCCAATGTTTATAGCAGAACTATCCACAATAGCCAAAGTATGGAAAGAGCCCAAATGTCCGTCGACTGATGAATGGAGAGAGAAGATGTGGTATGTATACACACACACACACACACACACACACACACTGGAATACTACTCATTGGTCAAAAAGAATGAACCATTGCCATTTGCAACAACATGGATGGAAGTAGAATGTATTATGCTAAGTGAAATAAGGCAAAGACAAATATCATATGGTTTCTCTCATATGTGGAATTTACAAAACAAAACAGATGAACATAGGGTAAGGGAAGGAAAAATAAGGCAAAAACGGAGAGGGAGACAAACCATAAGAAACTCTTAAATACATAGAACAAACCGAGAGTTGCTGGTGGGGTGTTGGCGGTGGATGGGCTAAATGGGGGATGGGCATTAAGGAGGGCATTGTTGGGATGACCACTGGGTGTTATACATAAGTAATGAATCACTAAATTTCTATTCCTGAAATCATTATAACACTATATGTTGACTAACTTAGATTTAAAAAATAAAAAGAATGGCTAGTATCAAAAACACAAGAAACAGATGGTAAGGATGTGAAGAAAAAGAAACCTTTGTGCATTATTAGTGGGAATGCAGCCACAGTGGAAAACAATATGAACACTCCTCAAAAAATTAAAAATAGAATTACCACATGATCTAATAATTGCACTACAGGTTATTTACCCAAAGAATATGAAAACACTAATTCAAAGAGATATATGCACCCCTGTGTTTACTGCAACATTATCTACAATAGCCAAGATATGGAAGCAACCCAAGTGTCCATCAATAGATGAATGGATAAAGAATATGTGCTTTATGTGTGTGTATATGTGTGTGTATATATATATACAAATACATATATATATATATATACACACACACACACACATACACACACAATGTATATTATGTATATACACATATATACAATGGAATATTACTCAGCCATAAGAATAATTTAAATTCTTTTTAAATTTAAATTTAATTTAATTTAATTTTAAGATTAAATTTAATTTATAATTAAAATTTATGAATTTAAATTCATAAAAATTTGCAACAACATGGATGGAGCTCCAAAGTATAATGTTAAATGAAATAAGTCATTCAGAGAAAGACAAATACCATGATTTCACTCATATGTGGAATTTAAGAAACAAAACAAAGAAAAAAGAGAGACAAACCAAAAGGCAGACTCTTAACTACAGAGAACAAACTGATGGTTACCAAAGGGGCAGCAGGTAGGAGGATGGATGAAATAGGTGATGGGGATTAAAAGAACACTTATGATGAGCACTGAGTAATGTACAGAATTGTTGAATCAGTATACTGTACACCTGAAACTAATACAACACTGTAAACTATATTGGAATTAAAATCAACAGCTTAATAAAGTTTTTAAAAAATTGATATTTGTTTTAAATATTACCATCTTGAATCTAAGAATAATGTAAATGTACCATGAGATTGTGAGATCCTGTACTTGACTCTTTTCCTAAGAAACACTTAGAATAGCTTAAAGTCAGAAAAAAAATGTCTTTATCCATTTTTTGTTGAACCCAAACCAGAAGGGCCAATGCACAGATAAGAAGATTAAATTATTAAAACTGTTTCACATTGGATGAGGAGATTAAATCTAAAAAGACAATAAAAGCATTAATTTTAGAAATGATTAAAGATAGTGGTTAGAATGGAAGATTGTGCCATGCTCATGCGGAAAACTTGAAATATTTTAATTAATGATTAATTAAGAACAAATAACACGATTTATTTGCTAAATTCAAATTTCTGATAAAATTTTATACCATGTGAAAAGAATAGAGTATTTGGATCTAGGGAGGGAGATCATATTTTAAAATGTGCCCTATTGACCGTACAGAGAAACACCATGAAGACAGGGACACTTTCCTCTCCTTATATGCTTCAATCAATACCTAGAATAATTCCTGATACAAAATAGACACTAAATAGATATTTGTTGAATGAATAAATCAGGAGCAGCAAAAGTACTGTTTTCTCAATTGGATAGCACATTTGAAGAGAGAATTTCACCAATTAAACTATGGCAGGATTATGAAAACTATAGAAACCACATAGCACAAGAAATGTTTACAGGATGACAAAGTCTCCAATTTCCATCTAGAAAAGTAAAGAGGGATGGACACATGGCAGTTGTCTGTCTTCCAAAGATCTGAAAAAGTGCCCCATGCAACCAAGACCACACAATTCTATACATCACCACAGGGCAGAATTCTGACAAGTGTTTTGTGTTTGTAAAGACATTGTGGTTCATTACGAATATAAGTACATTTTTTCTAAAACTTATGGTTGTCTAAAATTATAAATATTAAACTGTTCATCTCTGGCAGTACTCAAACATCAATTCTAAGAAATGGTAGTTAAGGAATCCTTGCACGGTGTGGAAGTTTGAGTGAGAATTAAAACCCTTTTCACTCTGCCTATTGAAAAGCATTGCACTCTGTGTTTTTATCTCAGTTGAAATAATGCTATCAGAAATGGGCTTTAAGGCAATATATTTACATTTCCAACACTGTCCCTCCCAGCAAAACCATCATAATAGCTCTCTAACC
This sequence comes from Panthera onca, assembly GCF_046562875.1. Lineage (NCBI taxonomy): Eukaryota > Metazoa > Chordata > Mammalia > Carnivora > Felidae > Panthera > Panthera onca. The sequence continues at coordinate 64,420,943 of NC_138341.1, read as the reverse complement.
CTTTGGTAATAATGAAATTGATGTCATGAGAAGAGACCTCTCCATCTCCCATAAAATATCATGCGCCAGTGACTGTATGCATTAGCACACACACACGTACACACAAACACACACACATGGAGCACTAGGTGCTTTTTATTGAGTGGTATTTACAACTTGGCTTAAATTAGTTTTAGAGACCAAATCATGCGCTAGCTCTGATATTAGAACCTTTTCATTAATCAGAGAATTTAGAGTTATATGTTAGCTTCATCATCTGAATAAGAAAAAAATCTAATAAATCAATTCCACTCTAGGTTAAGTCCATCATTTTGAGTAACAGCGACTACAGAAAATTATGGGTTTATGTCTTGTCTGGGAACCTCATAAGTCACAAGTACAATACACTTAAGGTACTTTGAGGCCTCTCAAGTAAGACGTATGAAGCTATTACTCATCACAATCTGTAAAGCAGCTATACTGTGGCTTTTAATGGTAATTTTGTAAATATTTCAAATTTTTATTTTTAAGGACATTCATTTAACTCAATGCTATGTGATATATAGATATATACAGACAAACACATGCAATACACATATCTTCCAGCTACATACTTACCCAAATTTACTCTGAAGGAGGCATTAGAGGAAATGACATTTATACAAAACTACAGAATAAAACATAGGAAAGGACACTAAGTTGCTGTCAGTTCAGTTTCTCCTCAGGTTATATTTTAGTAGTTTTTAATACCCCTATGAATTATTTTTATCCACAGGCCAATTTGTTTTAACTTTAATAGTGTTTGGTTTCTTTTCATCCTTTTTAAATCACCCAATTTAAATTTATGAAAATTTCTTGATGTAAACCATGAGTCTGGATGTCAAGAACATCAGGATTCTAGTCCTGGTTGCCACCCCGCAGCTCATGAAGGCTGTGACCTTGTGCAGAGCACACACCTCTCTGCTGCTCAGTCCCTCATCAATAAAACAAGGCCATTGGATGGGTGGATCACGAAGGCCTTTCCAGCACATTCTCCATCTGTGCCTGTTTAAACAAGAAATAATTTAGGATTTGACTGACAACCTAGGTCAACATTATGTACTAAGGACATGAGAAACATTTAAAAGCCTCTCCTGTGAAGTTGGGTATCTCAGGCAGAGTTCCCTAGACACAGATACTGAGTCAAGAATTCATGCAAAAGTGATTTGTTAGAAAAACCAGTAAGTTAGTGAGGAAGTGAGATAATGAAGAGATGGGTGCATATCCAGCAAGAGTGTAGAACAAAGCAAAGTCCCACAGTGTATAGTAACAATGGCTCAATTCTACACAGAAGCACTGAAAACAAAGGAGATTATGGTCATAATCAGGGATAAAAGAGATGGAATATTCATTCTTCCTCCCCCCCAAATTCACCAGACCTTGGTTAAGGGCTTGGACCCCAGACGACTATTAATCCCCATATTAAGGTCCTGAGGATCTCACCTGAACTAACAGCAACCTTGGCAAATGGATACAGAGGTTGACTGCTGGAAATGAAAACACTCAAGCAACTGAGATGCGCTCAAAGAACAAAGAAATCTAAAAAACAAGAGTGGAGGATGCAAAGGTCAGCAGGGTCATCTTCCACCCCTACCCTTACGAAAAGCAAGTAATGAAAGCATGTTAGGTTCTTTTTCCCCAAAGCATCCCATTATCACTTTTTCAGTAAAGGTATCTGAGCACCTGTAGATGTCTGACAGATTATACAGGATGAACAAAACAGATATGGTCTCAGGCTCATGGGCCTTATAGTAAAATGGAGGAGACAGATTATAATTATCAATTATGATAATTCTATGAGATACCGTAATGAAGCCTAGTGTGAGACTAACATGAGGGGTTCTTTATAAAATAAAAAATCAAGAAAGGCTTATATGAGACTGACATTTAACCTGAGACCTAAAAGATGGGCATAAAGAACCAGATAAAGAATGGGGGTTTGGGAGGAGAGTATTCAGACAGAAAAGACAATGATGCTGGAAGGACCTTGACAGCATCAAAGAACTGAAATAAATCCATAGTAGCTGAAGAGTTGTGAGCGAGGTGGAGAAGAATGAGTTTCAGGAGGCAGATGGGGGTAAAGCATCTTATACCATCTGATGGTTTTTACATTTTATTCTTAGTGTAATGGGAAACCATTTTTAAACAGGGTATATATATATGATTAAATGGGAAACCATTTTAATCAGGAGACAGACATTTTTTTTTATTTAAATTTTTTTTTAACGTTTTATTTATTTTTGAGACAGGGAAAGACAGAGCAAAAACAGGGGAGGGTCAGAGAGAGGGAGACACAGAATCTGAAACAGGCTCTAGGCTCTGAGCTGTCAGCACAGAGCCCGACACGGGGCTCGAACTCACGGACTGTGAGATCATGACCTGAGCCGAAGTTGGCCGCTTAACCGACTGAGCCACCTAGGCGCCCCAGGAGACAGGCATTTTAAAAATAACACTCTGAGTGCTGGGTAGGTTATGGATTAGAAAAGGTGCAAGAATAAGAGTGGATAAACTCCTTAGAGGGCTGCTAAGGTATTCTCATGAAAGAAGATGATAGGTAGAACCTGAATGGTAATAGTAAATATGGAAAGGATTTGCTTCTCATGAACCCAAATCTATATCTCAAAATCTCCTTTTCAAGCCAACCAACTTAAAAAAGAATAATAAGAATACCTGATGATTAATATAAGACAGAGATGGCTAATTTTTTTATATTCGAGACATGATCTTAGCATTTTCACAGTTAGAGCTACAAGAAAGAAGAAGCAGACATAAGAGTTGTTCATAGCTATCCAAGGAGAAAAGCCTTAGGCCAATGCACACTTAATCCTATAGAGGAAAGAAGAAAAGAGCTTATCTAAAAGAGAAGAAAATTTCCCCAGGCAGAAAACAAACAAACAAACAAAAAAGCTGTGGACTATTTTAGTAATATAAAATAAATTAAAAAGGTAGAGAAGATAGAAGAAAGAGCCACCTTCATGGTGTGACCCTTTAACATGAATTCCTACTAGGAAATCAAATCAGATTATCCACTCTCTCTCTCGTATATCATATGCATGTGTGTGGGAAGGTGAAAGGTGATGGTTAAAAAAGGATACCTGTAGTTAAAGAATTGAGTGAATTTTATCCTCTAGACTGGATAAAAAATAACAAATACAAACATGGGGTTTTACCAATGAAGGACAAAGAATGAGCCCCTTAACTATACTGGGAAGATCAAAGAAGACTTAATAGAAGTAAGAGAATCATGTGCTAATCCTGGAAGTTAGAGAGAACATGACTCCTTACAGGAAACTGAAATAGAATAATAAAACTTAAATATAGGATGTGAAAAAAGGCATGCACAAGGGACAGGAATGATGAAAATTTGAGGCATAAGGAACCTTATATGGCATTCTGAAAAGGCTGACATTGACTAGACAGTCTGGTGATCCACTGAAGAATGGTGAGCACTAGAACAACATGGTATCTTAGAAAAATGTTGGTCAGAATGTTGAAACTGGATTGACAAGGAAAACCACTTAGAACACTATTATAGTAATTTGGGTAAGACAAGACAAATCTTAAAGAAAAATAGCAGTGAACATGGAAGAAAGAGGATGGAAGTTAAAGAATTTTGGGCAAGTGAAATCACTGTTACTTGATGATTTGCTATCACATCAAAAGTGAGGGGAAGAAGTAGACAGAAATCAAGAGGTGAAAACCAAGGTCTGATTCTAACACCTGGGAGAAAGGAGGCATTTTTGAGGGAAAAGAAAAAAAAAAGAATAAAAATAATAAATAAACTAAAATTTGAGAATAGGAAGATCTGTGAAGGGCATGACAGTGAATTTGTTTTGGAAATGATCTGTGGGCTATCTAGATAAAGAAGAAAAGTTCCAATTTTGGGAAGTGTAGGTTTGAAGCCTATCCAGACATCCCTCTTGTCACTTCACAACATTAGAGGTCATATTATCCTCAGGCATGGCTGGACCAACCAAGGAACACATGGGCCTAGGCTCAAGGGATAGGAATACTTGCTTATCATTCAAGGAACCTGTATGATAAGTAGTTAACCAGCACTACTCTAGAGATATAATCACCAAATGTACCTAATGAAATCTCTAACATGAAGAATAAAGATAATTTTTACATTCCAGTTCTCTTGAGATGGAAAAGACCAGACGGAGTGGCACCAGAACATCTGCTAGCATGACCTCATGGACCTCTAAACAATAGCATCTACCTTCTTAGGAGACCCCTGCCACTTGTAGCTCTGATGCAGTAGGAAGTTACTTAGATCACATGGCTAAGAGTTATCACCAGAATAGAGAAGGGAAAGGGACACAAACAGAGAAGTATGTATTTTATTATGTAGAACCAACAGTTCCCACCAAGGAAACACCAGGCCAGGTGTTTCACCAGGTAGCCCTTGCTAGATATTTGCCTGATAGCCTCTTACATGAGCAAGTCTGAGCCAGAATGAAGCTGAAGACCTACACAGAAGCCCCACTAAATTGTTCTGAAGTTACCTTCAGCTCATTAAAATGCTAAGATCTCCTCCTATGGGCAGGATTTTCCACCATTTTTGAACATATGATGTATGCACTAGCTAGTTAGCATGTTAGGCCTATGAAATTGAACCAAAATGTCTAATAGTATATGTACAAGTTCTTTAATGTATATACAAACTCTCTGGCCCTACCCCCTAATACAATCAATAAAAGCTTCCTGTACTAATTCCACAGAAAGATAGTACTTTGAGAGCTATCTCCCTGTCTCCTTACTTGTAACAAGTAATAAAGAGTTCTTTTTTTTCAACTTTCCTTGGTTTATGTTCAATTTAATGCACCCCAAGTGGTGAACCCCCTCGAGTGTGGTTACAAGATCTTTGCAAGATACATTGAGACTTGCATATAATAGTTTAAACCATTACATTAAATTAGATCACTCAGGAAATATCTGAAAAAAGAATTATTATAAACTAACCACAAGGAACATCAAAATGAAATATAAATAGAGAAAGAATAGGCCATTTACCAAAAGAACAATCTTCCATGAAGTAGGAGAGCCAGGCAAGGCAAGTGTTAGGCAATCAGTGGAGAAAAGATGATTGGGAGAGAGTGGTCCACATGCTACAATGATGTCAAATTCATATGGATGGAGGACTCATCATTTACTGGTTAAGCATTTGGTAGAGACCAGCATGAGAAGAACTCAGACTTCAGGAGGAGGAAAGGCAAATAGGAAGTGCAGAAGCAGAAAACACAAGGGAAAATAACATTTTAAAGAAATTAGAAACTGGACTCTGAAGTAAAAGAGGAAGATAGAATGGTATCTAGACTCTCACTTTTTTGAGCATAGGTTTTATGTCTATGTTGTTCACCAATGTAATTTAGTAGAAACTATTGGTAAATGACTGACAAAAACTGCAGGTGTTCTGCAGTATGTATCCAATAAATGAAATAGCTAAATGGATGTTTGGAAGGATGGATTTTTAGTTCTGACCTTTTTTTGTAGTTTTTATTTGTTTGCTAAAATGGGAAAAACCTGAGCATATATTCATTCTAAAGGGGAAAAGGGAAAGGTTGGAGATACAAGAAAAAATCAGGAATTGTTGAATGAGACACTGAAGCAGTCTGGAGGGGAGGCGATCCAAAGCACAGGGAAAGGATCTGCCTTGACAAGAAGAGGAATCCTTCTTCCTCTACATAACAAAGAGGCAGGAAAATGGTATAGGTTTGTGAGAAATCATGTTTTGAAAGAGTGTAAAGGTGTTACCCATTTGACCAAACTTAATCAGGTGCTTACTGATAGCCAGCCACTATGAGAGGTGCTAGGAATATAATGGCAGTAAAAAAAAAAAAAAAAAAAAAAGGTAACGCTCCTCTCAAGTTGCCTAGGATTTGCGGGAGGTGAGATGACTACTAATTAAATAACCACTTTTACATTATCATACAATAGTAACAAAAGTACATTTTTCTGAAAGAGTGCTTAAATACTTAGTCTTCCCTGAGATCAGGGAAGACTTCCCAGCGGAAGACACAACTGAGATAATAATTGAAGAGTAAATAGAATTAACCAGGAAGTCATGATGGGAAGTATGTTCTAGACATGGTAGTGGTCTTTGTGACAGTATGGTGCTTTAAAAATGTTGAGAGTTTTTGAACTTTGAATTCTGGACACTTTGCAACCTTGCTTTAGCAGGTGGGTGGGTGGATACTTGGGTTGCCCAACCTGTGACAGCAGGAGTGGTCATCCTAAAATTCTGTCCTCACCTCTGCACCTCTATCTGCCATATCACACAAGTAGATTTAGGCAGGGGTAGGCAACAAGGTAAGTTTTAGGAGAAATTAACTAGAGGACTCACAAGGATTAATGTCCAATGTCACAACCTTCTGGAAGTATGAACTACTGTACTTCTTAGTCACATAAGAATTATACACATTAATATTGAGGGATGTCTTCAGTTATAGCTTCCAAGTCACAAACTACTCAAGCTATATTTATGAAGAGTATTAAATAAGTAACAAATTCAAATACTAATGCAAATTAATGTACTATTTCACAACAAATTCTATTTCCCTGGATTTCCCTGTTGATAAAAACAGACATCACTAAACATAAAGTGATAAAGCCACTAGAGATTTGAAGGATTGTTTTAATTAGATGTCCTTTATCGGCAAATATTTTCATGAGTCTCCACTCCTGATATAAATTCTGAAATATACATATAAGCAAGTGTGTCTTTATTCTTCACGTATGTGATTTTGATCAATAAAGATACATTTTCTGCAGCAGAAATTCAAATCCTGAATCTGGCCCACGAAATAGCTCATCAAGGGAATTCAATTGTTGATTTATGGTAGCCATTGCAAGAGAGGAGAGCATATTGCTAATAAACAGCAATTAGCCACATGTTTTAGGCCAAGTGGAGACTATTACTCACTCTTGAGAGTTTTTGAACTTTGAATTATCTGCAACTTATTCACTCACCTTGGCAGATTATTATTTTCAAAAAACATTTGTCATAATGTTCATATACATGAACTCTTCTCCTCTTGTAGAAGGAAGTTTTAGTCAATCAAACATTCATATTGATCTAAATATCTTTCCACTTATTACCGAGCCCAAATATGATTCTAAATCAGGAAGTTTGGAAAGGACAATGAGATTCTGTAAACATTTTCCAACGGAGATGAACTAACAAAACTCAAGCTTGTATCGAATTCAGGGAGCCAGGCCTAAATATGAACTAGAAATATTTTAAGCCTGCAGCAATAAACTTTCCCAAAGGGAGTTCTTTGGAGACTATATTTGTGTCATATTCATTTTCTCAAAGTATTTTTAATTTTATAAACTTCAATTAAACTAAATCTATATGATTTACACATAAACACATAAATATTTTGCAATCTAAGCATGTGCTAAAACTTAGATCAGGCTGCCAAATAAATCATCAGTCTTACAGTTAAAGAAAGCCAGTTAAAAGGCTTAACAATAAAAATTAGGGTTGCCTTGAAATGGAATAATCAGCTTCAAAAAGTTATGAGTTTCCTGTCACTGAAAGCATTCAACTGAAGGCCAGATATCCATTAATCAGAAATGTTGTGGGGGTGCCTGGGTGGCTCAGTGGGTTAAGCGTCCGACTTCAGCTCAGGTCATGATCTCACGGTTAATGGATTTGAGCCCTGCATTGGGCTCTGTGCTGACAGCTCAGAGCCTGGAGCCTGCTTCAGATTCTGTGTCTCCTTCCGCACTCTGTCTCTATCTCTTGAAAATAAATAAATGTTTAAAAAATTAAAAAAAAATAAATGTTGTGAGGAGTATCATACATTGTTTAAAGTATGCTCTCTATAGTTACTTTCAAATATTCACCAGCTATAATTCTAGAAAAGTGGTGGTGAAAAATATTACCTAATGGAGTTACTCAAAATTGTTTCTACTTTTTGTTTTAATTTTTAATGTTTATTCCAAGCTTATTGGAGTTGAAGTCTTTGATCCATGGGTGCAAGAAAGGATTTTGTGACTTTTGTGCATTTTTCTTTACCCATAAACTTTTTAATTCTCATCTCCTGGATGTATTTCCTAGAGTACTGCTCTAGTTTCTCAATACACTGGGTAATGACCATTTATCATGGTATATCCTATACCTTTATTTTCTCTGAATAGAACAAAGTAATCAATTTTAAAGAAATAGCTGCCTCTCCCCAACTCATGGTCTCCAATTATAGGTTTCCTGGGAAATGCCAGGATTGCTTATGGCCCATTGTTAATGATCTGAGGCCGCCTATTCTGCTAAATGTTAACTGTGGTATGGAAATGTGATGGTGTCTGCATTAGAGTTCACTAATCAAAATAATTATACCCACTCTGCACATTTCACATGCCTTCACTTAAATAGGATCAAGTATCATTTAATATGAACCCTTTATATACAGCCGGATTCTCAAGAGGCTCCCTCTCCTTCAAACTGGATGAGCTCAGAGTCTTTTGCAGAAAGAAAATGTATATAGGTATGAAGGCTCCTATTCTGTAATGATGGTGTATATGTTACCACTACCAAATTCCTCGGCATCCTGTAATGTCAGAGTGACATAGAGACAGCAGAGGTCAGTATGCTTGCCTGATTTGGGGGAACTATACTGGAAAAAATAATTAATAAAATTAGGATCAAATTCAGTTAACTCATCACCATACAGCAACACCCACACTCTTAATTCAATCACTAGTATAGCCTTTATCCCAAAGAGGAGAAGGGCATTATGAGAAAATATTGGAGGAACAAGTTTTAGCCATAATTTAGAGGTATTTTTTTTTGAGGCCTTTACTCAGTGATATTTTCTTCTCCTTTGTTCTACACCTTGTGATGCAAACTACATGCTAATGAACACTGGAAGCTTCCTTTACCCTAGTACTAAGGTTATAACTTTGGTCTATATTGTGTCCACCTCATCAGCGGGTATCCATCATTCCACAAATTGGACAAATATCAAATAACATAAATACTACATAACAAATAGGGGAATAGAAAAGAATCTTTGCTCTTGCCTGCCAATTTCACCAGGCTCACAAAAGAAGGTTATAGATGCAGTGAAGAACAGAAAGAATGCCAGATATCACTGGATGGTACTATTCAAGATTTTTCAAACTCAGGATATTCAAAATCTGAAAAACACTGTATAGGAGACATGAAAAGGGGAATGTGGGCAGAGATGGGCTTCCTCCACTGTAAAATTAGAAAAGCCTAATTAGGATCTGCTTTTTAAACATCAATGTGATAAAGGTAAGCCACTGTTTACAATAAATAGCATGTGGCTTAAGCAGCTCACCGCTTCAAAGAACATCTGAGAATTCCTATTACATGAGTATGTGTTAGTCCAGGTCCTCTGAGAAGCAGATGCCAAATTGGGGTTAAATGTTCAAGGATTTCATGGGGTGGGGAATACCTGTGTGATAGAAAATGGGACAGGAGCTGGAGAGGCTGCATCAGTCACCAGACTGCTGTGTTAGTCTGACCTCAGCCAAGGAGAAAGGGTGGGAGGGTTGGGGGAAAGCACCTCAGCAAGCTGTAGAGTCTAAGGAGGGGTCAGTAGGGCTCTTGGGGAGTCTTGGAGCCAAAGTCACTGTCTTCCAGGAATGTGCCTGCCTTATTGTCCCTGTCATGTTCAGTTATTGTGGAAGCAGCTACACGAGAAGTGAGGGATTTCTAAGCACAGAAGCTGAGGTCTTCCAAATATTCCTTCCGAAGTTTTGCCATAGAAAGAGATTTTTCTGTGTCATTAAAACGGGTCAAAGCCAAAAAGCTTCTGAGAACTTTCCTTCCTTAATACAGTCGGTGTAGAAGCCGGCAAGAAATCTGCATAATCGCTAACAGTTTTTTCGATCTCCTTCTATTGCTGTCCTGTCTCTGAAACTGGATTCACCTGAAGACATTTTGAAAGTCACTTTATTTTAGTTTTCACTTTTTTTTTCACTTACTTACTCCTCAACAGTTTGCAATATTTTTTTTCTATGAAGACTCTTCACTTAAAAGTTCTCATCAACCATCTCATTACCAAATGCAATGTTTTGCTTTGTTTTGTTTTAAACATGGACGCACTGTAGTGGATTTTTCCTTGAAGCATCTGAGTTTGGACACTCCCCTTGAAGTACTCCTCCCTTGACTTCTGGAATTCAGTATTGTCTTCATCCTCTGGGTCTCTAATTACGCCTTCTAGGCCTTTTTTTATTAGATCTTTTCACTTGTCCCAACATTGAATTTATATTTTCACCAAGTTGTTGTCCTTAGACTGCTTATCTCTAAATACTTTTCCACTTAGAGTGCTAATTATTTCAGACATTTCCAACTCCTGAACATACCTGTCTAAATCAGAACTATTTTTGTACCTGAAAAATTATAAAATGAATATACTATTTAGGTAAGTTAATTGTATATGAAAAAATTTTGGAAAAGTACAAAATGTATCATATATCACATACCATATTATTATGTTATTGCCAATCTTTTAATATTTTAAATTATTCTCTGTGAACATAGTTCTATGTAAATGTTTACATATCTACATAGATATATCCTATTGGGTAAAAGCCTGAAAAAAGGATTGTTGGATCATATTCAATAAACACTTTTGCTAAAATGTTCTATTAAAAGGATTTCACTAGTACCTTCCAGAAATAATGTATAGAAGTGTTCATTTTTCAATATAATTGTGTAGTAAATATCCTTTTATATAAATTTTTGCATATATTCAGGCATATTTACATTTTGTAAATTCCCATAGCTTAATCAATAAACTGGAATTTTGTTTCCACTACATAGAAAGTTCACATCATTAGGGAAATGCAAATCAAAACCACAATGAAATATGATCTCACACTTGTTAGAATGGCTATTATCTAAAAGACAAGAATTAACAAGTGTTGGCGATGATGTGGAAAAAAGGGAACTCTAGTGCACTCTTAGTAGAAATGTAAATTGGTATGGAAACTATGGAAAACAATATGGAGGTTTCTAAAAAATTTAAAGATAGGACTACCATATGATCCAGCAATTCCACCTTTAAGCAATTCCACCTTCATTTATTTGAAGAAAATGAAATCACTAACTTAAAAAGATATCTGCATGTTCATGTTCACATTATTTTTAATAATCAAGACATGAAAACAATCTAAGTTAATATCAAGGGAATATATCTCACATGTATATCACATACACACACACACACACACACACACACACACACACACACAATGGAATATTATTCAACCATTAAAAAGGAAATCCTGTTATTTGTGACAACATGATGATCCTTGAGGATATTGTGCTACATGAAATAAGTCAGACTGAGAAAGATAAATATTGTATGATCTCACTAACACATAGAATCTAAAAAAATTGAACTCATAGATACAGAAACAGACTGGTTGCCAGAGGTATGGGATGGGGGTAGGGGGTATAGGTGAAGATGATCAAAAAGTATAAACTTCCAGTTATGAGATAAGTAAGCCCTGGGGTGTAATGTGCAGCATGATGACTATACTCAACAAGACTGTACTGTATACTTGAAAGCTGCTAAGAGAGTAGATCTTAGAAATTCTCATCAAAAGAAAAAAAATGTGTAACTATATATGGTGATGGATGTTAACTTATTGTGATAATCATTTTGAAACATATGAATCATTTTGAAACAATATATATACATTATATATGTGTGTGTATATATATATATATATACACATTATATATGTGTGTGTGTGTGTGTATATATATATATATATATATATATATATATATATACATATATCAAATCATTATGTTTTACACCTAAAACGAACGCAATATATATATGTCAATTATAACTCAATTTAAAAAAAGAAAATTCACAAGGTTTTAAGAGAACTGTTACTTCTCTTTTAAGAGAACAATTGACAGAGGATCCATTTCTACAAAGCAGAACTAGGCTCAAACAAAGAAACACTCCAAAACCAGAGGCGAATCTGGAATATTTGATAAATGAAATTTCAGAATTTCTATAAACCAGGGACTACTGTGTGTTTCTCATACTTTTGCTTTTCATAAAGAAAAACTTACCTTGTTTCTTCATTGCATATTAGGTGTTTTAGGGGCATATCATTTGTCTTTTGGGTTATAGGTCCTCAGCCAAGAGGGGTCACTCCAGATCAATACGGATCACAAAATCACAGACTCTGAATTTCATGCTGTGACTGGATGTTCCTTTCACTAGTCATGGGAAGGGGAGAGCATATGTTATACTTGAGTGGGATGTGAATAATTATGTCCTCCATGACGATAGAGCATGCCAAATTGATTGTATTAATACGTCCGCTTCTTTTCTCCTCTCTGTATGCACGCATTTCCCAAGTAATTTTGTTGTTCCTCTAACCAAAGACATAGAGTCAATTTCCCCACCCTTTGAACATGGATTGGCTTTGAGCCTTGTTTTGACTGCTGGGATGTGGCAGAGTTACCATGTGATTGACCAAAAGAACTTCCCAGCCTAAATCACTGATTCAAAGACACAGCAGCTAAAGGATTGTTATTTTATGCCACTGAGGTTTTGTGATTAAATATTACATAGTATTATTGTGTCAACATATGCCCTGTTCTACCTTTTCTCCCCCCCCCTTAGTACCTATCACCTTGTAACCTACACAGTTGGTTATCACTGTATTTCATGTACTTAGTCTGAACAAGGCATCTAATAAAAGCTCTATATTTTTGATGAATTTAAGTTCTTTTAATTAACTGAATTGAAATAGAATGTTTTGAGATAGATTGTTCCATTTTAGATGCTCATGCAAGCATTGAATAGTGGGTTTATTGCTCATCCCGATCTTCTCATAAGTCAAAGAATTCTGTAGAAGAGGTAACAGAAGAAACGGGCATTAGGCATTACGTCATCGGGATTTAATTCATAAGGATCATCTCATGCAGTGATTATCTCCTTGGCATTAGACAGGTCTCTTTATTTTTAACAGATCTGGTTTCAAATGCCTCAACTTCGAAGGTCTCCCCTAGATAGTTCAGCTTGGTGGAATTTAGCAAATCCTTCTGTGTCCACAATAACAGCCTCCAGCTCACACTGCCAGACTCAGTTCCCTCCCCCTAAGATCTCTAATTTGCAACCTATAATTACCTTAATTATTTAATGAATGAGACATTTTTTATATTGATTCACTCTTAAATAATCTATAATTAATTAAAATCAATACCAATATACATTTGTTTGGATGGTAACCTTTCCTTCTTTTCTCTATGACTCACATAAAACATCACCATTGCCCGTGCTTGTTTTGTTTTCAACAGCCTAGGAGACACTGTATATTACATAAAATAGCAGAAAAATAAGCAAGATAAGAGCAATGGCATCTATTTTCCACACTCCATTAATATCCTAGTCATAATTCACACATGTTATTAGGAATTGAACCCAAGTTAATTAACAAAAATATTCCTAAGTTACACTGCTGTCTGTTGCATCTGCAATTGATTGTTATCTACAAATAAACACACACAAACCAAGGACAAATCACAATAAATTTAAGTAGACAGGTACAAGCAAATTGGACTATGAAAGGAGCATGTCTCTTTGCTTAAGTGTCTTCCACAAATCCCAGAGAGATGTGCTTGGATTTAATATAATTGGATTTGCTGTTTCCTTACAGTTTAATGCGTGAATAACTGCAATTACATATGACTCTACTATCCCAGCTAAACAAATTTATTTATTAAGCTATTAAATAGAATCTATACATCATAAGAATTGGAAATCATTTGGCAATGTTAGTTTTATATTTGGCTAAGTAATTCTTTTTTTTAAGTAATTATTTTCTGATCATTACTTTCAAACAGTACTGGTGAAGTGAGATTGGAAATGTTGACACAATTTAAACTTTGAAACGGATGACCCCGAAATGGTCCCTTGTCAGCTCTTTTTGGTTTTTGCTTTTGTTTTTGCTTTTTTATTGCAGTTTTTCTAAGCTTCAGCAGTGCTATGGGCTGTGTCCCTTCAAAAATTCATACGTTGGGGCACCTGGGTGGTTTAGTCAGTTAAGTGTCCGACTTCGGCTCAGGTCATGATCTCACAGTCCATGAGTTCGAGTCCCACATTGGGCTCTGTGCTGACAGCTCAGAGCCTGGAGCTGCTTCAGATTCTGTGTCCCCCTCTCTCTCTGCCCCTCCCCTGCTCACACACATTCTTTCTCTCTCCCTCAAAAATAAACATGAAAAAATTTTTAAATAATTCATATGTTGGAGTCCTAAACCCCAGTACCCCATAAAGTGACTGTACATAGAAAAAGGTTTCTTAAAGAGGTAACTGAGTTAAATTAAGTTATATGGGGAGCCCTAAACAAATATGACTGATGTCCTTGTAAGAAGAGATTAGGACATGGATACACACACACACAAAAGACCGCGTAAACACCTAGCGAAAAGATAGCCATATACAAGCCAAAGAGAGAGGCCTCAGAAGAAAAATCAACCCTGCGGACACCTTCATCTCAGATTTCTCACTTTCAGAATTGTGAGAAAGTAGATGTCTGTAGTTTACGCCACCTAGTCTGTGGTACTTTGTTATGGCCGTTCTAGGAAACCAACAGAAACAACTTCAAAATTTGAATCTTAAATCTTAAACTTCCAGTGTTCCGGAAAGTAGATTTGGTTCATATTTAGATAATCGGTAGCACAAGCACATCATGCTTTTGTTTTGAGAAAAACTACCTTAAAACATATCACTGACAAGGATTCATGGGATAAGGCAGAAATTCTTGGTTCCTTGTCTGTAATTATCCATTCTTACTTATTTACTTATGGAATTCCAATTGCTTTCAGGGCAGTAGTGTGACTCTACTGTAACTAGGGATGGACATGTGATCCAGTTCCGACAAATAAGATCAGAGAATATATCGAGTAGGTAGACTTTACAGGAGGTCTACTTTTTTCCTAGCATAAACAGAATAGGCTCAGCTGACAGACATATTTTGCTCTTTACTCTTCTCTCTTTCATGCTGCCTAGAATATGAACACAAAACAGGGAGGCAGAGAAGCCATTTTGAAACCATCAAAAAATAAATACCAGATGAAAAAGATAATGGGATAGGAATTTAAAGAATCTTGGACCTTCCTTGAGCAGCTGCAACAATTCTAAACTAATTGAGTCCAGATTTCTCATAATGTGAAAAAAAGAACCCCTATTTCGTTGTACTATTGTCTTTAGGTTTCTGTCTTATGTAGTCAAACATAATTCAATCTCATAAAAATGGTCTGACTAGACACCACTATAATGGATCTTAAAGCACAAATTCTGACTAGCTATTTTGGTTATTAAGTCATTAAGCTACTGGTGTTTAGTACCGAACTGAATCTTTATAAAAAATGGTTGGCTTAATTCTGAGAAATGCTATACAACACAGCAACTATGGATGTAATTCTTTTTAATTCTTTCCTAATGTTGTTCACAGGGGGAATAAATGCAACAAGTATACTCAATGAATAGCTAAAAATGAGTATAAAGTGCATTGTAAGGACATGGCCTGGCAACAGCATCCTTATTAAGGGAAAATCATGATAGCATATATTAGGGCATCAATGCCATTTTATTCAAAATTATGGTCAATACAATACAACCCAATTGAGATATCACATTTTATATTTTTGAATATTATATACATTTGTTAATGAAAAATTTAATTTCCAACAAAGTGCAATTAAGTTTCCATTCAGTTCTCATTCAGTATTGTTGAATATTGAATATGTGTGTGTGTTTATGTAAGAAGGTAAACCATATGTGGCTCAATGTATGTATAACACTCTAATATTTAAGGGGAGGGAGAAAATGCATTGGAGGGAAAGAAACAGAATAATATACTTCTTTGGATGTAACAGATTTCATATATTTTACTTTAATCTATGTAAATATTTTAATAATTATAATACAAAATTAAAACTTAAAGATGCAATTGATATATATGAAGCAAAATAAATCACATACACCAAACTTTGTACAAATTTAATAATACTAAAAAAAAAAAAAAAAAAGAAATATTTCAGGTGACTATGAAACCAAGGACCTTAACTGAATACCCCTACTGTGATATTTATGAAGGACAAAAATAAAGGAAAATTAAAATCTGAAATTGTTTTCACTAATTACAATGTTGATAATTATGTTGATATTATTATCCTGAGTCTGTTGTGTGTGTATTGTAGAATAAAACAAATGAATAATTACTTTAGTAATGTTTAAATAAAATGAGAAAAAGATAAGATCAAAGAGGTTAACTAAAAGCCTTACAGTCTTGAATTTGATTAATTATTGAATTATTTGAATTAATTATTAATAAGTTAATTATGAGTATACACTTATAATTTATATTTGTAAATATATAAATATATATAATATAAATAAATATTTCTCATCTTTAAAAACCAAAAAAGTTCTAGAAACAAAAAGTAACACAAAGGAAACAACAACAAAATCCTAGTGTTCAAATTATAGTTTTTAAATACTATATCCCACAACAAGAAACAAAGACCTTCTGTACAGTTAGATCTTGCTGGCACCAGAAATTTGTAGGATGAACCTGCAGAATTTTGTCATAGACAGTAAGAAAGTTAACAAGGAAAATTAGTGTCATGTCAAAAGGATAAAAGAGACAAGATGAAGAAGCTTCTACTAGACAAAGATTAGATAATTTAAGCACAAACAAAATCAATAACTGCAATATTGTGAAATACATGAAATATGCTTAAATTTTTTTATTTAAAAAAAATTTTTTAATATATATTTTTGAAGTAAGGAAAGAGCGTGAGCAGGGAAGGGGCACAGAGGGAAGGAGACACAGAATCCGAAGCAGGCTCCAGGCTCTGAGCTGTCAGCACAGGGCCGGATGCGAGGCTTGAACCCACGAACCGTGAGATCATGACCCGAGCTGAAGTCGGACGCTTAACCGACTGAGACACCAGGCACCCGTCAAATATGCTTAAATTAAAAAAAAAATAGTCATCCTCTTTTGAAGACTTGAAGAAAACAAATTATTTTTTTAAAAAATTGGTAAATAAAGGAAATATGTCAAACATATCTTTCCTATATAACCTGTACTTTTCAATAGCCAAAGAGTTTCCAAGGGATGGATTCACCTTCAAGAATTACTTTATCTAATAAATTAAGAAAAATTACAGGAGAAAGTCACCGTTTTGTAACTGCTAATGAAATACTGGATCTGGGCAACAAAAATTAAAAGAAATTATTAACATCAAGTGGCAGCCATGAGGTATACAGTAGTCCCCCCCCCCCCTTATCCACAAAGGATATGTTCCAATGGGTGCCTGAAACTGTGGATAGTATCAAACCCTACATATACTATGTTTTTTCCTACGCATACATACCAATGATAAAGCTTAATTTATAAACTAAGCACATAATAATAGATAATAATAACTAATAATAGAACAATTAGAACAATATACTGTAGTAAAAGTTATTTAGATGTGGTCTCTCTCTCAAAATATCTTACTGTGCCATACCCTTCTTCTGGTAACGTGAGATGGTAAAATGCTCAAGTGATTAGATGAAGTAAGGTGAAAGATGTAGGCATCGTGATACAGTATTTGGGCTACAGTTGGTCTTCCAATGATATGTCAGAGGGAGAATCATCTGCCTCCAGACAGTGGCTGATCACAGGTAAATGAAACCACAAAACGTGAAACCACGGATAAAGGAAGGCTACTGTACTGCTCAGATCTGTCATCAGAAATGTACTTGCCTTTCAGCTGCAGGGAAGAAGAATCGCTCAAAAGAGAGAAAGTAGGGAGAGGATGAATTTGCAGGTTAAAAGTGATATAAAAGCCAAGTAAGTCAATATTAATAAGTGGATTTTATCTGGACACTGGTTCAAATAAAAATTATTAGACAATCAAGGACATTTTCACTCTAATTAGAGACTTTATGATATGAAAGAATGATTGTTAAATGTTTGTTGTGGCAATGGTTTTGTGGTTATGCTTTGTAAAAGGACTCCTTATTTTATAGAGATACATACCAAAGTATTTACAGAAAAATTATAGTATTTCTTTAAAATAATTTGAGATTAAGATTAGGCATGGTTGCAAATGGGTAGGGTACAGATGAAACAAGATTGGCCATGAGGTTTTAGTTGTTCAATGTGTCTGATCATATTCTCTCTATTGGTTAAAAGACACAGGTTCAGATTACATTCTTCTCTCTATTGGTTACAAGTCGCAAGTGCATTAAGAACGTGCAAAGATCACTGAGATAAACTCCAAGATCTAAAGTAGATCATGAATTGATGGAGAATAAATTCTGCCACAATCCTCTATAATTTGAGATAGATTATTTTTTTAAATGTTACAGCAAAAAGCTAAGGGAAAACGGAGGAGAAAACAATTGATTCCTTTTGGAGATCAGACCTGGTAATAACAAAGAAGGTGAAAATTAAGATAAGCCAGGAAGAATTTTAAACAGAAGTTACAGCATGAGTGAAGAAAGGACACAAAACATTCTGGGAATGGAGATGAGTTCTGTGACTGGACATATAGTACATTGAGCTAGGTTTGAGTGAGCAGTGGTGGGAAATAGCTCTAAATAGGTTTGTAGAATCTGCAGACCCAGTTGCATAATGGGTTCAACCAGTTGTGGCCCTCTGCTGGAAACAATTTTATGATCACCAAAATTGATGCTATAATGATCATTATGATTAACACATCTTTTCATGCATTGTGTATATTTCATTTAGGATAAACTTCTAAAAATGGGTAAGGTATATACATATTAAATATGACAGATACGGCACATTTCTATGAAATTGCTTTGCAAAGAAGTGTGCCATTCTCTTCCCAAACCAACATGTGTGAGATTGTTCATTTTTTCACACCATTGCGAATGCTGTGTATTTCTAGTTTATTTTTTCCAATCTTACATATGAGAAATATACTATTTCACAGTTTTAATTACTGTCTTTTAAATTATGAGTGATACAGCACATAATCTCAAGTTTATATAATTGATTTATATTTCTTTTTTTCTGTTGGACTCCCCTTTAAAACATTTGTCCTTCCCTTTATTTTGGATTTTTGGTTCTTTTATTGTTAACTTGTCTGAGCTCTCTCTATACAATATGACAATTTACCTCTTCCATCATATTTTTTGCAATAATCTTTTTCTAAGTACACCCTATTTTCATTTTATATTATTTTTTACTCCACAAAAAAGTTCACAAATTTTATGTAGTCATAATTATCAGTTATTTTAGAAATCCTGTGTTTTATTATTTATATCACGTTAAGAAAGTATCTATTTCTAAACTGATAGGATCTGCTAAAGTAGAGATAGAATTTATAAAAATAGATTAAACACATAATGTATACACACATTCACACTGGATTTCTAAAGTATAACTATGTTTAGACAAAAATGCCTACTCTCATGGCCGCAGGTGGCTCCTGGCAGACTTCTGTGAACCCAACCGCCGGCCTATTCCAGTGCCTGCTGGTACCAGAGCCTCAGATGACTTTTGTGGCCCTGGGAGCTTCCATGGCACCAGGTACCTGGTGGGCTTCCACAAACCCAGGCCTCTGTTAGTTAACACATTTTCTACTGATGAATAGGTCACTTAAAATTGTTTTCTATTACACATAACATTACAGTTAACATGTATGAACACATGCCTTTGCTTCCCTGTCAGATTCTCACTCTAGGAAAAAACTTCCTTTAATGGAAGTGCAAGGTTATCAGAGAACTAGTTTATGTCTCCAGGGATATATAGGCAACTACGTATGCCTGATTTATACGTGGCCAGAACCTAAACTCAGATAATTTCTGATTTCACACCTTCCATAAGCAAACAGTACAGTCACAATCCCCTAAGATTTCTTGTGCATCTCTCTAACTTACCACAAAGCCTCCTGGCTCAATTAGAATGACATGTGGCTATATGTGACGGGGGAAACAAAACAGTGGTGACACAAACAAGATAGTTTATTTCTCATTTTCTCACACAAAAAAACTATTCCCTGCCTGATATGATATTTCTAATCCATGAAGTTTCCAGACTCGGGTTTTTTCCAACTCACCATTTCACCAGCCCTGGACATTGCCCTTGACCTCACAATCCCGTATGATTGTTAGAGATCCAACCTTTGCCTCATGATCCAGGAAATCGGGCAGAGAATAGAATAGAATAAAGACATGTCAATGAGCATGCCCCAACTCTTAGATGACCTCTTAGAAGCCCACACAAAACATTTCTGCCTACATATCCTTTGGCAGAAGGTGCACCTGGCTAATTTTATAGAAGACTGAGAAATATAGTCTTTATTCGGCTTGATGTAGACTAGCTAAAATTGGAGGTTGTATTCCTAAGAAAGAAAAGGAAGAAGAGAGTATTTGGTTAGACAGATATTAGTCTCTTCCATATTCCCAAATCAAAATCCTGAGCACATAAACTTTCATCAGTGTGAAATGGTCTAAGTCTAGGCTTTTTATTAGATTGGAACTAGGGGTTACATGCCAAGGAGGAGCCACTGATATACAGGTGTCCAAAATTACTTTTCTATAATATCTTTCTTTGTTTATCATCAAATCTCCAGAGATAATTCTTCACACTCCAATTCAGGGGATAGTGACTTATTTGTGTAATGTCTTTGAATTACGTCTACCTAGAAGTAGAAAGGTAGAAAAATGATTATGAATCCTTGTTTCTTTCATCATTATATCTAATGCTTCAAATGCTCACAGCCAACAGATGTCACTGTTTCTGGTTAACACAGATATACACAATATAAATTCTTTGAACCAAAAGGAAGAATAGTACACATGGAGGTCTTAGAAGTGACAAAAGGAAGGGAGAGTGAAATCTGCTGGATCATTTGCATGGCTCAAGGATCCTCCTCCTTTAGTGCCCAAGCAGTAAATTTGTGGTAAGGGAGTCCAGTGACAGGAAAGCAAGAAATGAGAAACAGAAGTCAGGCCCTAATGAGCAGCACATGAGAAGGAGGTGTAATGGGGGCACAGAGTGAGAAAAGGCATTCAGCACAGTCAAGATAAAGATGGAACAAGTGTGGGATTAAGAGAAATAAACAAAACAAGTAGGGAGTCAAGGAAACTTGAAATGAAAAGTGAGTCTTGACCAAGATTTCCAGAGGGACAGGAAGAGGGCGATGAGGGGCCCTGAAGGTCAACCTGCACATATTTAGTCAGTTATAACAAGAGAAAATTGCTTCCTCATTACAAGGCTGGGAATGATGTTGATCATTTTTTCTTCCTCTTAGAGAACTGCGTGGAAGTTATAATTGGTATGAGGAAGCATGGGGTGCCCAGTTCAGACCCTTGCTCAAATGGGAAAACCCTAGAGGCATGTGCCAAGCTGGATGATAATGACAGCTGTGACCATCAAATCATGCAGCCAGCCTTCCAGAAGAGACAGGGTCGACCCCAGAGACCAGATGGGTTATGTGTAGGTCTCTAAAGAGAAGAGTGAGGAACTCTTTTCCTGAATTGGCTATAAAAATGACAAGTTTATTTAACAGGTATGGAGAAGGTGAAAGGATATATATATATATATATATATATATATATATATATATATATGGAGGGAGAGAGATCTTTTTAAAATAATTCTTTTAGAGAAGATTAAGAAAATGATTCCTGGGGATTTGACATTGTATTTAACAGGAATTTCATTAGCTTTATATAAGTATCTTATTTTCTTAATTTCTGGTCTGTTTTTATTGTATGAACTAGGAATCAGAATTGGGCCTCCTTTCTTTCCTCAAATGTCTAAAAACTTTAGTAACACACATAGACAAGTGAAGATATTAAGCATAAAATCTAAGACCTTTGGTACTTGTGAGTTATCTGTTTGGTATTAAGAGTTTATGAATAGGCTACTATTAGAAAAATCTTTGCATCATAAAGCAATATCTTCATGATGAGAGAAACATCTTTTTGGCTTTAGCATAATTTATCTAGATTGTTTAAGTCACAAATTAGTTCATATGAAGTAAGTAGACTCCAAACACATATGTATATAAGGTTCTGCTAGAAACCACCCTAGTTTCTTGCTGCATTCAGAGATGTGAACCTAGATTAGCCATGTTACAGAAGCTGGCTTGATACCAATGGGTTGTCTTATCAGATCATGCTAACAGCTAAAACATCTGGAAAAGGGCCACAAAATATTTCACCTTTAAAAGGTGATAATATAATCCATATGTCTTTTAGTTATATAACACCATTGCTCTAAAGATAAAACTTAGCACTGGGTCCCTGGGACTATGTGTGCATGTCTACACCGTACATTTCTATATATCACTTTTCCTTTTAAGAGCATATGACTTGCCTTGAAGGCTCCAAATGCTTAACACTAATGCTATTGCACTTGGTAAGTCTCTACTGAACTCAGCAAAATAATACTTCACATGTAGAAATCTTCAGAGTCCCTAAAAATTGGGGGGATTATAATACTTCCGTTTATGTACCTTTCTACTAAACTTAAAATTATAGATGTTTGACTTCTCAATTAATGCTCATTCTAGACTGAGGTGAGAATGTCTCCTTGACTCTCCTTTGTACATTAAAGAATATTTTATTGCAAAAGAGAAAGAAGGAAGGAGAGAAAGGAAGGAAGGAAGGAAGGAAGGAAGGAAGGAAGGAAGGGAGGGAGGGAGGAAAAGAAAAATGGAGTACTGGTTTGTTACAATCTAATTTGTTTGCTCATAAATCCTCACATGAATAACTGGAACTCTGAAGTGATTTGGTTTTCAACAGACTTGATTCTTTGGGAATACCAAATTTATTTCAGATAATTTGGTGCAGTACAGAAGCTTCTTTAATACCCTTCCTTGGTGAAGGCAAGGGCTTAATGAATACCATTGTACCTCCTCACAAACATTGACCGAAGGCCTACTTTGGATGGATACACTGTTATGCTATATATACTGTGTGTGGAGGCACAGGGCATGTTTCCTTTCTGCATGGAGCTTACTGTGTGCTGGGGGAGATGGCAATGTGCAAAAAGGGAGACAGCAATGACAACCAGCATCTTCAAGGGATCTATTAAGATATGTAAGAATTCACAGGAAACAGAGGCCACTGAGGGCCTATGATGGAACTAGGGTCCACAAAGATCTCAAAAAGAGTCAGGTATTCAGCCTGAGTCTCAAAGCAAGGTAGGACTTTGACTGAGAGTTAATCAGAAAGGTCATTTCAAGATCCGGGCTAAGTAGGAGAATGGAATGTACCCACCATATTAAATGAAGGGTGAAGAGTCATTCTTGAGATAGCCCATAGGGCATGGTCCTTGGGATCTGAGAACATTAAAACACACACCCTACACACACACACACACACACACACACACCTTCTCTAGGAGCTCCAAATAAAATATAAGTAAAGAGATGCTGTCTGTGTCTTTGATTTGGGAAGCCTGGAGCTATTTCCTGAAGAAGCTTCAGTGGTGCCCACCATGGGATGTGAGGCAGTATATATTAAAGCAGGTAACAAAGTTGGCTAATAGGCGGCCAGACCTTAATGAAGAAAGCAGAAAGATTATGAAAATAAGGGAGAGACCACCAACCAGACATGAAGAAGGTTCCTTACCATAGATATGCAAGTGTGAGCAGGTTGCATATTGAAATTAGCTTCCTTTGACATGTGGCAGTTCATATGGAAAATATTAACTTTACACCCACTAAACTCCATAGAAGAAAGGCTTGGTTTTGGTATGTTTGACTATAATATTATAGCATATTATTTTCTATCAAAGCAAAGTTAATTGTCAGAAATATAGGAATCAAGCATCTGTTTAATTCAATAATTACCAGCTTTTATACAAGAAGCTGAAGGTATAGCTAAATTTAATTTCTAGTCATTTTTTATTAATCTGCTTTGCAGCACAATTAGTGATGGATTTAGCGACCTCTAAATAAGAATATTTGCAGCCAGTTCAGATAAGAACTGTTTCTGCAGTATACTTTTCATGAAGAGTTTGATTTTACTTGGGAAATCATCTCCCCTCATGGATTCAGATTCCATTAACCATCATTAATGACAAATTAATTCTTGGGGAAAAAATAAAACTGAAGAACCAGAGATATTCCCACATAAACTCTCTGACACTTCCTTTGTCCATCTGAGCCATCATCTTAGGAGCCAACACAGAGTCTGCCAAAGGCAATAAAATCACCTGTGTATGAGATTAGGATTGCATTCAACTGAGACAGAAGGTACTTGACTCAAAAATGAAAGTGGAATTAGATTCAAAATTTTAAAATTTCGGGTTTTGGCTCATTGTGTACTCACTGGAAAGCCAAAAACTTTGTCATAGAAACTGAGTACAAATGTAAATGTTCTTGTGTCTTAAAAGATCGTCTTCTTGGCAATATATGCTTATTACAAAATTAAACTGGAAAGCTTGCAGATAATGGCAACAAATTCTTATTACTATATTAACACAAGACATTAATAACTAATATTTAAAATATTAAAATCTTTAACCCCCTTAAAGATCTTTTAAAAATTCTGTAAGACAATTTAAACATGCTTTTAATAAGACTTGACTCTAAGACCTGAAACCATAAAACGCCTAGAAGAAAATTTAAGGGGTCAGCTCATAGATCTCACTCTTGGCAATGATTTTATTAGATATGACTACAAAAGTGGAAGCAACAAAAGCAAAAATAAACAAGTGCAACTACAATAAAAACTTCTGCACAGTAAAAAGAAATCATTGGGGTGCCTGGGTGGCTCAGTTGTTTAAGAATCTGACTCTTGGTTTTGGCTCAGGTCATGATCTCACAGTTCATGAGTTCAAACCTCAATGCAGGCTCTATAGCACAGAGCCTGCTTGGGATTCTCTCTCTCTCCTCCCCTGCTCACAATCATTCTCTCTCTCAAGATAAATAAAGAAACTTGGGGGACAAAAAGGAAATCATCAACAAAATGAAACAATAACATACTCAATGGGAGAACATACTTGTAAATCACATATCTGATAAGGAGTTAATGTCCAAAAAATACGAAGAATTTATACAATTCAATTACAAAAAGCAATCTGATTACAAAATAGGCAGAGGATCTGAATAGACTTTTTTCAAAGAAGACACACAGATGGCCAACAGATATATGAAAAGATGTTCAACATCACTAATCACCAGGGAAATGCAAATAAACCTCAATGAAATATCACCTCACACAGGTTAGAGTGACTACTATCAAAGAGACAAGAAATAATAAGTATCATGAGGATATAGAGAAAAGGAAATACCAGTGCACTATTGCTGGAATGTAAATTGGTTCAGTCACTACAAAAAAAAAAAAATATAGAGGTTACAAAAAACATTAAAAATAGAACTATCATATGATCCAGAAATTCTACACCTGGGTATTTATCTGAAAAAGACAAAAGATAATTTGGAAAGATATATGCACTGCATGTTTACTGCATTATTATTTACAATAACTAACTAAGATATGGAAACAATCTAAGTGTCCATAAGTGACTAAAGGAGATGTGGTATATAGATACAATGGAATATTATTCAGCCATAAAAAAAGAATGAAATCTTGCCATTGTAACAACATGGACAGGCCTTGAGGGCATTATGCTAACTGAAATAAGTCAGGCAGAGAAAGACAAATACCATATGATCTCACTTATATGTGGAATTTAAAACAAAACAAGCAAACAGAACATGACACTCATGGATACAGAAAACAGATAAGTGGTTGTCAGCGGTGGGGGTTGGAGAAGGGCAAAATGGGTAAAAGGGCTCAAAAGGTACAAACTTCCAATTATAAAATAAATAAATCATGGGGATGTAACGTACAGCATGGTTACTACAGTGAATAATACTGTACTGCATATATGAAGATTGCTAAGAAAGTAGATCTTAAAGTCTTCAGCATAAAATCTTTTTTGTAACTATGTGTTTAAATGTTAAATGGACTTACTGCAGTGGTCATCTTGCAATATACACAAATATGAAATCATTATGTTGAACATCTGCAACTAATGTAATGTTGAATACAAAAATATTTTTTTTAATTTTTTTTTAACGTTTATTTATTTTGAGACAGAGAGAGACAGAGTGTGAACAGGGGAGGGGCAGAGAGAGGGGGAGACACAGAATCTGAAACAGGCTCCAGGCTCTGAGCTGTCAGCACAGAGCCTGACGCGGGGCTCGAACTCACAGACCGTGAGATCATGACCTGAGCCGAAGTCGGACGCTTAACCGACTGAGCCACCCAGGCGCCCCAAATACAAAAATATTTTTAACCCATTTCAAGATCTTTTAAAAATTCTATAGGATCACGTAAACATACAAAGCTTAGTTTCAACTGATTTTAATAACACCACATGATTTGAAAGATATGGATTCATCCGTGTGAAGAACAGAGATGCTAGGAGGCATGGGTTTGGCTCCATTGGCCCCTTACAAATTCCTGTTACTGTTGTTTGCTACCCATTATACCTGCAAACTCTCAGCCCGTTTCTCTCTCATTTTCTTGCTCAAGTTATCTCTGAATTATCAATCTTATTTCTCCTTTTGTAAGCTATTCAAGTCCTGTCCTTTCTTTGGTATCGATTTCAATCTCCGCCTCCTCCATGAAAGTTTTCAGAACGCTCTGCCCTGCAAATAGTTACAGCAGAGACTAACGCCTGCACAGCCTATTTGTGACCTGCCAACTCCTTTTCTAGAGCAAGGTAGGAACCGCTCTTTCTGGCTTCTTCTGTACCATTAATTTTGTACTTATTTATCTTTCATATTCTATGCATTATTTTAAACTTTTATTTACTGATTCATCTGAAGAAAAAAATAAATGTTGCACCATCTACATGTCCAGCTATTAAAGCTGATGGGAAATAATAATTTTCATTTTTCCCTATTTTGAGTGCAATAGCCCAACTCAAAATTTTTAAAAAGTATAAATACTTAAGGGAATCCCATTTACATCAGTATACTCCAGTACCTGCCTCACAAGAGAAAATGAAAACACACTAGGTTTCTGTGTTGTTTTTATATGTGAAAATCGGCACATGGCTGGTCATTCTAGCACAGGGGTTGGCAAACTATACACTCTGTGACCCAAATCCAGCCCATTACCTATTTTTTTAATATATAATGTTTTATTGGAACATAGCCACACCTATTAATTCAGCTATTATCTATGGTTGAATTTTGTGCTACCAAGTGCAGAATGACGTAGCTGTAACAGAGACTGCATGGCCTGCAAAACCTATTTGCAATGTGGACATTTATAAAAACTAATGATCCCTTTTCTAGAGCAAAGTAGGAACTACCATATATCTATTTGATACTTAAAAGCCTAGGTTTGGGGGCACCTGAGTGGCTCAGTCGGTTGGGTGTCTAACTTCGATTTGGGTCATGATCTCGTGGTCCATGTGTTCGAGTTTCACATCGGGCTCTGTGCTGATGGCTCAGAGCCTGGAGTCTGCTTCAGATTCTTCTCTCCCACTCTCTCTGACTCTCTCCCGCTCATGCTCTGTCTCTGTCTGTCTGTCTCTCTCTCTCTCTCAAAAATAAATAAACATTAAAAAAATTTAAAAGCCTAGCTTTGGTGTCTAAATATCATTCACCAATATAAATAAATAGTGATCCTTAGAGAAGTGGTTGATTTAAGGATTGTAGCAGAGAAAATACAAAATGGGCCTGAAGCATCTTATGATGACATTAACTATGGAAGTGCTCCAAAAAGGATGGGGCCCTGTCAAAAAGGGACAGGAGCCAACCTGAAAGAGCTCTCAGTGGTCAAAGCTGGAACAATTCGAGGCAGAAAATAAGTAATGATAATATTGGATTACAACCTATAGAGAAAAATGTTAGTCATGAATAAGTCTATACTAATATAAATAAATAAATCCCAAAGAAATGAGAGAAAAACAACATCACCATTAAAATGCCACAATAACATTGTTGCAGGAAAAATATCGCTGCTAAAATTAGTGAGTGAAAATTTGAGGAGAATCAGCATATTGGCAGAGTCTCAAAGTATCTCCCCTAAGATATTTATTAATTTCAAATGAAAAAAATAGTAACAGTAGAGAAACCCAGAAGATACCACCTTAACCAAGTGTTCAAGGTTAACATCTCTCGTAAAAAGACATATGGACATCATTTACCCCATTGTTAAGATGCACTGAGAAGGTCATGCCACCTCTGTGATATTCTCACTACAAACACAACCTTGGTCTAATTGTGAGAAAATATCAGACTAACCCAAAGTGAGTTATATTCTACAAAGTAAGTAACAAGTACTCTTCAAAAACGCCAAGGTCAGGAAAGACAAAGAAAGATGAATTGTCACAGGTTTGAGGATACTAAGGAGACCCCACAAATAAATGCAGTGCAGGATACTGCATAGTATCCTGAAATAGAAAAGAGACAGTGGGAAATATGAATAGTCTTTCGTAAATTAATATTATCATTACAATGAAAGTTTCTTAGCTTTTATCACTGTGCTACAGTTATAGAAAATATTAACATTAGTGGAAAATGGGTAAAGGTTATGCAGGAACTCTCTATACCATTTCTGCAATTTTTTTGGTACATCTAACATTATTTCAAAATAACAGGCAAGAAAAAGAAAACGTGCTGGAATAAAGAAAAATCAGTTTTCTGACTAAGGAACCCAATGTGGTTTTTTATTGTTTTCCTTTTTTTTTTCTTTTTAGTGACAACATTCTCAAGTTATAATATTCAGGTTAATAGCATAGAATTTCCAGAAACTGAAAAGGAGAACTGCTGTGTCTATTGTATTGTTTCTAAGTGGAAGTAGTTTCTTTGACTTTCACATACTCACAGAGTTTTAGTCTAAGAAAGCAAAAGAAATTGTAATTGAGTCAAAGAGGAGGGCATAATGGGATCATTGTAGAATGAATGTCTCTTGTCCCCCGGGGTCCTCACAGCCAGATACTCCGTGCATGTCCTGACTGCATGAAGACCAGATATGGAGCAGCAGGAGGCAGGCTGGACTTTGGAGGCCACAAGGCTCTTTCCTCTTGCTTTTCCCTATAGAAGAGAAATTGTATCTCTCTTGTGCAGAGAAGGGTCTGATGTCTGGGTGTGGCTTATAGAAATCACTGTCATTATTTTTCAGGCTATCTTAATGTTGGAGTAAGGAATACCAAAAGTAAGAATGTATCTAATGCTGAAAAACTAATCAGAAAAGGGGAAAACCTTTCCTTTATTTCAAAGGATAAATTCTTCTATGAACTATGTAATTTTTTTCTAAATTTCTATTAAAATTAGGAAGAGCTTAGAAACAAAACATATTATAATATAGTAATTTCAATCATTTGGCCCACCACTCTGCTAGTTGCTACTGGAAATTAAAAAAACAAACAAAAAAAACATTATCTCCATCCTCAAAATGTTTTCAGTCTTTGGAAGCAACAAATTAACTCACAAGAAATAAGAAGAATTAAGTATAAAACTATAACGATGAATGCAAATAGAATACATATTCAGAAAAATGAAGATACCTGCTAGAGGGAATGTTGTTCAGCATTGATATCATTGGAAAGACTAATCTGCTCCTTGAAAGAAGATAATAATATTACCAAAATGTTAGCTTTGTTGTAAAGATTAAATAAGACACTGCAGAAAAGAAAATTAAGTCTTTTTCTTACAAGATATATTTTAAAAATTTCCAGTACATAAAAAGACTAAACACAAAAAATACCATTTTAAATTACTGATATAAAATATAAGAAAATATCCTTCCTTAAACAAGACACAAAAGGCAAAGTTCTCAAAGTAATATATATGTATATATAGTACATATATAATATATATTAAATATAGTAAAATATATTTATTACTAAAGGAGGAAAGACATTAATATATATAAATGAGGAAAGATGATTACTATATATATAGTAATATATATATATGTATTACTAAATCAAGGATTTTAACTTGATCTTAAGACTCCATAAACAGTTAAAAAATCAAACAGATTGGCCAATTAATAGAAGTGACAAAAAATTAGAATCAAGAATATATAAATAATTCTGGACTCCTAAGAGCTTGAATGGAAATAAAATTACATTTTCATTATCACTAAACTCTAACTGAAATTTCAGCATTTTCTTCTACAATAAATGTAGGGTACAAACCAGAGTGGCATGAGTTATACCTGAGACCATCAAGATTAGAGTTTATGGATTTTTTATGCAGCATTATAGTTGTTGCAACCACCTAGAAATATTGTTTATACTCATCACTTTCTCCAGATAAGAGTAGTATAGATTATCTACTAGGTCTTGTTATTTAATGCATTAATAAAGAAAGACATGTGTTACTTCCATTACTATTTGTTTTTTAATATTTTGCTGGTTATGCTTTAATATTATTGAATTCTCTTTAATTCTGTGTATTTTATTAAGGAAAAATGTTTAATTCCCTCCAAAAAGGAGTCTGTTAGCTTCAACAGGCTACCAAAAGGGCCTATGGCACAACAGAGGTTAAGAACCACTGAAGTATGTTGATATGAATAGGAGGTTATAAACAACAGTGAGAGAAAACAGCTAGTGTCAAAATGATGTATGTACAATATGGTATGATTTGTATGGGTTTTTATGGAAATCACATGAAATAATACCATATATTTTTCCTGAAATCATATTCATGCATAAGAATCTATAAAAATAAATGTAAGGAGATACAATAAATTCATGATCGTCTTTGCCTCTAGGTATGGGGGAGGTGAAAAAGATGTGAGAAGGTGGATAAAAAAAGACTTCATATTTAGCTAGAGTATTTTATTTCTTTTATTTAAAAAATGAAAGAAAACAGATGTCATTTTTAACATCCATAAATTCAGGGTAATGGATACACTGGTGGTTGTGCTCCTAAATTTTTTTAAAGATCCCAAAATAAAGTTTTAATATACTTTCAGAAATTAATTTTAAAAAGATACTTCTTTAAAGTGTTTTGCATAATTCTTAATATATAATAAACACTTCATAGCTTTCAGGCATTTCTATTACTGCTATTAAAGATGAAAAAAAAAGGTGTTTGGAAAACAAAAGTAGAAAGGATTGGCCTTCTAATGTGGGGAAATCTACATGGGTAAAGGCACACTTAAAAGGAGCATGTCAAGAGTTAATGAGATGTTGTCAACAGTCTTTTAGAGTAATCCTTCATGCTAGAAGTATTTCTATGAGCTACTTATCATTCCAGTTCATGCCTCAGAACATAAGGCTCTGAATTTCCAGTTATCGGTTATGTGGGCAAAACCAGACCTGGGAGACCTGGAAGTCCCAAGTAGACGTTGGTGGTCTGATGCTTATTGGGTAACTGGGCTTAGTGAGATCTGCAGGGTAAGGCAGTGATGGTATCAACCGATGCAATGGGGAAGAAACTCGTCAAACAGGCTACCCTACCAAATAGGTGTCCCATGCTTGAAAGCACTCTGGCCAAGGATGGAGAATCCTCCTTCTTGCTAAGCAAGATGAAATAAAGGCCTTGTATGAATAGCACTTAGTCTGATGCAGAAGGGAGACACATTGCAGTGCTTATCAGTGAAATTCTGAAAATAGACTTTCTTTCCTTTCTTTCTTTCTTTCCCTTTCTTTCTTTCTTTCTTTCCCTTTCTTTCTTTCTTTCTTTCTTTTCTTTCTTTCTTTCTTTCTTTCTTTTTCTTTCTTTTTCCTTCCTTCCTTCCTTCCTTCCTTCCTTCCTTCCTTCCTTTCTTTCTTTTCTTTCTCTCTCTCTCTTTTTTTCAAAAAGACATGCCAAAGAAGACGGTTTTGTAATTCAATAATTAAGTAAGAAATACTAAATACTATTATAATTTATGCTCTTCTTGGAGAGGCACAATATATATTACAATATTAAAGACTTCGAGGAATCTTATTTCCTTTTTCAGCCCAGCATCTCCCAAATTGATTATTAACATCTCATGGAACTTATATTCTAAGGAGACAATTTTGGAAACACTTTTGTAGCATTTCAAAAAATCAAAACAACTTTAGCTATTTTTGTAGGGGAGGGAAATTTCCTAAACATCTAGTTTACACTTGAAGCATGACACTAAAAGATGATTATAAATATATTAGAGTGCATAAAGCTGGATGAATTTCCAAGGCAGCAGCTTATCTCAGAGGTCTGATCACTGTCAAAGTCTCTTTATGGTTTATGGTCCTGTCAAAAACCCTCAGTTTTCCCATATGTACATATATGGTACTCTTTCCTTCCCAGTTAATTGTGCCATAAATAATTTCTTCTTATCTGCATATCGATTACAAGGTAATGAATGCCACTTCATATTATGTGAAATACAAATCAAGCCCTAGACCCCATGAGATAATTTTCTTGGCCAAACTCCCAGGCCCTGTACTTGGGATGAACTTCAATTGTGTCTCTAGGGTTAGTGAGTGTTATGTTTCTAAGTGATGATCTGTTTATTTCATGCCACATTTGCAAGCTGTCTTTTCCTCGAATGTACCATTAAGCATTACATTGAGATTTTTTAAGGTGTTCAATCCACTTTATTTTTGTAAATGTTCTTTATTCAAATTTATCTCAATGCACAATTTGTTCATACCTCATCTCTCCAGAGAGCTTTGAGGTTACTCTTTCCCTACAGGGGGCTTGCAGAAAAAAAAAAAAATAGCAGCTAAAATTCATAGTTTACAAAGGCATATTTTCTTCTTCCCAATCTTTAACATGCTTGCTCCAATGAAAATAATGCCTCGCTTGCTGATGAACCAAAGGAGACTTCTCATTCATTGACTTTCCTCTTTTTATAAAGCCACATACCTGTGCCAATTCTTTTTGGAAATGCTAGTGCAGTTTCCTCCTTCTTTAAATAAAACTTGGGGTGTCAATTTCACATTGGAAATTTATTTGATATCAGTGAGAGAAATATTTCCATCTGAAAGATATTATCTTTGAGATTGAGTCAGTTTCCATGCTGAGAAAAGGATCAAGGAGCTATAACAACTGTTGAAGAAGTGAAACTCAATGTGTAAAGTATTTTCAAATGTACAAACAGCATACAGTGAAGGTGAAAGATTGAAAAGAGCATTTTCCTTTGACGATTCTGAATAGCTGTATCTTTATTTCAGGGCTGAAGCGCTCTTGTGCATTTGCTTAAAAACTTTTCTCCCAATACCACTGCTTAAGTAATCTCCTCCTGAACGATAAGAGAGAGGCAGTAAAATTATATTTTTAATATTAAACTTCATCCTAAAATTCAAACCACATGTGATGCAAGGGATTTAAATTGTTTTCTGAGATTTTGGGGTTTCCTTTTGGTTACCAAACTCTTTGACCTTTTTTGCCCTCAAATGCAAAATTATGCATTTGATGAAAATTCACATCCCAAACCCATTAAGGTATATGTAAAAGGTAAACTTTGGAAATGGGCACAGAACATGTTTCCAAGCATTCTATCAATCATATCACTTTGCCGTTCAGAAGATTGGTATCAGCAATGTTTTTAAATGAGAAGAAACCTTAATTGCGGGATCACCCTGCAAGACCATATTTCACACCCACCTCTTGAGACAGCACGTGGCTTCTGACATGTGACCCAATACACCTGAGCTATGAATGATTACCTTCTGAAATAAGCCAAAGCAAGTTGAAATACCGCAAAAAAGTTAACCCAGAGGATACTCAAGACACACAATCACTGCGGGGAAAACACTTTCATATTTTGTTAAATTGAGGATCCATAAATGTGACAGACGTTTTTGTATTCCATGGTTGAATTCAATTGCATCCTTATGGTTTTTGGTGCTCACATTAAAACACATCACTGAAAACTTAGAACTGTTTTAATCTTTTTTTATTCCATTTAACCACACAGATTTCAGGCTCTAATTGTATTTTGCTCTCTTGACCTTGCCATGCAAATAGGGTTGGTATAGCTAGAAAACATACTTCTATGGAGAAGTACCAATATAGGTATTATTTCTCTCATTCGGTATTATTGGTATTATTTCTCTCATTCGGTGTTGAAATGAATTTTTCAAAATGCTCCTGGATTAATGAGTTTTTCTTATATGTATTTTATTTTTCTTGTGTGTCTTTCATGTTTTAATATTTTAATGTAAGTTCATTCAGTGACTCAGGGAATAGTTGTCTAGGTTGTCCTTTTATTCATGGCAAAATAATATATTTGCATTTCAAATATTATACTTTTAACATCTGTAAAAACCCATAGCTTTCTTGCCAATCAGGATACGCATATGCTAGGAAATATTTATATATTTTAAATTATATATACATAAATTATATATATTTAATATTTTATGTGTTTAAATATATGTATTTGACCATGAAGGAGAAATCTGGTGGTATTTCTAATTTACTCTTGGTTATTTTTTTAAACATTGAAATGCAGGGTAAATCTGGGTATATTTGTCATTTATGAGTCACTAAAATTTCCAAAAATAATTCAAAATTATAGAAAATTCAAAAAGTGTTATGTCTTTTTCCAGCAACTATTCTTCTAAAATGTATTTCTTTTTTAGAGTGGGAGAAAGCCAAAGCATAAGAGACTCTTAAAAACTGAGAACAAACTGAGGGTTGATGGGGGGTGGGAAGGAGGGGAGGGTGGGTGATGGGTATTGAGGAGGGCACCTTTTGGGATGAGCACTGACTGGGTGTTGTATGGAAACCAATCTGACAATAAACTTCATATTGAAAAAAAAAATAAAATGTGTTTTTTAAATAGTTCATCACCTGATCTGAGTTTTTCACTCTGTCTTTATTTGTGGTACTAAAAAAACAGTAGAGGAACCTACGGATATTACTAAGAGATAGTACCTCAGGCTGGGAAATTTCTTCCAGAATTTACCACAAGCCTTAGAGTGAACACAGGGGCACTTCATCAAGTGAAGTCGTTTTGTGCCTGGTGAGGCATCATATAGAATCAAGGTGCCCACTGCTAGCTGTATCACTAGAAAGAGAAGATGCCATGGGGGCAGCAGACATGCCATTCTCTAGGACCAGTGGTTCCACCCAGCAGCTAATTGCTCCTCCCCTGATGTCCCCTGTGCCTGCTCCTGTCCTACGTATTTATTTTTTTTACATTTTCAGTAAAAGACAATACGGTTGAAACAACAAAATCGGTTTCTTCTATCTGAGCTTGGGCAAAACACTTAACAACTCTAAACTTTGTATTTTTTAAATTTGGAAATGGAGAAATCAATACTACTTCCTTTTTAAAGTTGTGATAAAGAGTAAATGAGTTAGTCCCTATGAGCATGGTACATGATACACAGTCAATGCTAATACAGTCTTATCTGTTATTAATTTCCAAAAACAACATGAACCTCTCTGAGTCTCTTGGTCTCTTATCAGTGAAGTGGGGATGATAATGTCAATTTTATATATTTTTCTGTAGATTGAATCAGTTAATACATAGTTAAACACTTGGCATAGAATCTGGTATGTAGTAAGCACTCCAGAAAGGTTACTTCCTGCCTGCCTTCTGGAACCATGGTGAAACGCAAGCGAGAAAGGGTGTGACGGTTTGCTCTGTAGTTCAGCTACCTATTTCAAAAACTCAATCCTGTCGTCTAGCTTTCGTTGCTAATAACTCCATCTTTAGAAAATCAGTACAAATAAGAAATTGACAGCCTTCTTTGTTTCTTTTTGGGCTAGGTGTCTGGGTCCGCATTGGCACTGTCACTCATTCCTGGGGCCTGTCCTCAGTGTCGGCCACGGTCACTCCTAAGCGATAGGAGTTTCCTGATGTAGAAAGCACATGTTCTTAAAATATGAAGAAAAGAACAGAAGACTCAAAAAGTGGTTCAACCAAAGGCCAAAGTCATGTTTAAACTAGTTGTCCATACAACTTAAGCAGATAGGCTATCCCAGAAAAAGCATATGGCCAAGAGGACCCTACGCTGGAAGGGGAATCTGCAGTACTGAGATGCAGTCCCGGCGTTCCACCAGCAGCCCTGACCAGGGCGAGCTGCTGAAGCTTATCTCAGGAGTCCTTTCCTAGACTCTGAAATAGGTACATAAAATGCACCTTGTAGGATTGTTCTGAGGATCAAATGTGAACTAGGTAGTAATTTAAGTAGAATAAAATGGTATATATACTATTATTATAAATTTGCTGGGAAAAGGGGGGGGGGAAAGAAAGTGTGTATGAAAGCAATAAGGCCTGGTGGGCACAGACAGCAAACGCTGAAGAAAATTAAAATACCCCAACTTATTAATCAGATATTG
This sequence comes from Panthera onca, assembly GCF_046562875.1. Taxonomy (NCBI): domain Eukaryota; kingdom Metazoa; phylum Chordata; class Mammalia; order Carnivora; family Felidae; genus Panthera; species Panthera onca. The sequence goes on along the minus strand of NC_138341.1, from coordinate 64,384,690 downwards.
CTTTCTAGAGTACACTCTCTCTTGCATACTTCCCTCCTTTTATTTTAAGCAGAGGCATAGCCAAGCCTCCCCTGTCCCTGCAGATCTTATATTGCAATCCTACCTGGAATGTTTTCAGATTATCCCTAAACATTTAAATGTGAAAAATGAAGCCAACCTAATTTGAGAAAAGAAGAATTAAAAAAAAAAGAGAAAAGAAGAAGAAAAAGGGGCTGACATTTGTCTAACTTGAGAATTTTCAAAATGCAAACTGGATTGATACAGGATATTTCTAATAAGTTCTAATTATAAATACATTTGTGTGGCACAATTTAATTTATTGGGAAACTAATTTTATTCAATCTTTTTTTTTCTTTTTAATGTGAAAGCAAAACCTCCACGATGTTGCCATTATACCATAAATATAATTTTCCAAACTGGAAACCATGGCAACTGTTTTTAATAATAGAACATGATTGGCTGCATGTGAAAAAATAAAACCACATTCTAAATAATTAAATTGTTTCTCAATATAAAATAATAATATCTCAAACATTTTCATGTTTTTATGTGTACAATGTGATACACTGTCTCAGTCTGTAGGGAAGCCTATAATTACTAGGCCATCTTTTCATATACTACATTCTTTTTGTCACTAATCCATGAATTAAAATGATAATTCAAAGAAAATAACCTGTCTGGAAAAGAGAAACCTGAAAATTAAGTCCTGAGAATTAGGTCTTTTAGAATAGATTCTTTTTATGTTGGTCCATCCAATTGAATACATTTTCTATGATTTGGGAGGAAGAGTTTTATCATTTTAAAAAGGGGTCAGGCCAGGAACACCGATTTAAATCAGATGCCTGTCAATTTGGGTTCACATATCTGCATTCATATATTCCAGGACATTAAACAAAAAGGCAAAGTCTTTTCATTGACACAATGTCTGTCCAAACAACAAAAATCTGCTGAAAAGGGAAAATTCTAATTCAAGCATCCAGCTGTTTTAGCTTCCTAGTGGACATTTGGCATCACTGCAACAAAACATCTGCATGGCGGAAAGCCCTCACCTTTCCATCGCATTGTCTGGCAGGACCTTTTAAAAGCAGGCCATAGTGGAATCATTTTGCCAAGTTCCAGGACAGGATTCAAGCCATATTGCCTATATGCTGTTCAGATGTCTCGTGGAATAAGGTTATGGGAAGACATAAATAGATAAATGCCTGGATTACAATAAACGAATGAATAATTCATACACGTGAAAGGTTCAGGCAGCGATATTCACACATATGGCCCTGCTAAGTGAAAAAGACATTCCTGTATCCAAATATAGTGTCAGTACCAGAACTAGTGAATAATATTTTATTTCTCCAAAGGTCAATATGATAATACTTAGTCTGCCAAATTCTAATAGCTATTGCCCAGTCATTAGTGGCAAAGTCGGAGACGGTAGTAATGATTTTGACCCTAGAAATTTCAATCTTGTTTTCAGTGAGTTAATCAGAGGAAGGCATACACCTCTCTTCAATGTCTCGAATATGACATATATGAGTTGCTGTTCAGAATATATTTCTCAAAATCATGTGTGCTGTTAATAAATATTTATGGAGAGTATAAGAGTATATTCACGTATTTCTCAACGTGTTGTGATCCATCTTGTAGTTTAGGCATAGATTCTGTTGTATAACAGAGCATTTAATTTTCATAAGGGTACTGACCTGACCAGTAAAACCAATCTTCTTGTCAAGATTACTAGAAACTTTTTTTTATAATAAATGTTTACTTTTTTAAGGATTTCTCTTTGTGAATCCCAACTGTCACAGAGCTTTCTTCCATACTGTTTATTTATACTACAACCAGTCACATAAGACTTATTTCCAAGTAACTGTATACTGAACTTCTTTTCTATGGCTTATTTAGCATCTATTACCAACTCAGCCACATAGAAAGGAGGAGAATGTACATTATAGAAATAGAGAAGCATTCTGAATATTACCATAAGCTATTCACAAAAGAAATAGAATTGGAATGTTATCAGATCTGTGTTTTGCTGACCAGTACCTGATTTGTGTGTGCATGTCTGGTGAGAGTAGATAAATGAAGGAATACTGATTTAACATTTCAACTACACTATTCATTCTGGCTTTGATTACACAAATATAGCAAAGAACACAGCTAATCCATCCTTTCTGTCACATATCCACTTTGAGCTTAGCCCAGGAAATCCCAAAGTTCATTCTGTAAAACTCAAGGACTTTAAATATTTCAATACTACAGGGTAAGCATTCATTCAGAATGAATTTCAACTCATACCTTTCAAAATTATTTTATTGAAATGTTACATTTATAGTACTCTTGATAATTTCATTTTTTTACCAATTCCTTAAGTTTCTTTAAAAGGTGATTATAGTCATATTTTTTTCAGAGGTCATTCTATATTCAACTGCAGAGTTGGAAAAAAAATCCTTTGAGATACATCTGAAGCAGTATCTTTAATTCATCTTAATATATGGATGAATGATAGTTATAGACAAGTGATAAGTATTTTAAACATATTGATAAAACTCAATGAAACGAGAATAAAAATGTCAAATGAAAGTATGTTACTCTGTTTTTAAGGAACAATAGAAAAACATTTTGTGATTATTTAAGTAAACTCAAATCCTTAATTATATATTTAGAGAATTTGTTTCAAAAATCTGTTTATCATTCATTAGCAATGTACATTTCTTTTGTAAACTGCTTTTTTTTGTAAAACATGAGAATGTAAATGGTAATTTCATTTCTTTTCGAATGCTTAAATATCAAATAACCAATATTTGTACTAATGTACATGTTCAAAATAACTTAAATATTACTGAAGTGTTGTCTCCTTTCAAAAGCAAGTACTAACTTGGAAAAATGCCTAAATTATGTTTTCCTTTTCCATCTACAATCAGTTTTCAATGAGAAATCATTCTTAGATTTCATACTTTAAAGTGGCAAAAAAGGGAAAACTTACAAAATACTTTGGGGGTTAAAATCTGTATCCTGATCAGTAAATTTTATGAACCAAAGTGAGTCCCTGTGGTATCATTTATTATAGCTAAAATGATTGGAACTGGGGGCCCATGACACTATTACCTGTTTCTGTAGATTTATTGAAAATTAGCAATTCCATTTATATCTATGAGATTTCAGGGATTACACTGTTATAGACTAGAAAATTGATAGATTTATGAGTCCAGTGAATCTAGTTACACCGACTAATACAGCAACAGAGAAAATTTAGAGGTTTGTACTCCTAAAGGAGTTAACCTTTGGATAAAGAAACATTTCTCAAGTAGAATGTGAGAAATTATTGAATCCATAAATTGTCACTGCTGCAAAGTTAAAGAGAGAGGGGGGACAAAGAACCAACAGTACAAGTTTAACTTTTGGATTTTTGTGTGAGAATGAAAAGCAAAAGTTACACAAAACAATTTGTACTACGACTTGATTTGCTAACAATTGCTCATGGGGTATTTTGAACTGAACTATAGAATCCCTCAGCTGCCTTCTTTTGGGCTGCCTTGAATCAAATTGTATCACATGACTTGTGGGAATTTCCACAACATCTCGAATCACAGTTTACACATCACATGTCCCTCCTGATCCTTAGCGCTGTCCCAAGCACAAAGTGTCTATACAATAAATATTTATTGTTTGTTGTTATTGTTGATAATTCAAATACATATTGACTGCTGGTGATTTATGCTAATACTAGAGATGCCAGTTCAGCTTTCAGACAATTATGTGGTGATGGTTTACCTCCCACACCGTAAAAAGATTAATTTAGGGGCGCCTGGGTGGCTCAGTCAGTTAAGCATGTGACTTCGGCTCAGGTCACGATCTCCCTACTACCGGGTTAGAGCCCCGCCTCAGGCTCTGTGCTGACAGCTCAGAGTCTCTCGATTCTGCTTCGAATTCTGTGTCTCCCTCTCTCTCTGTCCCTTCCCCGCTCAGGCTGTCTCTCTCTCTCTCCCTCCCTCTCTCAAAAATAAACATTAAAAAATTTTAAAGGTTAATTTAATAATTATAATTAAGTTATCTAAAAAAAATTTTTTAGTGTTTATTTTTGAGAGACAGAGTGCGAGCAGGGAAGGGTCAGAGAGAGAGAAACACAGAATCTGAAGCAGGCTCCAGGCTCTGAGCTGTCAGCACATAGCACCATGCAGGGCTGAAACTCACAAACTGTGAGATCATGACCTGAGCTGAAGCTGGATGCTTAACCAACTGAGCCACCCAGGCGCCCCTACAGTTCAGGTATTAATAATATTCCTCTAGTTATCAACCTGACAGCTGAAATACATGCAGAAAAATTTACACAAACCTTTTTAAACACTTATGACCATTGTCATGGAACAAGGGCATATAGAATTTAACATGTACAATTTAAACAAGATGCATCTGACTATATTCTTTTATCATACAACCTCCTTACTTCCTGCAAATATCCTGTGTAAGAAGTTATACCTGGGTATTCATACTTGGTTTATTTATCATTTATATCCCTTACAAAATTCCTTTTAGATTGATACTGAGAGTTGACAAATGACAGCATGTAGGAAAAAGTAGGAATGAACTCCCTAGTTCCATAAATGCCTTTTCAAAACAAGGTCCAGATAATTTCTTTTTTTTTTTTTTTCATTAAAATTCACAACATGAAAGCCAATTTTTGTTTTCTTAACAACAGATGAAAATTGTTTTTTAAGGTCTTTACATGCCAGCATATCGCCTTTTCCCTGGTCTAATACTAAGTGACAGCCCCATATTGAGCAATTTTAAACCAGGTCTTCGATTTACGGCAGACATGTCGAAATCTGTGATAAATGAAATAGATATTTAATGACACCTAATGTGTAGTGATACAGCATAATATAGGTGGTTTGGCTTAGAAAAGACTTGCAAACATTATGCCACCAGAGCAAAGCAGCTGAAAGCTTAGCATAATTCCATAAGATATTCAGCTACAGAAAGATTTCATAACGAAAAGATCAAGAAAATAATACATTTACTTGAGAATGTGAAAATTACCTTGGAACTTACTTTGCTATTTGCATTCTATCTTGAAACATGCCAAGGTTTGAAGCTTAAGTTTTTCATTCTTTCTGTTTATTGGAAGTTCTTAGGTTTCAAGAGAATAAATATTTATTTCTGAGTAAACATACTTCTGAATTTAAAACAGAATACAAAATTACTCTAAATAACCATTAGAATATTAATCTATCAATGGCCTAACACTATGTGTGTAATCCTATGATAAAATATCCTTCATTTTATATAGTTAACAGTTTTATTATCTTTAATTGAAAGTGTGGAAGTACACATATTTGAAAGCTATAAGAAATAAAACATAAAAATTACTAATGATTATATTGATCAGCAAAAGCCGCTAATTACTATCTTGATGTGTTTCCTCACAGTCTTTGGTTTATGTATATAAAACTTATTTCCTTCCTTCAAATGGAATTTTAAAACATTTGGGTGACTCTCATGTGGGTTTACAGCAACCTCTATACCCTTAATCCAAGAACAGTCTTGTTTTATATGGACATCATCCTTCTAGACAGAGTGAGTACAAATGAAACAGCAGAAAAGGAAAAGAGCATTTACCCAGCAGGTTACATTAACCACAAATGTGCTTACTAGTGAGGGTACAAGTGGTCTCAGAAAGAAGAAGTAGACAGCTAGAGAATTAAATAGCAACAAATGTATCTATTGTTTAGGATAAATCAATATATTAGATATTATTAGGGATCAATCTATTCATAATTCATTGGATAAAAGTGTTTATATTAGAAAAGTTTGCAGGAACAGACTATTGAGAAGAAAGCCCTTCTTGTACCTAATTGGGGTAAAAAGGCTTAGGTCTGGCTGTTTTAACACTGCATGGTATTAAGGAAGGGTTTTCTTTCCTTTTGCTTTTTTTGTTTTGTTTTTTTTTGTTTTTTGTTTTTGTTTTTTTTTTTTAAATGATTTGGGGGATAAATGAAAAGAAGAAGGAAAAGTAAAGGTGGAGCCAGAAGGCAGAACATCATGTTACAATATGTAACCCTCCTTATAATTACTCCTCGCCAGCACTCCCTGCCCACCTAAGTCCTCAACACAGATTCAGAAAACACAAATATCTGCTCTGAATAAGTATCCTGTGGAGACCAATGAAGGCAATGCAATCTAAGTATAGATAGTTCAAGACAAAAGGGGAATGTAGTTGAAGACAGCACGGTAAAGTAAGGTGTAAAATTTCACAGCAAGCAAGCAGAAGGCCTCTGAACTCACTGAGTCATGGACACAAGGCTTAGGTCAAGTTCAACTGGACCTTTGAGGGATAAAATGGCCTTAGCTGAATACAGGTCATTCATTTATATTGATTCATACTTTATACTGTTTATAAGATATATCTCCGAAGCCAATAACATTTTTGAAAACACATTTTATTGGCTCTATAATATTATTACACTAAAGTATTCTAGCTTTTATATCCTACTCTTTCTCTTTGTTCCCAGTTTTTTGAGATTTTAAACAAAACTGTCAATAGTACTTTTATATAAATTAGGCAAACAAGTCTAATTATCTCATTAGCGTAGATGAATGCCTACTCTTGCATTGAAAAATTAAATGTTTACAAGTTATGACATACATCGCAAATCTCTTTGAGATAATGTATATGAATTTCCACTGTCATCAGCAGAGTATAAGTGTATCTGTTTTATTATAACATTACCAGCACTATTATATTTGAATAGTATTTCACTCTTTTAACATTAAAAATATTGTCTATAGGGATACATTTAAAGTACTTTAGAACAGTCTGGCCCTCCCTTTTTAAGTTGGGAATTAGGAGTCATCAAAGCCAATCTAGAAAGCGGACAAAACTGATCATTTGAGCCAGGAAGTGGTCATTAAGGTTAAGACATATGTATTGCTTTTGTTTTATATAAATGAGAGTTTCATGTCTCCTTGAGAGAAAACAGAGACTCTGAAGAGGTCCCAAAGGAGACTGAGATGAGGAAAATATGGTTTACTAGTAAATGAGACACAGTATAATATCATGGAAGCCATGTGGCTACTACCTGGGCTAAGCTGAGAGGCTAACATAACAAATAGGTGAGCAGACTATTGATTCAGACTCAGATCAGACAGGGTAAAAAGGGAATGCATTCTTCTGCGGGCCATTTGCTTTAGAAATTATCGACCAAGGGAATCAAAGAGGCAAAGGAAAGTAAGTGGTTCTGAAGTCAAGCAGGCTGGAAAAACAAACGATAGGAAACAGGTAAGACGTGTTTTCCCTTTCTAGGGAGTGAGGGAGGACTAAGAAATGTCCCTCAGGAGCTACTGGAGAAGCCATAAAGCAGTATCGATCAGTGTGGTCCTAGTGCTTCCAACCAGCTCAGTACTGGGGCTTCTAGAAAACAGGCTTCTTGGGGAAGAGGAGAATGTGTGGGTAATCAGAAGAGTGATAGATGGGAATACTTCTGGGCCATGGAACATCTTTCTACCTATGTAATTCACTCCTAAACTGCTTGTTCAATAGGAGATAGAAATCAGACAGGATGTGGTCCTCTTTCCAGGATTTAATCAGCTTGGACATAGCCAAGCCCACATGGTATTAAAACCCAGGTGTCTGCCACAAGAAACTGCGTATGAGACTGTAACACAGAAATTATAAAAATCAATACATTCCTGAGAGTGCAGAGATCTATTTCCAAATTGTTCACAACTTAGAAGCTACCCCCGACTCTCGTGGTTGTAATGAACAGTACCCAGAGATGATGGAGAGACACTCATTTTGTGCACACTATTTGCAGGACACTACTTTAGATTATAGAAAAACAGAGACTAAGAGCAGCAGAAGAAAGGATGGAAAATACTAATTCTCGATAGGCTGAGGACATATATGATGTTGTCCCCCTTTTTTAGTGGTAGGATGGTATAAATACTAGCACTTTATCCATTTCTTATTTCCTCCCAGGGACTTCAACAGAAGGCAGGAAAATTGGAAGCAGAGAGCTCCTAAGAATGAGAATATATTTGCTCAGATTACATCAATTTCTCCATGTTAGCTTTTTGTAAATGTTTGGGGATGTAGTAAGAACCTCCCATTTTGCACATAAGCATACGTTCCTCATTTTCAAAGCTCAGCATTGAGGATCCGGTGAAGAACATATAATCTTTATATTTAGCCTGAATATCTCATTGGGAGATATGTATGGAGGTGCTGTTGGATCACATGTCCACCTGCATGTGCAAACAAGCTTGCTCTGAGGACGTTTCCCCTAAGTATTATCCATTTTGCATTGTTTTTGCCGGTTTCTGGAACTAATTTTTTTTTAATTTTTTTAAAATTTTATTTATTTTTGAGACAGAGCGCGAGCAGGGGAGGGTCAGAGAGATGGAGAGACACAGAATCCGAAGCAGGCTCCAGGCTCTGAGCTGTCAGCACAGAGCCCGATGCAGGGTTCGAACCCACGAACTGTGAGATCATGACCTGAGCCGAAGTCCAACGCTTAACCTACTGAGCCACCCAGGCGCCCTGGAACTAATTTTTAATGGCTCTTCTATCCTAAGATATGGAGAGACAAAGAAGATTTTTGTCCTAAGATTTTTGCACATTTCCCACACAGCTGAAGCTAAAAATGGGTACTATCTGTTTTCCTTAGAGAGATTACATTATTTCTAAAGGGTTAACTT